>NC_053158.1:22010839-22318339 GCF_016835505.1 Polypterus senegalus
AGCATAACTCCACTGCCTTGATCACGTCTAACGGAGAGCTTTATGCAGCAACCGCCATGGATTTCCCAGGGAGAGACCCTGCCATCTACCGAAGTCTTGGTGGGCTTCCTCCTCTTCGGACTGCACAATACAACTCCAAGTGGCTCAATGGTGAGCAAAAGCTTTAGATTTCATCTCCTAATAAATCATGTTAGATGGGACTGCAAAATGTACTGGACTGGAAACAAAACATGAAGCATGTTCAGGGTCTTGGCTCGTTGCCTTAATTCCATTTTAGCAGGTCATGGATCAAATTCTGTTTTTTTCTCCTGAAAGGTCGATTTTGCGAAATGAGCCTTAGGGGTTTTAGGCTCTCTGCTAAGACTCTGATACAGGGAACGAACACTGCGGTTGTTATTACCTGACAATTCTACCCCAATATTGGATAAGCATGACGTTGAACTCTGCGAGAGGAGAAGGTCATGCTTTAGGCTCTTTATTAGAGTAGTATTTTATCCTGTACAGTTGCTGAGGCCAGGCTTTCCATTTATTTTATTGATAGGCACAGGCAGGAAGTGTAATATGTTTTAGAAGTTTAAGCAGCACTATTTCTCATTTATTTTTATGTTCTAACTTTAGATGCTAAAATTCAGTTAGTACTTGGGTTTGGAACTGCCTCTTGTTGAAGTGGTAATTTTTTCACAGCCTTCTATATTTGGGAGCTTTCAATTGTGTGAAAAATTGTAAGGCAGACAACAATGCTGATGACAGATTTATAAATTGAGGAGGACAGATTAAGTGATGCGGCACTAAGCTCAATAACGGGCTTCAATTTGCAAGTACATCATGGCCTTGCTAACAGCAAACTCCAGTACAAATGGTGCAGCGAGAGCAACCGCAACTAGTGGATTAGCATTTTTCAAGTCTGCCTGCTGCAGAGTTGAATCCAAATTATGTGCAAAACTAAGTGACCGGGAATGTGCTGTACCATAACTGCAACAAGCTCTCCTGTCCTCAAGCTGAAAGGTTTGTTTAACAGGCTCAAGTGTGGTGCGGAAAAAAAATGCATCCAAAATAAAACAAAGATAGACCAACTATGTATGCACATTTCCTATGGCTTGGAAGACATTTTCTTTTTCTACCTGCAGCCGTGTCACAGTTAAATGTTCAATCTGGCCCATATTATATGTAGTTCAGGATTCAAATACATTTTGCTTAGTTGTTCAAACTGATAGGCTATTTTTTCTAACTGGTGTCAGTGTGTGATGCCCCAGCTGCCCACTCAGTGCCCGGGACATCGATAGTCCTCAACAAGATGGGCATGGACCAGTAAGGACACAAACAACTAGTACAATTCAAGCATTAATTAAGGTAAACAATCAATGTCCAACAAGCGGTGCTTAAATAGCCTTCAATAAATCATCAAAAAAATCAATAGTGAGGTGAGAAAGATTTGCTTTCAATTATCAAGTGTTTTAACCATTTTTCCTTCATTACATTTAGATTTCTGAATGTTTTTTGTCATTTTTGTGTTTAGTATCTTCTTTTAGTGCACTGGTTGTTATGCTGAAGTTTTATTCCTGTCAATTAATGCATTTTTTACTTATAAAGAAACAGAATAGCTTGTGATGAGAAAACAGTGGAAGTTCCGGTTCACATACAATTTCCTGAAGTAGCCCCAAAAATGACTTCTCCATGCCCATATCATACAGAAGCCAAGAGGGGACCTGCAATATCGTTAATTTTTAAAATTGCTTCCTCAAGATAATGGACTATTTTTATTGAGATCTTGAGAAAACGAACTTTGTTTTTTCAAGATAACGGAATACTATTATTGAGATCTCGATAAAACAAAAGATCTTGTTTTCTCGACATTATGAAATAATTGTATCTAACGTTTAATGGTTAGCTTATTGAAGCCACGTCCTGTTTGAAATGGCAGAAGAGCAGAACTGTATTGATCAGTGCATCACATTTTTGTTCAATCAAGGGCTGACGCAAGCTGAAATATGTTTATGCCTTAATTTAGAAAATAATAACATTTGTGTCCGTCATTTAAGAAGACGGTTAGCAAGGCTTAACCTGTATAGGCGTCGCAATCTAAGCGAGCCAGATTCCAGGAGCAAAGGTTAAGTTTTGTTTTCTCGAGATCTCGATAAAAATATTCCGTTATCTCAAGAAAACAAATTTTTGTTTTCTCGACATTTTGATAAAATTATTCTGTTATCTCAAGAAAACAAAGTTCGTTTTCTATAGATCTCAATAAAATTAGTCTGCTATCTCAAGGAGACAATTTAAAAAAATAACGCTATTGCATGTACTCTCTCGGCTTCCGTAATATCACAATTGCAAAATGCAAAACATAGTAAAATAATTTTTGGGAGGAAGCAGGGAAAAACCACGGCATTACTTTCTGGCACTGCTCGTAATTTTTAATAAGACGGTAAAATAAATTAGTCCTTCAGGTCATACGCACAACATCAACAAAAAGGAATGCCTCTATGGGTTTTAACAGGCTGTGTTTTTTTGATAGCGCCCCAGTTTTGACTCCCTAAGAAGACAAGAAAAAAACTTGTAGGAAAAAAAAAATGGAAGAATTCTTGGGAAAGGCAAGTCAGACAAAGACCCCTTTCCAGAGTTTGGCTGGACATGCAATGGATGTGAAAAATGGGGAAATACAACACAAAAAACAGAATATAAGTAGTCCTCTTCACAGAGTTAGACGGTTAATCTATCATGGCTACCTCAGACATACAATACAACAGTGTGAATGACTTTGTTCTCACATAGCGCGCCTCATTTAGCGTAGGTGCAGAGCACAGCAACAACTCTCAAGGCAAAATGCAAGAATAGATTACACTACTCACTAAATACAGAACTAGCACATATGAGGATACAGATTTGACTAATACATCAAAAACAAAATAGAAAATAATTGTCATAAATGAAAAACAACTTAATCTTTCCATCAGTTAACTTTAGAACCTCTTCCATATTGTACAAAAGGAGTCATACCAGCATTACACAGTGAGAGTCCTGGAAATCTTGGCCAGCAAGCCGCTTTCCCCTATTGGCCAACCTACAGCTGAGTCAGTGCTGGACTGGCCAATCAGATTAAAGGACCCTTCTATATGGTGATTCCAGTGCTCCTTTATCTGAAAGTTTTTGCATTGCTGGTTTTTGTTCTTTTTGTTGTCTGGTTTATTAATAGTGTAGTATGCTGATCTGCTTGTAGACGGCTGCAGAGTGTAGGGGGGAGTGAGTTGCAGTTAAGAAGTATTTTAAGTTAGGTCTGGTCTTTTTCCAAGAAGGTAGGTGAATTCCAGCTATCTTTTCTGAGTGTGTCACAACCAGATGTCATTGAAGTGCTATTTTATTGCATTTTCAGCATATATTTGAATACTTTGCAATTATTAATTTAATATGTTATCCATTTGGGTTTAATATTTGAATTACTTTATTGGGAATCATTGGTTTGTGCCTTTGAAATGTCTTCTGCAGCATTGCATTAGATGTGAGTTTTTGTTCTCGTGCATCTGCTATGTACTATCTGTGCCTGATCAAAGTAGTTAAGGTAAAGACAACTTTCTTTTTCAAACGAGCCAGCAAAGAGAATAAGTTAAAGGCACAATAGTTTAGCTCAGGAAATGTTTAGCAGGTTGTGTGCTCATTTGAAATAATAACATCAGCTTGAATTTTGATGATGAACTTAGCGAGTTAGGGTCTGCATGGAGGAGCTGCTGCCTTGCAGTAAGGAGACCAGGGTTTGCATCCTGGGTCCTCCCTGCATGGAGTTGCATGTTCTCCTTATGACTATGTGGGTTTCCTCCAGGTGCACTGGTTTCCTTCCACAGTCCAAAGACATCCAGGTTAGCTGAATTGGTGACACTACATTGTCCCATGTGTGTGTTTGTTCTGCGATGGACTGGCACCCTCTTCAGTGTTTGTTCCTGCCTTGCACTCTATGCTTGCTGGGATAGGCTCCAGCACCTTCATGACCCTGATCTGTATATTAAGTGGGTTAGAAAATGACATGACATGACTTTCCAAGTTTTTGGATATAGTCTGGTTCTGTCACTTTAATAAAACAAAAAATGAGACTAATAATGGGTCAGTTTTTGAGAATTGTTTAATCGAATCAGAAAAGGTTGATTTACTCTAAGAGGTGAAGTTGGACATTAAAGTGAGGGAGAAAAAAGACACCAGTTGGGCAAAACTCTGCACTTGTTTGTTTCTAGTGTGGTAATGCAGCCCCCTGTACACAGCATATATGACACCAAATGTCCAAAGTACACACGTTTATTGCCTTCTCTTATTCACAACACCTCACAATGCTCTAATCAGCCCAAACTCAGTCCCTTCTTTCTTCACACTTCTTCTCTTTCTGCCACCTTTACCCCTCCTTCCTCCCGACTCCGGCTCATCCAATGGAGTGAGGCAGTCCCTTTTATCATGCCCAGTATGTTCTCCAGGTGGTCCGTAATTATCTTACAGTGGCACTTCCTGGTGTGGTGGAAGTGCTGCATTCCAAGGTTCCACGATCCTCCGGGCACCCCTGACATTGGCCACGGGCCCCAAAAGGGTTGAGCTTCAATGCTCTGGTCCCGTGGTCCCCATGCAGACCAGGGCGACTCCCCAACCATATGCCAAACTAGAAAACTCAGCCTATTTCACGTTAGTCAAAATGGAGAATGGTCCAAAGGCTCTTAATAAAAATTCATAGAAATACTGAAGAGAATAGCCCAATCTGTCATTATTCAGATCAAGAAAATAAGAGTACTTTACAAATAAAAGTAATCCACTCAGCCCATCAAGTTCTTTTGGTGTATTAAATAAAGTAAATCATTCTATGAAGATATCTTTAGAAGGTCAATTGATCATTTTCACAATTCACGGTACACTTTTTCCTGCTCAAAGAGCAGACAGATGTTGGAGATTTTCCCTGCTTAAAATCGTGAAGAGGCAGGATTTGAGTCAATGAAAAGGATTGTGTGTGTGCCTGAGGCTCTGTTCAGTCGTGCGGCCCAAGAAAGGTTAATGCACAGAAGCCACGGGGAACCTCGAGTTTCAATCAGAAGTGTAGCACGAGGTCAATCTTTGCTATCAAACGTTACCTCCAACATCTGGCAGACTGAAGATAATGATGGACCGAATGTTTTCAAGGTCGAGGTAATGCTGCTGCAGACAAGTTAACACAAAGACAAAGGGGTGCAGATTCACTACAAAAGCATGTCTTAGTACTTGAGAGTAATTCATCACATTTTGCCCACTATATCCAGCAAGCAGGGGGGTAAACACTAAAATGTGGACTAATTTGTGATCAGCGCCACACAAACTAAAAGCACCCCTTTGATATTCTTGTATTCCATTTCAAGGTAACGGTGTTGTGAGCCAACGCATGTGCAAGCTGTGCTTATTATCACGAGATAAATAGAATCTGAATTCTTCATCATACAGCCACTGCACCCACTCTAACCCTGCAAACTGTACTTCAGACAGAAATATATAATGTAATACATTTCTGTGTATTGACTTCAATGGAGGGCAAGGGCAACTGTCAAGTACAGTAAATGCATATAAATTAAGGCCCTAATGGTAAAAGCACGGTAGCGATATTAAGAGAATACCTTTCCTATAAAAGAAGCAGTGAGTGCCCCGGGAGGAGGGGGCCATGTTGTAATAAATATGTTAATTCTGGCACAGATTGCACTGCCACCTGCACCCCTTTGGTTCATAGCTGCTTGAAAAGCTATTTGTTAAGCTCGACTTAGGACAAATTCAGGCAATAACCTTGTGCGAGCATTACCTTATTAATATACCCACCTTTCATTCTGAGAAGGGGAAAAAATACCCAAGAGACCTCACGATAGAAAATAATTATATTGCTGTTTTGGCCAGTTTCTACAGTTCGTTTAGAATAAAGCAACGGGCTCAGAAATAGTGATGCTTCGGTCAGTAAATCAAAGACAGAGATGTAAGTTCTCGGGAGATGCCTGTTTGTGAAACACACACTCTGTCCTTTTTTTTGGCACAGAGTCTTTCTATAATTAACTCCATCCCAAGATGCCTTCTTTGTACAAGTACACAGCCAGAGAACAATTGTTTACATCTTTTTCTTTTATTATTTTTATAATTTGAATGCTACCAGTTTAACCCTTCTCCCACAGGGCCATGTAAAGAGTCTTTGAGATGAGTTATGAATATGGAGTGTTCAGAAAGGGGCACTTGTGAGCCAACCACAACCACAGATTAAAACTATTGATGTCGAAAATTTACAGAAACATTTACATGATACATTAAAGAAATGAATAATACTGTGATGCGAGAGTCGTCCTGCAACCTAAAACACGAGGCTGAGTCTCAGTGCTTTAGCAAAACCAGTTTTACCAACTTGAAACAGGAACAGCAGAATTATTTATTGCAGTGGGAGCTACCATGCTCCATTACACAGACACAACAAATGAGCATAGTTGGGGCCAGTTCAGTGGCCAAGTTATACTATTCCCTGCATTTATAATTTCTCTTGCATCAGCCATCGGCGACAAGCACGTATAGTGTGATATCTCAATAGGCTCATAGTTGTTTCCGCAGCACTCTGATGCTGCGTTGTGAACATGTGGTTGCCTCAGCAACAGACAAGCAGTCCTCCACAGACGCGACAGGCACGCTTCAGTGTGGGGGTTCCAAAAAGAGTTCAGAAACCTCATAATACAAATGAATTTCCACACACTTTCTGGTACAGCCTGGACTCACCATCAGTGAAGTTACCTGGGAACCTTGTGCAAGTTCACACCTCACAAGAACTAGCTCAAAGTTCAGTTCACACAGATTAAAATGAATAAATTCTCATTCAAAGTTCACCATTTCAATTTTTAACTATTTTATATTCAGTTCATTTTGTATTTTTTTAAGGTGTGAGAATAAATGACCCATGAGTTTACTTTTTTCAAATTTTGCATGCCTTATATTAGGCTATTACAGTGTTCTTGAATAAAATACAATAATCATGAAGACGTTTTAATTTAAATACACTTTGTTGAGTTATACCCAGCAACAAACACGTATAACCATATATGCTAATATCCTCTCAGTCAAGAAAGAAATCAAATAGATGCAAGTATCCATATAATTAACTCTCTATTTCCAACTCTGCAACACAAATATTGACTGTGGAACCATTGTTTAGGTGAACTAATCTATGACGCTGCCAGTCAAAATTCGTGTCAAATATGTCCAACAGGGAAAAATATAAAGTGGCCTTGTGAAGTACAACGTTTTCCTAAAAGCAAAACCGGAGCTTCACCGCATGCTCGTGTCAGCGGGGTTGCAGTATAAGTACAAGCAGGCAGACACAGACATTGCCTTTTTGATTTTATGTTATTTTTTCCAAATACAAATAAATGGCAAAAAATGTATACGAAATAAATATTCATAAAAATCCACTATTTGTGCTTATCTGAATACCGTTTTTGGATTTGGCTCCACCCCTACATTACAGGGTAAGGCAAAACATTTAATCTGGACCTAGACCAGATCAAGAATGTCACATAAACCTGAACTAGCTCACGTTCAAGTTGTCACTTTCAAATACAGTACATTACTTTAAGTTCAACCTTCTTAGAAAAATGAGCTTGTTCAATGAACACACTCTTTTGAACTAGTTCCTGCACAACACTGCTGCGGTCATTGGGTGTTTTTGGGCTTTTGAACATCATTCACCTTCCCCTGGGCAACGCAACCACAGTGGATGGATTTATAGCTTATGTTCAGGTAGCCTGCATGCTCCACAAATCCCCTCTCTTAATCCAAAATTCATCATGAAGCCTTCTGTGCAGCTTCCATGATGTTCTTGATGGCCTTCCTGTTGTGCAGCCCTGTAATTCCCATGATCTTGAGAGCCCAGTATAGAGACTGGCCTGCTAAACCTCTACAGAGCCCAGTATAGAGACTGGCCTGCTAAACCTCTACAGCCCACTTCAATGGGCTCACATCAGGCCCTCCATCCACAACTCTGACACTCATCCACCAGCCTTTCTTCCTCTCAAAGGCCTCTTCCATCTCCTATTCCCAGGGAAGTTAATTCTAGCAGGACCTCTTGCTTTGTTGACTCAGACCACAAGACCAAATCTGTGATGTTGCTTGGAAATTTTAGTTGGCTCCCTAGGTCGACCTTCAGTTGCCAGTCCCACACTGATGCAAGCAGCACACTTGAGGTATTATAAATAAGCAGGAAACAAAGTGTTAAATTAATAGGCAAAAATAATAAACACCTAACACTCCTTTGAAAGTAACTAAACAATAAGTCCCGTGACTATAGGCTGAGTGTCTACCGTACCCTTCTTTTCATCTTTTGTATGTCTGAGCTCTGGCACCCTTTTCCTCCTACCAGTTGAACGCCTTTCCTTCCTCCTGAATCCTCACTTAATGTTGTAATGCTGAAAAGGGGGAGCTAAGTGAATCACAACTGGGGTCAGGAATGGCCTAGGAAACTCCTGAGGCAGACCTCCTCCATCTTTCTTCAATGGCCCAAGTGTTTTTGGAAATCCTGGATCTCAGATCTATTTATAAGGACCAGGCAGACTACATGTGATTTCTCATGGGCTTTACTGTGCCATACATAAACATATCTAAACCCCTGCATATACACTCACTGAGCAAATCATTAGTAGCAACTGTGCACCTGCATGCCCGTACAATTATATAATCAGCCAAACACGTGGCAACAGCACAATGAATAACATCACGCAGAAACAGTTTAAGATCCTCTGTTAATGCTCACGTCAAACATGGGAAAGAGGCAATGCTGTCATCTCAGTGAGTTTGAATATGGCATGATTGTTGGTTCCAGACAGGCTGGTTTGAGTGTTTCTGTAACTGCTGGACCACTGAGAATGGTGTGGCATCCAGTGATCAGAAGATCTGTGAACTGAAACACCTTGTTGATTAGAGATGTCAGAGGAGAATGTCCAGACTGGTTTGAGCTGACAGAAAGGCAATGAGTAATTATGCTGAATATTTTAAGAATTATTCATGCCCTTTTTTAAATGGAAAGTGCCAATAGTAAGCATGTTTCTAGTAGTACAATCGTGGCCAAAGGTTTTGAGAATGACACTCCGAGAGCAACTTCTCCCAATCATCCAAGAACAATTTGGTGAAGAACAAAGCCTTTTCAAGCATGATGGAGCACCGGCCCATAAGGCAATAGTGATAACTAAGTGGCTCGGGGAAGAAAACGTCATCATTTCGGGACCATGGCCAGGAAACTCCTCAGACCTTAATCCCATTGAGAACTTGTGGT
Organism: Polypterus senegalus; assembly: GCF_016835505.1. NCBI lineage: Eukaryota > Metazoa > Chordata > Cladistia > Polypteriformes > Polypteridae > Polypterus > Polypterus senegalus. Next base: position 22,020,117 of record NC_053158.1, read on the forward strand.
CAAACCTCAAGAGGCAGGTGGACAAACAAAAACCCGCAAATTCTGACAAACTCCAAGCATTGTTTATGCAGGAATGGGCTGCCATCAGTCAGGACTGGGGTCCAGAAGTTGATTGACAGCATGTCAGAGGTCTTGACAGAGAAACGCCAACATTGCAAATATTGACTATGCGCATAAACTTAATGTAATTGTTAATAAAAGCCTTTGAAACTTACAAAATGCTTGTAATTATACTTCAGTATACCACGGAAACATCTGAGAAAAAGATCTAAAAACACTTAAGCAGCAAACTTTGTGAAAACCAATACTTGTGCCATTCTCAAAACTTTTGGCCATGGCTGTACACATCTTTGTGCTATTTTTCTGAGAAAAATTTAGTAGCTAGTTATGAGGCAGTGCCATCTTCCTGTAACTCTATAATGGGACTAGAATGGATGAATGATCTGGAGTTAATGATCTACATCGTAAATAAGAATCTTTAATTAAAGTGAGATTTTAACTTTTTTGTATTTATTAAATGCCATGGTTAAATAACTGTGTTGTTGGAGTGAGAAATATTTTTACTTTTAATGAGGCTGGCATGAATTCAGCAAGATTCAGCCAAACTCAAAACTGCTAATTATGGGGAGAGTCTGTTTGAGGTCCACCCTCATCAAGTGCATGTACGCCTGTGAAATGTGACCGAGTACTGCCTTGACACTCAAGCCTCACTTCTCTTTATGTGCCTGACCTTTTCATGAAGGATTTCAGCAAAGTTAACCAAGCCATTTCAGAATGCTAACCAAGATACCACGAGGAACTGCATCAATTACAGTCTACAATTCATTTTTCTTAAGTTTTTAAATTTTGGTATTTGAATCCTTCAGACAAAGGGTTTTGTTTGTCTGTACAAAGATACTATCGTTACCAGCCATATTTCCTGTCAAAGATAAGTAATATAATATATTTTATAATATTTGATATCTCTTACCCTACATGTACCTTCCTTGGTATCCTTTTGCATCTGAACCTTTCTTGTCCGGAGCTGCCTTTACCGAGCACATTCCCATAAAACCTATTTCTCAGATTCTGTCATTTCAAGGTGACTCTCAGTGGGCCTCCTTGTGTGTGTCACGCTCTCACTTGCCAAACTGACCAATCGGACTGCTTGGAGAGACTGGATACACACACACAGACTTTAGAATTTGAATTTTATTATTTTAATCAACATAGAAACTGAAACTGGGCTGGAAGTGGAGATTACGATAGAAATAATACATAAGCTCAAAGATATGAGGCCAAGTGCTGAACATCTGGGTGTCAGGAGGCTTTTGTGGACAAGAAGGGGATTATTCCATTTTCATCAAGTTTGAGCTGGATTTATTTTTTGATTGTGCCTTTATACAGTATTTGCCATTGGGTACATAATAGAAGACAGCAATAATGTGAAGGCAAAGTGAGGTGAATATGAATAAGAGCATGAATAAGGATCCAGTGGGACAAGGTGGTAATCTTCATCTTTTAGCAGCTGAAGGGGGAAATTTATTATGGAGCTTTAGATATTTATTCTAGGGTATTTTAGATAGAATAAAATCACACCTGATCTCCTGAGTACTGTAGGAAGGACACAGGAAAGAGGCAGATAATTAAGTCCAGGTAGGAATGGAGAAATTTAAAACTGCTGATTATGCAGCAGGCCTCTTTCATTGCTGGCAGGTCTTATTTGTATTTGTAATTACAATTCCTCAAATTATTTTTTTTTTCTGCAATAAAGGTCATGGTACAAACCAATAAAGGAAAGTAGATCACACTTCCCTTTCCACTGCAGTACATTTCAGGACCAAATAATGAGAGGTGCACTCATCCAACCATCCAAATTCAAATTAATTTTTTCAATATGGGCTACAGGCATGTGCTGTGCCATTCAGTTTATTCAGGGTAGTCTGCTGCTCTGCCATAAACAATGCCCACCTGATAACAAAACGAAAGTCATTAACCCGCAGAGGTTAAGTAGCTTGTTCAGTAGATACACATTGCTTGTGAAATTGTACCAAGGGTTGATAACAAAAGTCAGAACAACATTGTCAAAAAGAAAACACAAAACTGTGGACATAACCAAAAGGAGAAGTGCCAGAAGTCAGTTAAAAAGACATACCATCATAATTCCTGAAAGCGAAAACTTCAATGAAGTTGAAAGGTGAATTGCTACTAGTCAAAAATAGAACGACATGTTATCACCAAAACTAGTTGTAAAACTGTTAATGGAGTCAAGAGCAGGATTGTTCTGAGTCAAAAACCAAATAACTTTCAATATTATAAGTACACATACTGAAGTTTTCTTATGTTGTAAACTTTAAATTAGAGAAGCTGTAACTAAAACCAAAGTGTAAAACTATGATTTCAGATCAAATCTTTGCAATAATCTGAAGGTGATGTGCAATAAAAATCCCGTCCCGATTTGTACATAAATCCGAAGGCGTAAATCCACTGAAGTCTAGACAAAAGAGTGTTACAGAAACTAAAATGGTAATTCCTGTGAATCAAAAATCAAAAAGGTGTTTTCCCCCAGGGTCTAACATTAAAGTTGTTTGATAATTGAATCCAGAATCTTGGATACTACTCTAAATGCGACATGGTGTTATAAAGTGAAGTATTCATGATGTGGCACATAGTGCCATTGGTAAGGAGCCTCCTAGAAGTGCAGTACATCCAAGCACCACAGTCACAGTATTTCAATGAATCACCAAATTTTGATGACATGCACTTGCAATGAAATGATAAAAGAATTTTTACTGGTTCATAGTTACGCTGTGAATAGAACACATCAATATTTACAGACCCAAGAAGCCTCAAAGCAGCAGGAAGAATTCCCCTGAAGCAAAAAAAAAAAAAAAAAGACCAAACTGGTCCAAATCATAACAGAATGAAACAGGAGCCAATCATTGATGTGACACCTCTCTATGTCTGCATGTGGCTACCTCAGACACTCTGGTTTTTCTCACATAATCCAAAGACATGATGGTTCGATTAACTGATGAATCAGAGCTGGCCACAAGAGTGAGTATGGGTGTGTGGATAAGTGTGACCTATGATGAAGTACAGTCATATGAAAAAGTTTGGGAACCCCTCTTAATTCTTTGGATTTTTGTTTATCATTGGCTGAGCTTTCAAAGTAGCAACTTCCTTTTAATATATGACATACCTTATGGAAACAGTAGTATTACAGCAGTGACATTAAGTTTATTGGATTAACAGAAAATATTCAGTATGCATCATAACAAAATTTAGACAGGTGCATAGATTTGGGGACCCTAATAGAGATATGACATCAATACTTAGTTGAGCCACCTTTTGCAAATATACCAGCCTGTAGACACCACCTATAGCCTTTGATGAGTGTCTGGATTCTGCATGGAGGTATTTTTGACCATTCATCATACAAAATCTCTCCAGTTCAGTTAAATGTGATGGCTGCCGAGCATGGACAGCCTGCTTCAAATCATCCCATAGATTTTCGATGATATTCAAGTCAGGGGACTGTGACGGCCATTCCAGAACATTGTACTTCTCCCTCTGCATGAATGCCTTTGTAGATTTTGAACTATGTTTTGGGTCATTGTCTTGTTTGAATATCCAACCTCTGCATAACTTCAACTTTGTGACTGATGCTTGAACATTATCCTGAAGAATTTGTTGATAATGGATTGAATTCATCCGACCCTCAACTTTAACAAGGGCCCCAGTCCCTGAACACAGCCACACAGCCCCAAAGCATGATGGAACTTCAACCAAATTTGGTAGTAGGTAGCAGGTGTTTTTCTTGGAATGCGGTGTTCTTCTTCTGCCATACAAAGCGCTTTTTGTTATGACCAAATAACTCAATTTTTGTCTCATCAGTCCAAAGCACTTTGGTCCAAAAAGAATCTGGCTTGTCTAAATGAGCATTTGCATACAAACAGCGACTCTGTTTGTGGCATGAGTGCAGAAAGGGCTTCTTTCTCCCTGCCACACAGATGGTCTTTGTGCAAATTGCGCTGAATTGTAGAACGATGTACACATACACCATCTGCAGCAAGATGTTCTTGCAGGTCTTTGGAGGTGATCTGTGGGTTGTCTGTAACCATTCTCACAACCCTGTGCATATGCCGCTCTTGTATTTTTCTTGGACTGCCAGACCTGATGGGTTTAACAGCAACTGTGCCTGTGGCCTTCCATTTCCTGATTACATTCCTTACAGTTGAAACTGACAGTTTAAACCTCCAAGATAGTTTTTTGTAGCCTTCCCCTAAACCACAAGACTGAACAATCTTTGTTTTCAGATCTTTTGAGAGTTGCTTTGAGGATCCCATGCTGTCTGTCACTCTTCAGAGGAGAGTCAAAGGAAAGCACAACTTGCAATTGACCACCTTAAATACCTTTTCTCATGATTGGACACACATGTCTATGAAGTTCAAGGTGTAACGAGCTAATCCAAACAATTTGGTGTTACAAGTAATCAGCATTGAACAGTTACATGCATTCAAATCAGCACAATTACAAGTGGACCCAAATTTTTGCACAGCCAGTTTTTCACATTTGATTTCATTTCGTACAACTAAATACTGCTTCACTAAAAATCTTTGTTCGGAAAACACCCCAGTACTGATAGATAGATAGATAGATAGATAGATAGATAGATAGATAGATAGATAGATAGATAGATAGATAGATAGATAGATAGATAGATAGATAGATAGATAGATAGATAGATACTTTATTAATCCTCAAGAACATTGTACTTCTCCCTCTGCATGAATGCCTTTGTAGATTTCGAACTGTGTTTTGGGTCATTGTCTTGTTGGATCCTGTTCAGTGGATGCAGTGGATTCTCCATGATTGACAGGAGCCTGCTCTGCGCCCGTTGCTCTGCCACAGATGTCAAACTGTCCAGCTCCATGCCTACAATAGAGCCTGACTTCCTCACCAATTTGTCCAGGCGTGAGGCTTCCCTCTTTTTTATGCTGCCTCCCCAGCACACCACCACGTAGAAGAGGGCGCTTGCCACAACCATCTGATAGAGCACCTGAAGCATCTTATTGCAGATGCTGAAGGACGCCAGCCTTCTAAAGAAGTATCTTTGGCTCTGTACTCTCTTGCACAGAACATCAGTATTGGCAGTCCAATCCAGTTTATCATCCAGCTGCACTCCCAGGTATTTATAGGTCTGCACTCTCTGCACACAGTCACCACTGATGATCATAGTGTCCATGAGGGGCCTGGCCCTTCTAAAATCCACCACCAGCTCCTTGGTTTTGCTGGTGTTCAGTTGTAGGTGGTTTGAGTCACACCATTTAACAAAGTCCTTGATTAGGTTCCTATACCCTCCTCCTGCCCACTCCTGATGCAACCCATGATAGCAGTGTTCCCAAGACGTACATACTGAGGTCTGTCTGATAGTTAGATAGTTCACAATCTATGCCACCAGGTATGAATCTACTCCCATCTCTGCCAGCTTGTCCCTAAGGAGCAGAGGTTGGATGGTGTTGAAGGCACTAGAGAAGTCCAGAAACATAATTCTTACTGCATCACTGCCTCTGTCCAAGTGGTGTCAGATGTTGCTTGGAAATGAAAGACATACCACTGTTACCTTTTTTTGTTGAAAGCAGAGTAAATTATTATACAGGCTGAGAGGGGTTCCCAAACCTTTTCATATGACTGCATAAGATGATGAAGGTCAGCATTTGCCTCCTTAAACCCAAAGCTCAGTGCAGCATCCTTATATTCATAATATTAGATTAAACATGAGAGTTTCATAGAAAGCACAGATTGTTGAATAATGTTGTGTAAATAGAAATATGTTAAGATAATTAATAAGCAGAACCAACAATGTTTTCTTCTTTTCTTTAGAACCAAATTTTGTCTCATCTTATGACATCGGAAACTTCACATACTTCTTTTTTCGAGAGATCGCAGTGGAGCATGACTGTGGAAAAACAATCTTCTCCAGGGCCTCTCGCGTGTGCAAAAATGACATTGGAGGCAGGTTCCTCTTAGAAGACACCTGGACAACCTTCATGAAAGCTCGCCTCAATTGCTCCAGGCCTGGTGAAATTCCTTTCTACTATAATGAGTTACAGGACACTTTCTTCTTACCGGAACTTGACCTGATTTATGGCATCTTCACCACAAATGTGTAAGTTACCTAAGTCTGTTTTACAGTGGATTAATAAATCTAATGTGTTCAAAGTATTGTTACTTCTCTAATTACACACTCATTCAATAATTAAATAATCGTCTCCAGTTTCCTGTACTTTATCTATGCTTGCACATTCTCAATGCTGGCAAAAATGAGCAGAATTATTAAAATCTTCATTTTTTATAGTCTTTAGTTTCCTAAGAATGCCTCGTTCCAATGTCTAATACTCCCAGAGTGACAATGTGTCTAGCAACATTGATCAGCGAGTTTTAAGTGTGTATTTTTACAAGTGTTGGATGCACGATTCTAATTGAACTCCAACAGAAACCCATCCAATTTTATGATATGAGCCACAGAAACATTTAATTTAGTTATTTAATTTTCTGAGCAGATCTATGAACTGGTTTAATGACTAATGTTGCATATTCCATTCAGTAAATACTCCTGCAGCTGTTGGCTGTCTTTCATGTGCTCCAAAACTGAAAATACTTGTTCTTCACATCTGCTCAACCAACCTCTTACCAAAATCTTTTTGCTACTTAATATTTACATACAAAATAGAGTTAAAAAAGAAACAGGAGCAGCTGTCGACCATCACTGTGCAAACCTCCCAAGCGTAAGATCACACCGTGTTTTATTGTCTTATTGGCCAATGTGATAGTGCTTTGAGTTGGAACATTTCTGAGTTCTGCAGTGTCTGCCAGGTTTTGGAATATAGAGATTTCAATGCCCAAGGCAATTCGAAAAATAAATTGACTTTTTTTACACAATTTGATATGTCGCAGCCTTCTGGTAAAATCATTTAAATTAATTTCTTCTCCACATCAAGCGACATTCAATAAGCCAAGAATGACAATGTGCAAACAGGATTTTAGATATTTTGCCAAATCTTTTAAAAAAATGAAGTTTCCCATTAGGCTCTTTCCCTCTGTAGGAACTTCGTGTTCAGGAACCAATGAGTTCCTGTACAGTGTAGGCACTGATCACTTGTGATTCCCTAGCCTCTTTCATGTGTTTCGTTCCCATCACACAACAAAAACTGTAACTATGCAAATTATGTGACATTCAAAGAAGAGTGATGTGGTACAAACTGAGAAACATTTGGGAGTTCACAGGAAAAACTAATGCGATGCATTACGCAGAGGACAAAGAAGGAGGCTATGAAGAGTCATGCAGCGGGATCAGGAGATCTTTGGGGACCTATTGCTTCAAAGCAAAGCATTGTGTGGTGCACAACAGAGGTAACTATGAAAAAATGATACAGTGGATGGGTGCCACGTTAGGGAGTTCAGGGAGGAAATTATTGCTTTGATGTGTCATGGTGTGGTGCACCCAGGAGGCAGCTTCGATGATCAATGAGGTGCGAAGTGCAGCACATCTTCACCAATATCTCTCCAAAGTCCATAGTACCAACAGTTTTGTAAGATGGCTCCAGTCATTTTACTTAACCAACCAGCACAATTCACTACCCAAGCCCCAGCCATGATAGTTCCTGGTTGAACAAAAAGTTCATACCCTTAAGTAGAAGCTAAAGAAAAGGACCAGGAGCTACAAATGGCCAGAGTTACTGTGGTGGGAATGTTACTAACGTTTCTGAGTTTCTAAAAAGTGCCTGGTTCCTGAAAAAACAATGTCCTGCTGTGAGAAATCACCTTTAGAGACAAGTATTCTGACCCTTTGCTATGACACTTGAAATGAAACATAATTCAGGTACATGCCATTCCATTGATCAACACTGAGATGCTTTTGTACCTTTCTTGGAATCCACCTGTGGTCAATTTAATGAATTGGTTGTATTTGGGAAAGGCACACACTTGTCTATAGAAGGCCCCATAGTAGACAATGTGTATCAGAGTGAAAAACAAGCCATGAGGTCAAAGAAAAGGCTTGCAGAGCTTAAAGACAGGATTGTATCAAGGCACAGATCTGAGGGAAGGCTACAAAAACATTCTGCAGCACTGAAGGTTCCCAAGAGCAAAGTGGTTTCCATAATTTGTAAATGGAAGACGTTTAAGCCAACCACAACTTTTCCTAGAGTTTGCCAAACTGAACAATTATGGAAGAAGTGCCATGATAAGAGAGGTGACCAAGAACAGGCTGAGCTCCAGAGAAACCATGTGATGATGGGAAAAACCATCACTGCAATACTCCATTGATCTTCATTTAATGACAGAGTGGCCAGGCAGAAGCTTTTCCTGGGCATAAGACACATGAAAGCCCACTTGGAATTTGCAAAGAGGCACACCTAAAGGACTCTCAGACTGTGAGAAAGTAGATTGTCTGGCCTAATGAAACCAAAGTTAGGGTTATGTCTGGAGTAAATTAGGCGCCACTGATCACCTGTGCAATTCCTTTCCAACAATGAAGCATGGTGGTGGCAGCATCATGCTTTGGGGTTGTTTTGTAGCAACAGGGATTGGGAGACTAGTCAGGGTTGAGGCAAAGCTGAACAGAGAAAGGGGTAGAAATATTCTTAATTAAACCTGATCCAGAGTGCTCTGGACCTAAGACTGAGTAATGTCTATCGGCATTAAGCAAAGACAACACAAGAGTGGCTTAGGGATAAATCTGGGAATGTCCTGGAGTTGCACAGCTAGAGTGTGGACTTGAATCCAATCGAACATCTCTAGAGAGATCTAAAAATACCTGTCAAGCAATCCAACCTGACAAAGTTTGAGAGGATCTGGAGAGAGGAATAGGAGAAAATCCTTAAATTCAGGTGTACGACTCTTGTCATGTCATCATCAGGCTAGAATTGCTGCCAAAGGGGTATAAACTAAGAGAAGGAGAGGTTGGGAGCATGCTCTGGTTACAGAGTGTTGCTGCACCCATCACACGAAAAACCATCTGGATTGGGACCTGAGTGCAGCGGGTGACTCCTCAGCACCACACTGGAACAGTATGAGGTTTTTTAGGGTGGCTGGAGTTACAATCCTGCCACCAACCTCCAAGTTTTCCCTAAATGTTGGATGACCTGTTTGCAGGGCTAGATTCAGGTTAACATCATACCCAGGATGGAGCAATCAAATAAGTACTGAATAAAAGATCTGAATGCTTGCCTCAATGGGAGATTTCAGTTTTTTGTCTTTAATACATTTGCAAAAATTTCTAAAACTTCATTTTTTTTGCCATTCTTAGGTACTAAGTGTTGTTTGATGTGAAGTAAAATGAATTTAAATGAAGTTAGTACAAGGGCGCAACATAGCAAAATGTGTAAAAAGTGCAGAGGTCTAAGTACTTTCTGAATCCATTATAGAAAAATAAATAAAGTATAAACTGTTCTTATAGAAGAGGATACTGAAAATAATGAATAATCTACCTTTATGTTTGAAACAGCCTAAATACTCTGTCTGTCCACACCATGGAGGAAAGCTCCTGCCAGTGAGGATTACTTCTCCTTCTGACACTTTCATTGGCATCCCCATGGTTCTGTCTTTACATTAAGGTACACGTGACCAGCCAAATAAGCTTTGCACACTAAATATATGCAAAGATGCACCTACAAGTATTAAATAAAATAAAAATGAACATTACAAATAAAAACAAGTTAGGCAATGTATGGATGGCATTACATTCAATTGTGTTCAGTGATTAAATTAACTGATATGGAAGTTGGAACATTTCACAGTTGTTACTTTTTTGTTTATTAAATAGTTGTGTAACAATAAGTGATATTCAAAAATAATAGAAAAACAGAATGCAATTCCGTGTTTAAGCAAACTACATTAATTAGGTGCTTTTTAACAGCACATTACAATGGAGCTAAAAACGGAGCACAAAGAGGCTCAATGACTATCGTGTTGAAAATGACTTTGATTGATATGTGTTAGTGGTGGAGGGTCTCTGACTAATTGTTGTTCAATTTTCACAACATTTTGGAATGTATATGCAATAGAATAGTATTCAAAACTTAGCAATTAAAAATATCTATTCATACAAAATTACCAATACCAGCATAAAATAAGTAGCAATATTACAGATATTACAGAGATAGATAGATAGATAGATAGATAGATAGATAGATAGATAGATAGATAGATAGATAGATAGATAGATAGATAGATAGATAAAAGGCACTATAAGATATTGTAGATAGATAGATAGATATATAGATAGATAGATAGATAGATAGATAGATAGATAGATAGATAGATAGATAGATAGATAGATAGATACTTTATTAATCCCAAGGGGAAATTCACATAATCCAGCAGCAGTATACTGATACAAAAAAACATTATTAAATTAAAGAGTAATAAAAATGCATGTAAAAACAGACAATAACTTTGAATAATGTTAGCGTTTGCGTAATATATGAAAGGAGAAATGGAACTGCAATAGGTTCCTCATTTAGCTACTAATAATAGTTAAAACAGAGTAATTAGTTTAAATTATTTAAATAAATAAGAACTTGGAAATGAATTGATTTATTGTATAATGAGAATATGAAAGGTACACAATGGGCAAGAAGGAGCTTGCCATGACGTGTATGTGGGGCTGGGAGATCAGGGGCTAGGCGACAGATATCACCTCCCACCTCCAGATGCCACTGTTCATTTTTAAACCCGTCCTCTGTTTATATCAGTTAGGGCAGCTGCTCATTTCCTGGGTTATGAATTTGTTCAAATACCATTTATTATGCAGGCTGATAATGTCGGTTCTTTACAGTAGTAATTTTCACGTGGTATTAGTTCATTCAACTCCGTCTTATATTTACTTACATGACTGCTTTGCCCTTCCATTTATTTCCAAAGAACTGACTTTTTCTGTCCTCTATTAGTTAATTTACCTAAAAGGGCAGGGGAAGGCGCTGCTGTGTAAGCTGTTTACACACATGTGCTCTGTGCGGAATCTGATTCAGTCACATTGGTCATCCGTGAGGCTGTCAGATGAATAACAGAAGATAATTTACAAAATGTACAAGTTCAAGCAACCTTTCTAAAGACAAAATTAAAATAGCAAACTAATTCCTAGTTGAGGCTGTGCAGAACGTTTCTCTATTTTATGATGAACAAGGCTCCAATGCTTTTCATTGGGAAACTTTTTAATTTTAAAACTTTGTACAGTGCGATCTGTTCAGGATATCTGAACAACAATTCAACTGTCTCAATGAATTTCCTTGAAGAATAAGTCTGCCATATCTCAACAAAATTGTTCTACGAGGAGCCGAGTTGTTTCATGTGGACAGACAGACGGACAGACATGGGCTTTCACAATCGGTGCTCCACACATTCTATGTGAATGCTCCTAATTACTTGTGGTACTAATGCTTCCTACTTTTTATTGCATTATGTTAAAATAAGATTTTTATTGTTAAGCAACACAATAGCAATTATGTAGCTCAGCATTTAAAAACTAAAAGTAATAGAAAAAGTATATTCAGTACAAATAATGAAAAAAGTTTGTGTTTTTTTTTGTAAAGAAAATGCCTAATGTTTGTTTATTTAGCATATACTAACTGCTAAAGGTATTGTGAAGATAATAATCTAGGTTTAAAGGAATCCAACACCCAAAAATGATATACTTTAGATTAGATTCATATACTAATATACTTTTAGATCGTAGTGGTGACCAAGAAAAATCTCATGTTTTCATGCACAATGGAGAGAAAAAATTAAAAGCCAATAGTGGGCAATGCTGTATGCCCAAAACTTTCAAAATACATACAGTTTTGCTAAATAACATTAAATAGATACACCCGGATTAATCAGTGCACATTGTAAACATGAAACTAAACCTTCATGGGACTGAAATTTTAAACTGAAGACCTGCTTCTCCCCCTCATTCATTGATCAAAAGCCCCGTTTTCAACTCAAAAAGCCATTCCCATGAGGCTTTAGTCTCCTGTTTATCTCTTTTAGGGCGGATGTTGACTTTTGTCAACAGGAGGGGATGAGGGTGGTAATCAACTGTAAACGATGACAAAGCCCGCCATTACACTTTACTTTGACCCTCTTTGCTAAAAGGAAAGTTAGTTTGGTTGGTCTGACTGAGATTCCCTCTGCTCACGTCAGTAGTGAAGAGCAAACAGCACCAAAAAATGGTATCATCATCTGGCGAGAGATTGAAGCGAAAATACTCAGTGGATGACATTTTGAATATTATCACTGAATTGTACTCTGACTTGTTGGAGTCCGATTTTGATGCAAGTGATCTAGAGATTGAGATCAAAAACAAAAGTGAGGCACCGCCATCAGCTGATCGTGGTGCTGAACACGTTCGTGTAGCTGATAAACCTATGGCAATGATTATACTGGGTGGGCCATCACTTAAAATACAAGAGGTACAAACCAGATTGCATTGCACTGCCGCTGCTGCCAAAGCCTCCCGCCACACAAAGACAACATGGCAGCCAGCCTGCCAGCCGTCATGCTGCCCATGAGTCGCTCGAGCCACAAGACACAGCGAACTGGTGGCCACAGCACACGGCAACAGACATTTTACGCTGATTTACTTGTGAAACTGTTGCTCTGTGTGCTTTCAGAAAACTGCATTTTTTGGAAAAAATATTCAGCCCTCAAAGAGTTAAGATGTGCAGTAGTATATATTTAACATTATTTTAGCAAAAGAACATGCATTTTTCAAATATTGAGAATATGCGGTGTCAAAGTCAGATTCACAAAGCCAGTCCAAATAAAGAAGAATATTTTTCATTGACACATACATGGAGTCACACTGTACATGGAAAGAGATGGCTGACTTACAGATGGTGACACCACTTGTCAGTTACAGAAGTGTGTAAATAGATTAGGTTCTCATGTCCTTGCTAGTTTCTATGAAACAAGATTACACTAGATTATAGTGGTTTTCATATCAATATTTGTCCTTGCAGAGAAGTAGCAGCGGGACTGTGTCACAGACTAACAGACTTTAATTAAAATGCTTTCTGAAAATGCTAAAGACAAACACTAACAATTAACAAGGACAGAAGTCATTCAATATAATCAATTAGTGAAAATCATATTTATCAGTAAAAAACTCTCCCAATGGTCATGTGGATTATGTGATACGAGTAATGGGGCATTTTTGTTTCTTTTTCATTTGCTCTCGTACAGCATTGGCCGCTGTAGGCTTCCATTGTAACATAAACTATTCTTCTCTCCATTCTGCATGAAATTTTTTTTTTTATTGGCCACCACTTTAAACTACATGGGGTATGTGACATATAAAAAAAAATCTTTTTTGGGTAGAGTATTCCTTTATGCCCAGTCCTGGCACTAGATTAGAATTTAGTTATAAATAATTCAGAGTTAGAAGAATGTGTAGAAGGAACGGACCTGCAAACGGGGAAGAAATGCATACTGATTCTAATTGCTGCTCAGCTGGCTGCCCCTGTTTATGCACAGCACTCAGTTACCCTGCCACATGATATTTCAATTTAATAGTTACTGTATCTGCGACAATATTCATGCTATTCAAAAACTCTAAATTGCAGTATCTGGTGAAGCTTTATCTCCTACTTACAGAGCTGAGCAATTCTGATTTCTTACCGCATGCTTTAGATCGTCTTAGGCTGCAATAAACATAACTCTGTTGGACAGAAAGAATGTGTGCATTTGCTGACTTCATTTTTCCCCCTCAATTCTTTCCCTCAGAAACAGCATTGCCGCCTCAGCAGTGTGCGTTTTCAATCTGACTGCGATTACCCAAGTGTTCAATGGACCTTTCAAATACCAGGAGAATTCTCGCTCTGCCTGGCTGCCCTATCCCAACCCCAACCCCGACTTCCAGGTAAATATCAACAAACAAAGCAATACAGTAAATCAAGCTTGGCTTACTTAATAGCATATTGGGTTTTGTTGTGCCATAAAGACTTTTCAGTTACCTCATGATTGTATTGTTACAGTTCATTACTCTGAGTTTTTGCCGTGATCTTTCTAATAGGATAAAGAAAAACATTATGTGATAATTAAATGATTGTGGCCTTTTCATTTCCGTGTTGCAGGTATATGAAGGATATAATGGTCTGACTAGGTGCTGCCAAAGGAGGCATAAAGCACTGGAATTTATACTCGGTCACTCCTTAACTCTAGGCTTTGCAAAGCACAACCATGAGAATTATAGACTCAGGGGAAAGTAAATGGCATTGGCCAGCATGCCTGGGTAAGGAAGGGACGGAAAGGTTCATAATTTATTATCTGTCATCCTTTCCTGACACCTGCCAGTTATATTTTAGCAACGCAATGAAAGTGAAGTAATCTCAATAGGCTATTCTAGACTGGAGAGTCAAAAGTGATCTTAAAATGGACATGAATAATAATTGTTAAGGTAGCTCAAGCTTGCAATAAAAAAATAAAATAAAATAAAGCAAAATAAAAAATAAAATGATGACTAGCCGGCTAAGACTTGAAGCCCATGATTTCTCATCCCATTACTGAGACTGACAGTCACTGCTGCTTGTTCATTCTAAGTAGTTTCTCACTTGTTGACCGAGTTTCTGAAAAAAATCAAGAAAAGTGTTTCACCATAGAAATAATCCATCCCCCATAAGCCATATTTAAAAGGCACTTATTTCTGGTGGGTAGTGCAGAAAAAAAGGACTTTTTTATATTACCCTCTATACCTATGAAGTTTTCTGTCAAACAAACTGCCTGTGTGAATGCCTTTTAACTACTTAGTCTCACAACATGTAAGTCTAACAAATGCCCCAACCTACGTATTTCCGTCTTTTTCAAGTCAACATGTCAACCTTTTTTCTGCCTACATACTGTAAATTACCATTCTGGCTACATACCTGCTTGGCTTCCGTCCTATCTACTTACCTTTTTCCCCACAACATTTTTTAAACCGGTCTATTTACATATCCACCTACCATTGCAATTCTCAGCCTAGACACCAGCCCCAGATTAACAGCCAGCCTGTCTATTTTTTGAAATACAATTTACATTAAACAGAATATTTCAGATAGTCTGGATCACCTTTCTGTTGGTATCTCATCACAACCGATTCACAGAGGATGACAAATATGCTGTTTTACTTTTCTCCAACCTGGCACAGATGGCTAATAAAAACCCTTATGCCAGTATTGTCTGTAAACAATGGTTCAACATTTAACAAGCCGTGTCAGCAAAGCTGATCCCCAAGGTACTTGACTTGGGATAAAACATAAGAAATCTCACAAATGACAGGAGACCATTCAACCCATCAAGCCCGTTTTTTTAGCTAATAAGTAAGCTATCCCAATATCTCATCCAGATACTTCTTAAAGACTGTCAAGGTTTCTGCTTCAACTTCAGCATGTTCAGGAATTCATGTTATTTTTGGGGTTGCTCAATCTGGATTCCGCAGTGGTCGCTCAACCAAGAATGCACTGTTATCAATTATAAATTGTCTAAGATCTATTTGAGATGTTTTTCTCTTCCCCTGTCTTTATCCTTCTTCACCTTTCATCAGCTTTTGCTGCTGTAATTCCTCCTGGCTTATCGCTTCCTTCTATAATCTCAGAATTTGTGGTTCTGCCGTGGACTGCTTCAAGTCCTTCCTTTCTGACCAATCCTTTTGTGTCATCTTGGTCTAACTCCTCGTCTTCTCCACATGAACTCTCCTCAGGTGTACATCAAGGATGGGTGCTGGGTCCACTTCTCTTTTCTCTCCACATTCACTCCTTAGGCATTGTTATTTCTTCTCATAGCTTCTCCTACCACCTCTTTGTTGATGATGCACAGATCTTCCTCTCATTTCTCTCTTACAACACATATTTTTCAGCCCAGATACCCAGCTGTCACTCTGCCATCTTATCATAGATGAATGCTCATAACCTTAAATGTAGTATTTTAAAGCCAAATATTCTGTACTTACCTTCTCATTCTCATTCCTTGGATGTCACCCTGTTACCATCGGTCATGGTCAGAAATCTTAGTGTGAGTCTGGGCTCCTCACTTTCATTTATCAAATATTCTATATTTGCTGTCACAAAAACCAAAGACAGGAGTTATGAAAAGGTTTGGGGTAGCCACCTGTATAATGTCCCCTGGCTACAAAATGGGTTAATTGATTGCACTGATGTGCACAGATCAGAGTCCAAGATAGAACTGATGAATTTTGTAGAAAATGGCTGCTTTAAAGACCAGAAACGGAAGTGAAATCATCAAGGGCGGAAGGGTCCTCTTCCATAGGCTTGGACCCAGACGTGGCATCATCAAAAGGGCCGGAACCAGAAGACTCTTCGTCCATGGGTTCTACACCGGAAGTGACATCATCCAAGGGCATGGAACCGGAACTGACATTGTTATGCTCAGAAACAGAAGTGATGTCATCATGGTTGGAACCGGAAGTGACATCATCAGGGCCAGGTGGAATTTCCTGTGAACGGACTGTAGGAAATTGATAAAAAAGGGCCGGAAACGGAAGTGACATCATCGGGGCCAGGTGGAATTTCCTGTGAACGGTCTACAGGAAAGTGAGGAAAAAGGTCAGGGCACTCTGCCACCGCCTGGTCTGGCGAAAAATTACTCTCATTTAGACCCTTTAGCTGCCTCCCATACGCATGTGTGTGACATTGCTTATTGACCCTATCATGTTGTTTCTTTCTTCATAAAATTTAAAGGATTCAAGCCTTCCTCACTAATTATGCCACATAACTCCATGTTGAGGCATCTCTGTCCTGGTGGGACTTCCTTCAACTGCTATCCAGCCTCACCAGCTCCTCCAGAATGCTGCTGCTCGACTGGTGTTGTTTCTTCCTTGTTTCACTTCTACTACTCCTCTACTGTCTCTTCACTGACTTCCTGTTGTTGCAGCTAAATTACTACAAATAAATAGTGAAAAAGTAGTTTTTAGAGTGGGCAATTTACCAGTCACTGATCAAGTCTTTTGAAGTGAAAATCTGCGGAATTAGATCAGAGGCTGATCATTCGAAGCATCACAGGCAGTATTGATCATCAAATGTCACAAAAACATTTTTTAGCAGGGAATATTCTGTATTCACTGGTGACATTGTTTTCCAAATATATTCCTGGAAATCCATCCTTCTACTGGCTTAGATTAACTTTATCCCCAGCATCCCAGTATGCTTTGCAAGGCCAATGTGACATCACAGAGCTGTAGCAGCCACACACAGAATTTTCATACACGCATATGGACTGCTACTTTGCGCGGGACCTGTTCCAGTTGATTTTCACTCTGCATACATTTAAAAACAATCCAAATAAAAAAAACATGCAGTATTTTAATTTGAGATGTACATTAGCTGACCCTATCAACAACATTGTGAGTACTGCCACCAGATACTGCATAAAACACTGATCCCTGTGCACTTGCCCAGTGCCTCGTGTGGCACTGCATCGCTGATTATGCATGCACGATTAGCAAACTGCAGTGACAAAACAAACAATAGAAGAGCCCTAACCCCTACCCCTTTTCACGTTAAAATGAGACCCTGTTAAAAATAACAATAACAAAAGACTTTTTATTATTTACAAGGAGTTTCGATCTTCTTGATAGAAGGAAAATGTGCAAAGTATCTGCACAGATACATGGAAAGCAAAAAACATTACAGCTGGACCCAGGGATGCGTCTTCAAACATTGGTCAGAGCCAGTCCCACGCAACACACAACATCAGCACAATAAAACATATTTATTGTATGTTTATTATGTATACATATAATATACTGTATATTAACATATTGCAAGCTTGTGGCCATTTGTTGTATTTTGTTTGTGGTTGTCGGCATCTTTTGTTGCTGCCTAACAGCTTAGATCACATTTTTGGCCTAAATAATCAGTCCGGCATATTTGGCTTATACTTCCCTAGCAATTTGAGACATCTAACACACCACTGCACCATTATAAATGACTCAAAACCAGTTCAGCTCCTCCTTTCCCACTAACTTCAATGCATTTTGTGAACTTTTGCAAAAATCCCAAACATTTCTGTGATTTTGCAAACTACACTAATCACTAATATCCATGGAGAAAAAAAATATAGAGGACAGATTGAAGAAAATAGGAGAAGGACAGGAGCAATAGGTTCCACTATAATTTTAAATACAGATTGCAATTTAACGTAAGTATATTGTGTGGGAGGTTCCTTATTTAAGCTTCGTTAAAGCTACATTTATAGACAGTGTTAACTAGGAGAACCTTGGGTCAGACACCAAAGTCAAAATGCTAACCAATCTCGCATTTGTAAATAGATTAAGAATTCTTTCCCCGAAAATCATTCAGAAACTCCAAATTACAGAAATGTGCTAACCAATAATCTTGGATGCCAGCTTATAAAGCGTTCTGGAGATACCATCAATTGACACCTTCTAGCAATTGAAGGCTGTATCGTAACAATGACACCACAAAAATATGGATTTTTTTCTGGATATTCCAGTTTCCTTCAATACTCCAAAGACTTGCACAATTGGTGGGTGTAAGTGTACATGAATATTCTGAAATGGACAGACAACCCATTCAGGGCTATTTTTGTCGTGTGCCAAAGTCTGTTGAGAAACATTCTGACTTTCTTGTAAACATTTGGTACAGAAATTGTATAAAAAATATTCTGCATTATGGCATCCATCCATCTATCACTCCATCCATCTTCCAAACTTGCTTATACAAAGCAGTGTCACGGGGAAGCAGGTGCCAATTCTAGTAAGCACTAGGTGGTTAGTTCATATGAAAACAATAACACTTTTATTTATGGAATTTAAACAGAAATTATGAGACATTATTTCATTGCTGGGAAAGCTAACATTGGCCATCTTTGTATTTTTGCCAGTGTGTTAAAGAGTGTGATCAGAGTTAACTCCTTCCCAGAACAGTCCCATACGTCAGCCCTAATTTATCCTTATCCTTCTCCTACAATTCCTATGTGACAAATTTTTTAGTGTTGTATCCTATGTGAACATCGCACTGTGTAAGTTGTTGCTCCCACTGCCCTACTACGGGGTGCACCAGTCACTTTGGTTCACTTTAAAAGAGACATCTGACCAATCAGATGTACGGTGACTGTGAAGCTCCCTTAATGGCAGTAGCACTGGTCCCTTGCCAGCATGCAGGTTGTATAGAAAACTTGCTTTAGCTTTTACTGAACCTGGCAGAGCTGTGTCTTGAGTTAAAATGTAGCCCTCTGACTGAAAGCAACCAGTCCAGTACCTTCAGCTCAGAAAAAAGAAAACAGGTTTACATTCTGATTTTGCAAATTATTATTCAACTGTCCATGACACTGTCAGTAACATAGCTGAGGGATATCCACTTAACATTTTTCAGTTGGTGTTAGTTTTTTGTGTCGTGTAAGGTGGTCTGCCTGAAGTATATATATGACTTCAGTATATGTGTCAGGTTTGTCACGTGTTTCATTAATTTTGTTTAATTGTTTAATGTTTTTAATTTGTATATTTGGTTTTTTTTTATATTTCGTTTTTATTAGGTGAGGTCATTTTGTCAGCATTTTGTGTATGCTTATGTCCAAGGTCGCCACTATTCTGTGCATTTGTTTTCCTGGGTAATGCCATTTTCTGTTTCTGGTTGCCATGGAGCTCTTTGGTTGCTATGCATGTAAGTCACATGCCATGGGACTCGTGACATCATGACAGCCATGATCTACATCAGTGGTCCTCAATCGCAGTCCTAGGGGGCTGCAGTAGCTGCAGGTTTTTGCTTCCACCAATTAATTAGAACTCACTTATTTGCTGGTAAAATGTTGTATTTTTTGGGCTTCATTTATGTTAACTCACCTGGTACAATTCTTGTCATGTCATATTCTAACCTGCTTAATTTAGACCATGGTTGGTGGGGTGTTGGAGTCTATCTCAGCTAGCTTAGGGTGCAAGGTAGGAGCATACCCAGGACAGAGCGCACGTCCTTTGCAGTATTGTTTATTTTAGTTTTAAAACACTGCAATTTGGTTTGAATTGTTTTCTATTTTCTTAATAAGCCACTAGTTAATAATGAGATGCAAATGACTGAGGGGCCCCCATAAATTTCATCTATTTAACACTCTGTGTATATTTCATGAAGTTTCTGTGTTAGTACAATGTTTCAAATAAATGAGAAAGAAAATGGAAAAGCAAAGATGTATAAACCTGTTTTGGTCGACAAAAACTATGGGTAATGTTCTCAGAAAAGGAAAATCTACAATATGGAATAATGAAAGTATTAACAGGCCATAAAATTTGAATAGATAGATAGATAGATAGATAGATAGATAGATAGATAGATAGATAGATAGATAGATAGATAGATAGATAGATACTTTATTAATCAAGTCTCATTACCAGCAGCACTGGTGTTTCATCATGTAAGGTCTTATGGTGACTCCATTTTCTCCTTGTATACTCTTTATTCACTCAAGCACCCCCAACAAACACCCCACCCTCCCGGGCATACTTCGCGCCAGCCACTTTGTGCCTCTGCCACTCGCGTTATGGGGGGGAATGCATGCCGAGGAGATGCAGACAGATCAGCTGCTGCCGAGCTGCGTGTTCTGCTTGTTGCGCTGTGTGTCGATCATTTAAAAGCCTCTACAGCAGCTGTCCTTTGGTCTCACTGCTTTGTCTTGTGGGATGTTAAAGTTTCTCTCGTGGGACGTCAAAGTGTCTTTCAAGAAGATCACATCTCGACACAAGTTTGTTTTATTATAATAGAGAGATGTCTAAAATCTCATAGACTTAGCACTCTGTGGTCAGGGGTTTTAGCAATTCTTCTCCCCTTCCCCTCTACATCTGCAACCTCAGTCAATTAGACAAAGTAAAGAATCAGCCAGGAGTTAAGTTAAATACTGTAGTTAATTATGTATTATTGATAAACCTTCCCAAAAATATGGAAGCAGAATACAATGTGAATATTGGCAAAACCCCCTTACAGCCTAAGTACTGTAGCAGTGCACCTTGCATCCATAGGCGGCTCTCGACTTATCTTCAGCTACCACATGGTCTTTAAATGGAGTAATGAAATAGACCACATGCCTGTCTCAATATGGCTGAAAAGATAGAGTTGTCGTCATCCTGGTCTTCTTTTTATGGCCAGATGGTGAGAAAGAGAGAGTAGGGGGGAGGTAAAGGCAGGGTGACCAACATTATACCATTCCTACCACAAAAACACATAATCCAATGGGGCGTCGTAGTAAAGAATGGCCTCCGATTCAAAACCAATCATCAACAGCCATACTTTGGACCAATTGAATTCACGTATAACTCATCCCCCCAGTTGCTTTGTTTAGTCAGTTTATGGCCTTCCTGCGGTGGGTGGCTTATAATCTCTAAGCCCAAACACAGTCACTGCTGGCAAGCTGGTCTGATGCCGTATCCCCCTCACCATAAATTTCACATCCTGACTCAATTCTAGACTTTGTGTGGTGGTGGGTTAAGTAAACAGCAGAGCACCGATATACCCCTCGAAACATTAAAATATATTTGCTTTGTCCAACTTACAAATAAAGACATAAAAAATATTTATCAACTTATATGTTCACCACAATTGGCTTCTAATTAGAAAACTGGTCGGAACAAAAATCAGCAGCCACTGCAGCACCGTGATTGAGGACCTGCTGATCTACAACATTGCTGCCTACACTGACCAGCATCCAAAATTGAAGATTATCTTGTTTACTCATTGTGGCCAGTAGAGGGCACTCCTGCCACCCAAACCCGGCACAGACAGATGCAGGACACAAATTCAGCACACATGCTTTTATTTATTTTTATTCTTTTTCCACATGGGAAACACCTTCTCCCATTTCCCCATCTGTACAGCACATTTCAAGCACGCCAATAGACTGCATATGCACTGCATAGTTTATTTTCTTCTTTTTCTTTCATTCTCTTCCTCTCTCTTTCTCTTTCTTTGCCTCCGCTCCTCCTCCAGCAAGCTTTGTCCACCTCTTCCCGTCTCTGGCTCTCAGAGTAGTGGCGGCTGGCACCTTTTATAGGGCACCCAGAAGAGCTCCAGGTACTTGAGGTGCTTCTTCCAGCAGCAATTCAGGGGTGTGGTGGAAGTGCTTCGACCAAGGGCTCTGTAATTCTCCTGTTGCCCCCTGGTGGTGGCCATGGGCCCCAGCAGTGTTGCGCTTCCATGCTCCAATCCCGTGCGTGGGACTGCCCCCTAGTGTTCTCTTAATGTCCCGGATAAGCTCTCTCACCCGGTCCTTCCAGTATAGAGGCGTCCCAGCAGGGCAAAGGGTCTGGTCGTATGCCACACCATGTATTGTATCAGATACCTGTTTGCTTGTTGATCGTTCTTTGCCATTTTCCACAAACTCAAAGCCTTGTTTATTTCTGTCGCATTGAGTAAAATTAATATTTCAACAGGGCACATCTTATGTCCTTGAATTCTTAACACTATTCCAGTGAGTTCTCTGGAGTTGCTGCATGTGGAATTACTGACAACATGGGTGAAAGTTGAGGGAGTGCATTCTAATACTGCCTTTATAGGAGAGAATTCAAAAATATATTGAAAAAAATGCCATTATGAATCACTATAAGTCCCGCAAGCCTTGTGTAGTCCCACAATGGCTCTGGGAGAATCTGGTAATCCAAGTCTTAGATGAATCTGAATCCAAAATCATTTCTGAAACCCATATTATTTCTATTGTGCATTTTGCCATTTTCATGGTTTTTAGCTGTCTGCTGTAATAAGACTGGGTGGGAAAATTAATAACTGAATTATTTTCGTTTATGTTTTTTGAAATTTTAATATACTTTGTTACCAGTAACATTTATAATTGCATCCATTAGTATGAATGACCAAAAACGCCCCCGAGTAAACTTTGGGGTTATGCAGATCTATTTTAATACATTACCCTCCAAAATGAAAGCCATAAAATTTAATGTATATCTTTATAAACCAATAAACCACAAGTAAAAGTTATGTTTTTGCCCAAATTAACAGCCATTTAAATGCAAAGCAATATTTTTGGGGACAGTAAATTTTCATTTACCTCAGCTTTTTCTTCGAAAGTGCATTATACTGTAAATATCTGCCTCTAATGAAAAAATTTCATATCATCATTGCAGTGATTAACTATTATAGAAAACAAAAGGATTATAAAACAAAATGAATACTTTAATAACATTTCTTAAATTAAATCTCAGTCAAAGTATTCAGACATTATTAGAAACTTCTTTAAAAAATGTGATTGCATTCTTTTATTAGCTGGATGTGAAATGTGTGAAAATGGTAAAAGGAATAAATGTAACGTAGTGGAAGGTAGCCAGTTTCTATCCTTTTTTAGATCTCAAGTGAGTGATGTTCTATCCAGGCAGTCATATATTCTACTTTTCTTCTTCTTCTTCTTTTGGCCGATCCTGTTAGGGGTCGCCACAGTGGATTATCTTCTTCCATATCTTTCTGTCCTCTGTATCTTGTTCTGTTACACCCATCACCTGCATGTCCTCTCTCACCACATCCATAAACCTTCTCTTAGGCCTTCCTCTTTTCTTTTCCCTGGCAGCTCTATCCTTAACATCTTTCTCCCAATATACTCAGCATCTCTCCTCTGCACATGTCCAGACCAACGCAAACTCACCTCTCTGACTTTGTCTCCCAACCGTCCAATTTGAGCTGACCCTCTAATGTCCTCATTTCTAATCCTGTCCATCCTCATCATACCCAATGCAAATCTTAGCATCTTTAACTCTGCCACCACCAGCTCTGTCTCCTGCTTTCTGGTCGGTGCCACCGTCTCCAACCCATATAACATAGCTGATCTCACTACTGTCATATATATATATATATATATATATATATATATATATATATATATATATGTCACAATAATGAGATATACTCTGATAAAGGTTTGGGGCAGCCACCCGTATATTCTGGTATCCTGGCTGCAAAGTCGTTTTTTATCACAATAAATAGCACTGATGTGCATACAAATGAGTCCAAAACAAGACTGAGGGAAAAGGGAAAAAGGGCAGGCTTTTAAAAGGGGAAGACAGCAAGTGAGGTCATAAGGATCGGGCCCATGTTCTTCATTTATTGGATCGAGCCCGGACGTGACATCACAGGGGCCAGAGCCGGTAAGGTCTACTTCCGTTGGCTCGGTCCCGGAAGTGACGTCAAGAGAGCCAGGTGGAATCTCCCGGGAATGGCCTACAGGAAAGGGAGAAAAAGAGTCAGAGCACTCTGCCACATCCCGGCATGCCTCATAACTGCCTTCACTCAAGCTCTTTAGCTGCCTCCCATGCGCACGTGTGTGACAATATATATATATATATATATATATATATATATATATATATATATATATATATATATATATACACATTCCACTTTTATTAATACAATATAAATTGATTACATTTTGCATTTGTGTTTCCTTTTTTCAGCTGGACTGTAAACTATGTGGCCTGCCATTTTTATGACAGCAAATGACCGTTTGCCCATAACATGCTTACTTATGGAGTGACAGGAAGAAAATTTCGGAAGGCAGCCGCTCTCTGATCTAATTAGAGCTTCAGCTTTCTGATTTCACATTTCGGTGGTGCTACTGGCTAAGCAGAGCTTGGAATTATATTGCTGTGCGCTGGATTATCATTTTAATGAAATGTTTTGCAATATTCCACTTTAATCTCTTAACTTCACCCGTAAACAGATAAAACTTATAATAACTTCAGTGATGACTTTTAAGCAACGCCAGGGTGTTTTTTTTTCAGAGGCACAGGATACAATATAACTGTGTGGTTTACATTTAATGCATGCAAGACAGGGGAGTTTTCCATTGAAAATATGTAAAGTCTACATAAATTTTAAAATTTTTACAATGAAAGTCAGGACTCTCGAAGGCCAGTGAGGAAACATTTAATAACTGGCTAAAACATAATCACAACTGTTAACAGCCAACAAGTATGAGTAACAGCAGGAGTCTTTATTCCCCGGCATAAAGTCTCTATTAGTCCGTGTTCTACCCTTGGCTGGGGCTCAAACCTTTGCTTTCTTTCTTCTTTGTTTATTATTGATTCATTTGTTTGTATTTATTTTATTTATGTTTACTTGCATTTTTGATCTTGATTGCGTATCATTGCCTTTGTGATGTGCCTTGTGTTTTCTGGGTGATCCTTTCACCTGCCCATCACTGTCAGGGACTCCCCACAGACCATTATAGACGAAGGCTTCCCACATTTCCTGGTCATTCATTTTGAAAGCTCTAGGGAGTGGTAGTTCTTGTGTTTTTTTTGTGTGATTTGCTTGTGTTTTTATTATTTTCTGGATTTTTGAACCTGTGCTCTGTTTTCTTGACTTCGCTTTGGATTTGTGATTTTGGACTTGTTTGCCTGGGATTGTGTTGCTTTCGTGGACAATTTGCTTTTGCCATTTGTGCTCCACAGAGCTTCTTGTGAAATAAATCTTTTATTTTATAAGCACTCTGTGTTTGTGCTTATATCTAGCTGGTGTTTGGCAGTAAATCACCCTCTAATGGGCATTTTTGGAACTGTTTGGAAATTACATGTGTTGGGTCTCCTAGTTTATAACATACTATATGTACTACTAGCTGTCCCTGCAGCTCTGCCCATGTAGTAATATCGCTAACTAAGCGGAGGCAAGGTAAACACCAAAACGTGGCCCAAGGTAGACCGATTCGAATGGAGGCTAGCACATGAGTGAGAAGGGCCCTGCACGGCTCTCCACTCCTGACATCACGCTTACCCTTCCCCTCGGCCTGCAACCTCTGTCTTGGATTAGCAAAAATATGTTGCTCCTGCAAGCGAACTATGATACTTAGCATGATGAGTGAAGTTGCAAAATCAACCAGAATGTTCAAGCAAATTAGAGAAAAAAACCTGATCTGAATACATTAAGTAATTCTCTCATTTGCTAGCTTAGCTGGAGGCAAGGTATGTTCTGAGACTGACGTGTGAGTGAGAAGGGCCCTGCCTGGCTCCCCACTCCTGACGTCATGCTTTCCCCTCCCCTCAGCCTGCAGCTTCTGTCTTGAATTAGCGTTGATAAATCGCTCCTGTAAGCGAACTATGATACTAAGCGCGATGACAGAAGTTGCACAGAAAAAAACCCAATCTAAATCTGTTAAGTAGTTCTCTTGTGAAAAACGGAACAGACAGACATTGGATTTTATACAGTATATACAGAGATGAGGACTCCCTGTGGGTCTGTGGTAGTAGTAGTAGTGTGGTCTCCCACTTTGTGGCTGTAATACTGTTGTTCTTATAGAATTTTAAACAATATTTTTAACCAATACATGATATATTTTTTTAATTTAGTACAAGTATATACTCGTATGAAGCTATAGTAATGAATCATTAAACTTAAGGGTAAGGATTGAATGTAACCAAAGGGTTAACCAAATGTTGCTTTAAGCCTAGGCACCTGAGGCTTTTGCCTCACATTAGAGGAGCCACCAAGATAGCTGCTAAGGTTAAAATGAAGTAGATGTGTAGTGAGCAGCCCCTTCAAAAGCGAGGATGAACTAGTGAGAAAGTCTAAACACCCCTATTTTGAACTGGTGATAAGATCAATGGGCAAACCCGGAAGACACATCAATGAACCAATGTTCCGAAAAATGAAAGAACTGGCTTTTATAAAAGCTTACTGGTGTCTATAGATGATTGGTTAAGATAACAGAATTCTGCATATTAAGTGTTAGAGGGTTGATTTGTTTCGAATATTGTTTTGTTAAACTTGACTTGCATGTATGGAATGTTATTTGATTTAAATAAAATCAATAAAATGCAAAAAAAAAAGAGTTAGATGACATGATCTGTTAAATAAAGTAAAGGTAACAGAAAAGTATAAAAGGGAATGAATTGTTTAATCAAGTGTGACTCCATGGACTGAGACATTTGTGCGTTTCTGTGTGCAAATAAAGAATTGTTCTGCAATCTCATCTGAGTCAGCGACTGACTTCTTTAAATATAGAGAAAAGTTTTTTCCACAATATTCTTTGATGCTTCCACTTCACAATAACAGCACTTACAGATGACCAGAGCTGATCATGTAAAACAGAAATTTCAAATACTGACTGGCTAAGATGGAGTCAGGAGTCAGTGAGCTCTTTGGCATGATGCATTTTACCGACAATGTTTGTCAAAGGAGATTGTATGGCTATGTGTTGGATTTTATGTACCCGTTAACAATGCTAACAATTCGGAAGGGTATCCGCATACTTGTGGCTGTATACTGTATGTTTTTTCTTGGGCTTATGTGTCTTTTATTGTTTCTTTTTCTTTATTTTTAAGCAGGTTTTATGTGTTTGTGTAATTATTGTTTTGTTATTCAGTATCCATGTATCTGTTATTCTTCTCTAATTGTCATGTCTCGGTCAGGGTTCTTCCCACTGGCTGGGATTCAAATTCATGTTTTATGTCTGTTTTTTCGTTTTGGATTCTTTGACTCATGCTTATGTGCATCATTCTTTATTTTTGGTTTTGTCTACAGTGGTGTGAAAAACTATTTGCCCCCTTCCTAATTTCTTATTCTTTTGCATGTTTGTCACACAAAATGTTTCTGATCATCAAACACAATTAACCATTAGTCAAATATAACACAAGTAAACACAAAATGCAGTTTTTAAATGATGCTTTTTATTATTTAGGGAGAAAAAAAATCCAAACCTACACTGCCCTGTGTGAAAAAGTAATTGCCCCCTGAACCTAATAACTGGTTGGGCCACCCTTAGCAGCAATAACTGCAATCAAGCGTTTGCGATAACTTGCAATGAGTCTTTTACAGCGCTCTGGAGGAATTTTGGCCCACTCATCTTTGCAGAATTGTTGTAATTCAGCTTTATTTGAGGGTTTTCTAGCATGAACCGCCTTTTTAAGGTCATGCCATAGCATCTCAATTGGATTCAGGTCAGGACTTTGACTAGGCCACTCCAAAGTCTTCATTTTGTTTTTCTTCAGCCATTCAGAGGTGGATTTGCTGGTGTGTTTTGGTCATTGTCCTGTTGCAGCACCCAAGATCGCTTCAGCTTGAGTTGACGAACAGATGGCCGGACATTCTCCTTCAGGATTTTTTGGTAGACAGTAGAATTCATGGTCCCATCTATCACAGCAAGCCTTCCAGGTCCTGAAGCAGCAAAACAACCCCAGACCATCACACTACCACCACCATATTTTACTGTTGGTATGATGTTCTTTTTCTGAAATGCTGTGTTCCTTTTACGCCAGATGTAACGGGACATTTGCCTTCCAAAAGTTCAACTTTTGTCTCATCAGTCCACAAGGTATTTTCCCAAAAGTCTTGGCAATCGTTGAGATGTTTCTTAGCAAAATTGAGACGAGCCCTAATGTTCTTTTGCTTACCAGTGGTTTGCGTCTTGGAAATCTGCCATGCAGGCCGTTTTGCCCAGTCTCTTTCTTATGGTGGAGTCGTGAACACTGACCTTAATTGAGGCAAGTGAGGCCTGCAGTTCTTTAAACGTTGTCCTGGGGTCTTTGTGACCTCTCGGATGAGTCGCCTCTGCGCTTGGGGTAATTTTGGTCGGCCGGCCACTCCTGGGAAGGTTTACCACTGTTCCATGTTTTGCCATTTGTGGATAATGGCTCTCACTGTGGTTCGCTGGAGTCCCAAAGCTTTAGAAATGGCTTTATAACCTTTACCAGACTGATAGATCTCAATTACTTCTGTTCTCATTTGTTCCTGAATTTCTTTGGATCTTGGCATGATGTCTAGCTTTTGAGGTGCTTTTGGTCTACTTCTCTGTGTCAGGCAGCTCCTATTTAAGTGATTTCTTGATTGAAACAGGTGTGGCAGTAATCAGGCCTGGGGGTGGCTACAGAAATTGAACTCAGGTGTGATACACCACAGTTAGGTTATTTTTAACAAGGGGGCAATTACTTTTTCACACAGGGCCATGTAGGTTTAGATTTTTTTTCTCCCTAAATAATAAAAACCATCATTTAAAAACTGTATTTTGTGTTTACTTGTGTTATATTTGACTAATGGTTAAATATGTTTGATGATCAGAAACATTTAGTGTGACAAACATGCAAAAGAATAAAAAAAAAATCAGGAAGGGGACAAATAGTTTTTCACACCACTGTATGTATTGTAATAGACGGCACACATGGACTGGCATCCATGTGCTGTTCAAAGATCCTTACTTGGCCGGGTGGCCAGTACAATGGAGGAACTGGAGATGAGCACAGATAAATATTTTCTCCCCCAGTACAATAGGTTTCAGCCATCTTAGGTTAGTATCTCCATACGGATGCCAGCAGGGCATTCTGGAGCCTGTAGTCCCGTGAGGGAGTCATATTGGGTTCAGTGGGGGCTGCCAGGGGGAGCTGAAGAGATTCACAATCCCTACTTTTTGGGACTTCCAATTGACATGGAAGAGCTTCCATCAGGCTACACCCTAACACCAGAAGTACTCCTGGGTCTGGCATAAAAGAAGTCACTTGACCTCATCCAGGAGAACTGGAGTTGGGTGGAAGGAGAACAAAGCTTGTCTGGAGGTGTTGAGCAAAGAAAGAAGAGAGAAGAATTGTGTTTGTGGTTGATTAATGCCTTGTTTAAAGCCTTTGCACAAGGTATTTTTTTTCATAAACAAACCTTTTATTTATACCAGAACTTGTGGCTGTCAAGTTGTGTCTTGGGTTTAGAGTGCTACAACACCCTTTGGTGGTCACAATATACAGTATATGCTGCCTTTGTTACATTCCATGTGTTTTGCGGGTGGTCCCCAGAGTGTCTGAGCCACAGTTATGTCTATGCTAAGGGAGTGCCCTTAGTGGTTTACTGATTATCTGACACTGAAAGAGTTTTTGTCATGAGTATTGATTTTATGTATTTTTGAATATATTGTTTCTGTTTTGACCTTTGATTATTTCGATTACAATTGGGATTTGTTCAGTGTCGTTCTTCCTTTTTTTGCCTACCTATGTCATTTCTGTTTACTCTCAACATTTTTTCATTTACAAAGAGTTTTTATGGACTGCTTCTTATTCCAAAGGGTTTTTTTTTAACGTTTAGATATTTTTGGATATTTAAAACATTTTGAAGCCAAAACCCCTTTTAGGCCTATGCATGCAAAAGCAGACCATTAGAGTTTGGGGTCATGCTGTTTGAGGTGAGGCCTGTTTCTATGCAGACTATAGAAGGTCCTGGCTTGATTTACACATCTTTTTTGAGGCCTCACACTATTTTTCTAATTTTGTGCGCTCAGTCGTAACATTTCTTCCTTTATGTTTTAGGCCCGTCTCTGTGTCCTTTGCACTCCTGCTATGCAGCAGATGACTTTATAGATATATAGTCAACAAATCACAAATTCCCCCTTCTGACAGATGTAAATATCTGTAACAGGTAGCAGCTTGCCAACTTCTCATTCTCAATCTCAACTTCTATTATGTAGAAATGCAAGGCATCGCATAATGTTCATATATATTCATAACTGACAAACAGCTTGGGGATTGAAATCTTACACAAGCTAAGGACTGGCTCTACATACTGTAAAAATACTGTGATTAGCACAGGCTGGGGCACCTTTTTAACGACATAGTGGCAGAGTTATGTTCCACACAAGATCTCTGCAAAAAAGTGAAAACTATACAGGCTAAAAAAAAAGACCATCCTATAGCAGAGTGAAAATACAGCAGCTAATGGGTAACCGACCCAATAAGGCAATGTCTGTCACATTCAATTCTGTAGGGCCGATGGTTATTACCAACTATCTTCTGCTTTTAATTACACTCCTACCGTAATTAAAGGGGGGAGTGGTGGCTCTAATGCTTGGTATCTGCACTGGCAATCAGAAGGTTGCCAGGTCAATTCCTGTAAATGCCAGAAGTGACTGTACTCCATTGATCTCCTGAGGAAGACCCTCAATCTGCAATTGCTTTATCCTGGGTATGATGTTAATCTCCATCCAGCCCTGCAAGCAGGCTGTTCTTGAACTTACAGGGAAAACTTGGGGAATTGGTGGCAGGATTGGCACTCCAGCCACCATAAAAAACCTTTGTTCCAGTTGTGGGGCTGAGGTGCTTCGTCATGTGGTGGGTGCTGCAACACGCCATCAGCCCATGCTCCCTAACCTCTCTCCTCTCTTGATAATCAAACTGTTATTTCTCAGTTTCTATGCTTTGGAGTCGATCCAGAAAATACAAAGCAGGGTTTGCTTTTTTTTTTTTGAGCTAAAATTTTTTATGTTGCGTTTAATAAGCAAAAACAACAATAATCTATCATAGAAAAAATGTAGTACAGTAGACCCTGTACAATCCCCTAACATATGAAGAAAATTTCCACAGTCGTCAAATACCCTACAGCAGGGGTCTCCAACATGTCGCTCATGTGCTATCGGTAGCTCGCAACCATTTTCCAAGTAGCTCGCCAAAGGGTTAATGAATCCTACATAAATTTGAAAACTTGATTAGTGAAATTAGGGGTGGGTGATCTTTCCAAAAAAATCATATCATGATCCTTTTAACACAAAATTGCGATCCACAATCTGAATTGCAACCTATCTTTTCAATGTGGCATACACTTAAGAGAATATCAGGACTCAAACTCATCAAGACCTAGTTAACAATTTATTATAAATATCAAGCAAAGTTCAGTTCAATTGTTCTCTCATTCGCTAGCTGAGTGGAACACGCCCTGATGCTGGCGAGTGAGTGAGGAAGGCCCCTCCCTTCGGCCCGTTGCGTGGATTCACATTCATTCGCGTAAATAAATCGGTACCGCAAGCAAACTATGATACATAGCGAAATGAGGGAAGTGAAAAGTGGACAGACAGACAGACATTAGATTTTATATATTATATATTAGTAAACCTTCAAAATAATGTGCAGTTAAAGTCTCAACAGCATTTCTGGAGCTTAGTAGAGCCAGGTAACTATAAGAATCTTCACCAAGCAGCTCTCAAAATGTCTGCTTTGTTTGGATCTACAAACCTCTCAGAGTCTGCCTTTTCTGACATGAAAGTCATGAAATCAAAGTTCAGAACAAGAGTGGCATAAGCACGTTTTATATATGAGGCATCGTCTCATTAAACAAGGAGGTTAATTAGACTCGGGGATTGAGAAGCTAGTTGGAACAACAAGCTACAGCCACACTGAATTTGGTAATCACTGCTGCTGGAATGTTTAATAAAGCCATGTGCGTATAATCATCCATGGTTTGACTCTCAGGATTGAGAGGATGGGAAGTCTGGGATGAAGTGGGACACCGATTGATAGTCATATCTTCTTGTCCAGCGTCAGTATCTGACCTTACCCTCTGACTGAATGCGTTCAAGTTCCCACAGACACACATCTTGTGGAAAGCTTTTCCAGAAGAGTGGAGGCTATTATAGCACTAAAGTCCAGGCCAACTGCATATTAATCCCCATTGTTCTGCAATGGGATGTCCAACAAGTTCATTAAGATGTGATGGCCATATAGTGTAACAACAAAGAAACAAAGCAAGCATTTTGATGACAATCACGTACCATGCAGCAACATGTTTGGATATTACACCAACTGAAACACAAAATTGTGCTGCGGTGGGGTGGCGCCCTGCCCGGGGTTTGTTTCCTGCCTCGCGCCCTGTGTTGGCTGGGGTTGCCTCTAGCAGACCCCCGTGACCCTGTAGTTGGGATATAGTGGGTTGGATAATGGATGGATGAAACACAAAAGTATGAATTCACTAAAAGAAGTACAATTTTTTTCATAATATATTGCTGTATGTGGCTGCAGTGCAAATTTAAGTAAAATACGGTGTTTAGCCACAAACAGGATTCATTTGCAACATTTTTAAACCTGTTAGCCACACAATGTGAAGAACGTTACCATTCTGAAACTGATAATTTGATGCTGTCATTTTGATGCAGTTTGCTGTTTGTTTCTCAGAGTATTTAATGTCACCTGCTTGTCATTTGTTGTTTGGTTATCTCTCACCCTTTCTTTAAAAACAACATTTTTCATAAACAATGTTGGTCTGCTCTATGCAGTTAAAGATAGATAGATGGATGGATGGATGGATAGATAGATTGACAGATCATGAATCTCTGCAGCACCCCCTGTCATCCCGACAAGGCTGCCCCATGGGACTACAGTTTCCAACATGCCTTGCAAGTGTCCACACAGGTAGCAGGTATTCCTGACAGGTTGTTTCCCCCTGTTCTTGCATCACAGTGGCCTCCCAGCTGGGTATTAGTCCTCAGTCAAACCTGCCTGCATGCTAGAGCACCCACTTCCATATTGCCATCTTGTATCTGTCTTCTGCCCAAGGTAGGATAATTTTTTCCTTATTACTTTTCTTGCTTCTGAAGGGCTGACCTCCAATCCAGATAAGGAATCTAAAACTCCTCCCAACTGGAACTCCCACTCGTGTGCATCATTCATCACAATATATATACAGGGTGGCCCATATTATGTATATGACATTTCAAAGGCTGTAGCATTTATAATACAGCGTGAAAAGTATCAAAAATTTCATCACTATGTGGCTGAGAATGTGAGTAATGAAGAAGAGTCATTGATGATCTGTGGTGGCAGCAACATGGGGCACCGCCACATTACGCCATACCAGTGCAACAGTTGTTGAACAAAACATTCCTGCACTGCTGAATTGGCCAACGTGGGCCTGTGGTATGGATGGCTCCAGATTTGACCCCACCAGACTTTTTCCTGTGGGGTTACCAAAAAGAAAAGGTGTATCAACATCGCATTCACAATGTGGTTGAGCTACATGCAGCTATCACAGAAGAATTTCAGAGGAAACCAAGCCGCCTGTGACAACATTGCTCTTCATCTTCAGGCATGTATTGATCTGGATGGCGCATTGGTGGACCACACCATGGAGAACAGGGGATGAAAAAACATCGAAGGTTCTTAAGGTTCATGTTCTATTATGTTACTTGATAATGACAGTGGTAGTTTCCTGACAATAACTTCTTTTCAATCATAAATATGGGCAAACCTGTATATTGTGGCAAGGCAAATGATGAACCAGAGCAAAAGCCAAATGCTTGGGATGCCAACTGGGAAAAACCCAGTTTAATTCCAACAAAAAATTAGGAATAGGTAACAAAAACACACGCTTGTGGATGTTCTTCATTTGGAACAATTCCCTTGCTTTCTCTCTGGGTCACACTTTCTCTCTTTAGTCTCTCTCTCTCTGTCTCGCTATTGTTTGCTATCATGTGTCACAGATGGCCAGGGTCCTTGTCCAGCTGGGATGCCTCTTCACTGAGGGGACCAGGTGGAGCAAGCATGGACAGAACAGTACCACCCCTGGGATGCTAGATGGCAGCCCCCATGGTGTTCTCTTCAACCCTGTTGGGATCCAGGGGTGCCACCAGGGGGTGCTGCAGTTGTTCCTGAGCCTGTGTGGGCTGTTCTTCCACCATACACGGTGCAGCCAGAAATAGGTCATCAAACACCTGGAACTCTTCTGGGTGGGCTATAAAAGGAGCCAGAGTCGAGAGGAAAGAGACTAAGCTTGCCGGAGAGGAGTGGAGGAGAAAGAAGGAGAAAGTAAAGTATTGTTTAGAGGTGATTTGTGCTTTGGACAATTTTGTGGGCTTGTGGGGATGGGGAAGATGTTCCACACGAGAGAAGAAAAATAAAAAGCATCTTTGTTTTTATAACTGTGTCTCCCATGTCTGTCAGTGTCAGGTTAAGCGCTGGTATAGTGCTATCATTGTCACACATGGTCAGATCAAAATTAGACTCCCGTTTCCAGGAGCAGACAGGAAGGGGCAGTGTTTACTTGGCTTGTTTGCCCCTATGGGGAGGTTTCGTGAGGATGTGTATATGAAAAAGGAGAAAGACTGTTAACAACAGTGCCCCCTCTTGTCCTGGGGTGGTACCACATACTTTGGCTAAGCCAGGAAGGTGATCCTCTGGCTTGCATTCATGACAATATTATATTATATTATATTATATTATATTATATTATATTATATTATATTATATATTTAAAGATACGGATTTGTCAAAAAAAAAAGAATTGAATGCATCGATTTTTTT
This sequence comes from Polypterus senegalus, assembly GCF_016835505.1. Lineage (NCBI taxonomy): Eukaryota > Metazoa > Chordata > Cladistia > Polypteriformes > Polypteridae > Polypterus > Polypterus senegalus. The sequence continues at coordinate 22,055,116 of NC_053158.1, forward strand.
TAATAATGAAAAAATGTTTTCTAAATTAAAAAAGTACTGTTTTTCTTATTTCTAGTATCTTAATTTGACAACTGAGTTGTAGGAGTTTATTGACTTCACAGATTACAGTGAGCTAAATTCCTTGCATATACTGTAGATATTAACCAGCCAGAAGGTGTCTAGTAATTCAGCAGGCACGCTCAACAAATATTACCGTGGTGTAAAAATGCCGCATTCATTCCCTGCCAATATAAATCGCATTCTTGAAATTAATTTCAAGTACATGTCAAAAAATGTTTTTCAATTCAAAATTTGTCATTGCTTTTTCTACAGTTTATTACAAGTGGTTTTGTCAGACTTCAGATTTATTTATTTATTCTTTTATTAAAAGGGAAAAAGAGTAGTGCACATGAGAAAGAGGTTAGCAGTAATGTCAATACTTATAAATCTTCTAATTGGACGATGTGTGATCATTCGCAGTTATATTTTTAGATTTGTTTAGCGCGTAATACCTCAATTTCAATTGCAGCTACAGCTATGCTTCAGTTTCGCAATGACTCAGGCCATTTTATAAATCTGGGTGTGTGTTTAAATGTTCTGTTACTTGCACTTAGGATCAAAATCTGAAGGTCTATGTAGATGACAGGAAGCATGCGCTCGGTGTAATACAATGTCAGTGTAAGCCATCGAGGGAAGATTAACTCTGACCTTGTTTGCACCGGCACTTCTGAATAAAAAGGCTGAAGCTGATTAAATGAATTTCAGTGGAGGATACCCCACTCCCCACCCACTTGTGTCTGTACTTTTTCTGAAGTATTATTTTTTGAATTTTATTTTTTCATTACAGCAGATTCTGAATTTGCTAAGATCTAAAGCATATCTCTGCAATAAGAAATATTTTTGTCCCAGCCATTATGTTAATTATATGCTCTATAGTGTTGCAAGGCAGCTCAGTAAGGCACTCCCAGACCATAATAAAAATGGTCTGAATAACTACATAAAATGTGGTTTTTTATTTTTATCTCTTGTGTGACTCACTCACACAAGCTAGGGAGGTTAATGGAGTACACAATATAGGCCCCAGAAAAACAAAGCTGCCTGTTCTGCCCAATTGGACACAGCTATCCAGTATAGGCTATGTCTAGAAATCATATTCTAAAACAATATATTATTCCAGCCCAAAACAAGAGTTATGTGATATACCAATACTGAAAAACTCAAATTTTTAAACTGTAACAGCATTTCGGGATTTTTTTTGGTACCGGAAGTAAAATTCCGCTTTCCTCTTAATCCCCAAACATTGGCTACTGCAGTTGTGGAAGAACATCTGTCTCAGAGACTAAACGCTTTGTGTTGATCAGGACGTCATGAGGAACTCCCTCCTTCATATCTTTATTGTGATTGGGACTTCTTGGGGGACTCCCCCCAACCCATAATTTTGACACCATCAGAACTTCATGGCTATCAAAAGGGAAACAGTGCAAAGTGCGGTGTGACAGCGTGGCTCACCAGGAAGACAAACAACTGGCTGGAGTAAGAGTTTGGATTGATTTAAAGTTATTCATTATTTGCATTGGAGGAATTTTGGTACCGGTACTGGGGTACGAAAGCTGGTGTTGATATCAATGGTCAAAAGAAGTAAAGTTTTACTACAAATCCAAAACTAACTCAAACTCCTACTGACCCCATCAACTTCCAGGCTTGTACAGTTTCACCCAGCACTAATCTCAATGTGTCTTTCATAATCCAACATGGTACTTATACAGTGGGATGCAAAAGTTTGGACAACCTTGTTAATAGTGATTATTTTCCTGTATAAATCATTGGTTGTTACGATAAAAAATGTCAGTTTAAATATATCATATAGGAGACACAAACAGTGATATTTGAGAAGTGAAATGAAGTTTATTAGATTTACAGAAAGTGTGCAATAATTGTTCAAACAAAATCAGGCAGGTGCATAAATTTGGGCACCGTTGTCATTTTATTGAGTCCAAAAATTTTAGAACTAATTATTGGAACTCAAATTGGCTTGGTAAGCTCAGTGACCCCTGACCTACATACACAGGTGAATCCTATAATGAGAAAGAGTATTTAAGGGGTCAATTGTAAGTTTCCCTCCTCCTTTAATTTTCTCTGAAGAGTAGCAACATGGGGGTCACAAAACAACTCTCAAATGACCTGAAGACAAAGATTGTTCACCATCATGGTTTAGGGGAAGGATACAGAAAGCTGTCCCAAAGATTTAAGCTGTCTGTTTCCACAGTTAGGAACATATTGAGGAAATGGAAGACCACAGGCTCAGTTCAAGTTAAGGCTCCAAGTGGCAGACCAAGAAAGATTTCGGATAGACAGAAGCGACAAATGGTGAGAACAGTCAGAGTCAACCCACAGACCAGCACCAAAGACCTACAACATCATCTTGCAGCAGATGGAGTCACTGTGCATCGTTCAACCATTCAGACTTTACACAAGGAGATGCTGTATGCGAGAGTGATGCAGAGGAAGCCTTTTCTCCACCCACAGCACAAACAGAGCCGCTTGAGGTATGCTCAAGCACATTTGGACAAGCCAGCTTCATTTTGGAATAAGGTGCTGTGGACTGATGAAACTAAAATTGAGTTATTTGGGCATAACAAGGGCGTTATGCATGGAGGAAAAAGAACACAGCATTCCAAGAAAACACCTGCTACCTACAGTAAAATATGGTGGTGGTTCCATCATGCTGTGGGCTGTGTGGCCAGTGCAGGGACTGGGAATCTTGTCAAAGTTGAGGGACGCATGGATTCCACTCAGTATCAGCAGATTCTGGAGACCAATGTCCAGGAATCAGTGACAAAGCTGAAGCTGTGCCGGGCTGGATCTTTCAACAAGACAACAACCCGAAACACTGCTCAAAATCCACTAAGGCATTCATGCAGAGGAACAAGTACAACGTTCTGGAATGGCCATCTCAGTCCCCAGACCTGAATATAATTGAAAATCTGTGGTGTGAGTTAAAGAGAGCTGTCCATGCTCGGAAGCCATCAAACCTGAATGAACTAGAGATGTTTTGTAAAGAGGAATGGTCCAAAATACCTTCAACCACAATCCAGACTCTCATTGGAACCTACAAGAAGCGTTTAGAGGCTGTAATTTCTGCAAAAGGCGGATCTACTAAATATTGATTTCATTTCTATTTTGTGGTGCCCAAATTTATGCACCTGCCTGATTTTGTTTGAACAATTATTGCACACTTTCTGTAAATCCAATAAGCTTCATTTCACTTCTCAAATATCACTGTGTGTGTCTCCTATATGATATATTTAACTGACACTTTTTATCGTAACAACCAACGATTTATACAGGAAAATAATGACAATTAACAAGGTTGCCCAAACTTTTGCATCCCACTGTACATAAGGCATAATATGAAAGGCTAAGGTAACACACATTGAGGTCTACTCGTCCCCAGGTAAATTGTTCAAATTGTTCATCTCATCCGAGTACACATTCAACGGCAAACTTGCCAGTATGTTCATTTAGAAACAATGCAGTTAATGATTGCCTTAAGTTTTGACGTAATTTACAAATGTACTTTCAGCATTGGCAGACTAGGCAGTGTGAATAAAGAAAGACCAGGAGATGGGTTGATCAGGCCTTTGAGACATGATGTTTGCCAAATCTTAGATGATTTGTGCTTTAATGGAATGTAACTGCTTATGGTTAACAAAATCTGCTTCATTCTCTGTCAATATGAGTGCAGTAAAATACTCTGATTACATTAGGACAGTGCTGCAAAATTGACATTTGTTTGTTGGCAAAAACATGTTTGTTTGTTATTGTTGTTATTTGTTTATGTATTATGAAATAAATAGCCTCAACACACAAAAAAGATTTGGGGCAAATAACACAGATGTGTGCAGAGTCGAGTCTAAAACAGAACTGAGGTTACAGGAAAGTTGTTTTGTATTTAAGATAGAAAGGTGGAAGTGATGTCATTGAGGCCCAGAACCGGAAGTGATGTTCTTGGACCCGGAACCAGCAGTGATGTCGTCAGGGCCGAACCTGGCAGAATTTCCCATATCTGGTCTGCAGAGATAAAAGAGGAAGGGTTAGTCAACCCCACTACCCCCTGGCCTGGCGTGGAATTACCTTCATTTGATCCATTTAGCTGCCTCCTATGTGCATGTGTGTGATGGTATGTACACCCACACCAAACAAAGACTAGATGTAGTGCCTCACCTGTCCTCTGAAGACTTTCTGCAGAGCGGGCATAATCGAGCAAAGCTTGACGGAAATATTGCAATCTGCATCAAAAATGATTTAAGATATGAAGAGGTAGGGGAAGTGACGGCAAAGATGGTAGGGATGCTGCAGAGAGTTGATTCTACAATAAAATAAAATAAAAATAAAACGATGAATAACCTTGGAGGTCAATCATCACCCCGAAGCGGATAGTAGACGCCATGTCATATATGTGTACCAAATTTCAGGTCAATAGGTCAAACAGTTTAAAATCCTGGACAGACAAATGGACAGCCATGGTAGAGTATTATATAAGAAGATGATAAGTAATATAAATTAAGTGAGTCATCATTTAGCTGGTTTGATTCCATTTCCCCGTTTGATCAAGTGTGTCGTCATTTCCCAGTTTCTCCCCAGAATGTTGTACATGCATGGGGTCAGAGTGGCTGTAAATATACTCAAGCTTTCATGTCAAGTTTTCTTTTGTAAATCCCAGCGTTTGTGTGGGAAACTGCGTACGCTCATTTTGAGCCTCTTTTTGTACATACGTAAGCTTTATAAATGAAATGAAGCTCCCGGTGTAACACCTTTAAGGGGAGAGGCTTGTTGAGTTCATAAAGATTCTTATCACTTACAAAAACACTTAATTACACGCTCAGATTCTTAACACTTTTTGAATCCAAACAGTAATCACAGATTAGGGGATAAGGTCAAAACTCGTGGAAATTCCTGATATACAGGATGGCTGGAGTCTAATCCTGACCTTTTGTACAATGGCCTGTATACAGTAGCTTTGTATTTCATCTGTAAACTCACTGGTAAACATATCCCTCTTTTCTGTTTCCTAATTAAATTTTTGGTTTTGTTTTTTATGTTCATCCCCTGCTCTCAAGCTCTCTCTGACAGTTTATAAAGTGTGAAACACACTGAATGAAAACATTCCATTAAGCTGGAAAAGCTTCCTGTCATTCATTTTCCAAAGGTACAATCAAGGCTCTTCCCTCTGAAACACACTCTTTAGCTGATTTTTTTTTAACATAATTGCTTAATTGCACTTTTTACCGTACAGCTGTTATTGCCCCCGCTACAATGGTTAAACAAGTTCAGACTGATATGAGATGCCAGAAGCAGAAAGAGTGTTGTTTTACCAAAGATAAATTAACCTGATGAATTCAGTAAGAAGACATTCCTTATCGTACTACTAACTAACTGAGGATTAATAACCAAGGTAATGTACTTTTAAAAAGTGGGACACGCTTAATGCACTCTGGATAATTAATTCCAGATTGAAATCATTTAATACAAACACAGTCTTTCCTTGTGTCATGTGTTTCAGAGGTTTTTGTTTCTTTTAATTATAAGTTTCAGTTGGGGAATGCAGAAAGCTAATAATGCAGAATTATGCAACAATTTGCAATTCATTCCTTGTGTGATCGGGCGATGCGAGTTGCTGTATATTACAACTGACAACTTAATCTCTAAATAATAAATTACCACAACCTAACAGTTACTCTAATTTAGGGTTGCAAGGTGCCAACCCATTACAGGGCCAGTTTACAGTCACCAGCTAGACTAAATGGCATGTGTATGATAGATGAGGCAGAAAGACCAGAATTCCTGGCAGACAACACAATTGTGTTGCAGCCAGAATGCATGGCGGGGAGACTAGCTCTCTTTAGTCTCCAAAGAAAATACAATCACCGCTGTACCTTCTTGGCTATAGAGGTGATATTTAGGGACTGTGTAAAATCATCCACAATGTGGATGCCCAAAAATGTGGTAATTTTGACCTTCCCAACCGTAAACCTGTTAATACAGACAGGAGTGGGTCAGTTTAGGACTTCCATTTCTTTTGCTTTGTCCACAGTAAGAGAGAGTTTGCTGCTCTTAATGGTCATACAAAAAAAGACATTGCTGCGCTGGAGAAGGTCCAGAGAAGAGCGATTAGGCCGACTTCAGGGCTACAAGAGATGAGTTACGAGGAAAGATTAAAAAGGCTGAGCCTTTTCAGCTTAAGCCAAAAGAATACAAGGACACAGTTGGAAACTTGTTAAGGGTAAATTTCACACAAACATTAGGAAGTTTTTCTTCACAAAGAGAACTACAGACACATAAAATAAGTGACCAAGTAGTGTGGTGGACAAGTAGGACTTTAGGGACTTTTAAAACTCAACTTGATGTTATTTTGGAAGAATTAAGTGAATAGGACTGGTGAGCTTTGTTGAGCTGAATGGCCTGTTCTCGTCTTTACACAGAGAACCATAGATGCATGGAGTAATTTACTAAGTAGTGTGGTAGACAGTAGGACTCTACGGACTTTCATAACATGACTTGATGCTGTTTTGGAAAAAATTAAGCAGACAGGAGCGGCAAGCTTTGTTAGGCTGAAGGGCCTTTTCTTTTCTAGATTGTTCTAATGCTCTAATGTACACCAATCAGCAAGACTCGCTACCTCTTCCACGTATGTCATTTCATCGTTATTATTAATGGGGTCCACCAATCAGCAAACGTGACAATGTGGTTAGTTGTGAACACTCAAGGGTCAGCACACAAAAAGCACGACACCGCTTGCTGCTCTTAGTGGGGAGCAGTCATGTTTACTTCTAGGAAACAAAAAGAGAAACTGACTGATCAAGATCAGAACTTTACCATCGTGACCACAGGAACTCAAACAAAATTATCTCAAAAGTACGGATATTAAAATGACTTACCCTTATATTTAATTATAATTACGTATGCTATTTTTGTGATAACTGTTTGCAGCGCTTTGTGTCTGCAATAAGTGGAGATCACTATGCAATAAATAAGTTGTATTGTAAACATTCCCATTTTTCTCGGGGTAGACTTCATGTTCCCAATGGAAACAGTGGTCATAGAAAGTGTATTCTACCCTAAAAAATATCAGGCACTATTTTAAAATCTGCTTTGTGGAATAGAAATGAATAATATGTTGCACACATGTCTCAGTGATATTTCTTATTTTGTATTTGTTTTATCAGTGCGGCACCATAGACTACGGACTGTACATGAACCTGACCGAGAGGAATCTCCAGGATGCGCAGAAGTTTATCCTGATGCACGAAGTGGTGCAGCCAGTCATTCCTATCCCCTTCTTCATGGAGGATAACAGCCGCTTCACTCACATTGTGGTGGACGTGGTTCAGGGCAAGGACATGCTCTACCATATTTTTTATCTAGCAACAGGTAAGAACGAACATGTAGAAATTGTGTGTGTTTTCTCTCTAATATGAAATGTACTTATAGTAGTCACCACCGTTTTGATTGATTTCTCGAACAAAATGAAGGCAGATTTTAAATGGGAGGACAATTCAGCTGTAGTACTGCCATGCTTATCTGCTGCAACTCATATTAGGCTTTGTTTTCAGTGATCCTGTTTATAATATATAGACAAGGAGCCGCTTTGAAATAACACCATTATACAGAAAAAAAAGGGACAATAATCTGAAAATGATTTTCTTTTTCTCATTTTTCTGCTTTTATTGAGTATTCTTATGTAAAAGAAAAAAGTTAACAGCTCATCTTCCATCAAGCTAATACCTTCAGAGGTTTGGCACATTTCACTGTGCAAAGGGTAATTTAAAATATGGCTGTGGTACACTGTACGAGGACTCCCCCTCCCTGGGCTCACGTTTAAAAACCACTGAAGTGCAGCAGCACTTGCATATGGACCCAACAGCCTGAAATAAAAAGATGTATTGTTATTCCAGTCTTTCAGATTTATGAGCAGGTTATTCTTTTTTTTCACAGCAAGTGCTGGATATTAGGGCATTAAGGTGTAACTGCATTGAAACATGAAAGCCTCCATTCGCTGGTATTAATGTTAACTCTTCAGACTGACATGTGCACTCCATATGTAAAGAAAACATTGGCGAAACCCCAGAGCTTCCTGTGGCTAAGGCCTGCCGATTCGGTAGAGTGGCGTGAAATTGCAGCCAGTCACCTGTCAAGCACACGCTGAAGAGTAATGAGAAGCAGATACAGTTTTCCATTTGACATCTGAATCGGTAGCAGCCTGAGGTGGAAGCCCATGTTAACGTGGCTTGTTGACTTTCACTTCTATATTGTGAGGTTTTTTTTTTGGCTTTGCCCTTTTAACACCTGCTTGAGATTACCGAGGCTGGAATGTGAGACGTAGTAAACTAATAGTCTTCCTATTAAAAATAGCTAATCTAATTTAACTAAATAATAAAGGCTTCTGTTATATTTTCGAAGGCTTTACAATATTAAACAAAACCACATATAATAAATGTAAGGAAGCTTGCCAAGTCAGTGTAATTGAAAGGAGCTAGTATGGAATTTTCAGCCTATATTTACAAAAAAAAGAAAAAGAGGATAAGAGAGAAAGAGAACAAAGCTACAAAACATTTGCATGTTTTATTATTATTATTATTTTTTTTATTACCACGCTTATTTTAACTTCACCTGTTTGTTGTCTGGTACAAATCTTGTAATCGATATTTAACCCACTTCCTATTGTCCAAATGACTTGAAAGGTTGCACACTTACTCACTTCCGATGACAATACGTGAATCAATAATCAGTTTCACTAATTAATCATTTAATCCATATTAATTAATAAAGAAACTTTCATATGAAGAATAGTTCAAGATTTCACCAATAGATGGCGCTAGTAACGGATAGAAATATTAAAGGAAGTGTTAAAATATTGATTGCAAAATTATACTAAAACAAACCCAAACCAAAAAAATGTAAAATAATATATATACATATATATATCATATACTCGGCAAAAAAAGAAACGTCCCTTTTTCAGGACTGTGTATTTCAACAATAATGTTTTAAAAATCCAAATAACTTTACAGATCTTCATTGTAAAGGGTTTAAACAATGTTTTCCATGCATGTTCAATTAACTATAATCAATTAATTAACATGCACCTGTGGAATGGTCGTTAAGACCTTAACAGCTTACAGAAAGTAGGCATTTAAGGTCACAGTTCTAAAAACGCAGGACACTAAAGAGACTTGTCTACCGACTGTGAAAAACACCCAAAGAAAGATGCCCAGGGTCCCTGCTCATCTGCGTGAACGTGCATTAGGCATGCTGCAGGGAGGCATGAGGACTGCTGATGTGGCTAGGACAATAAATTGCCATGTCCGCACTGTGAGACACCTAAGACAGCGCTACAGGGAGACAGTAAGGACAGCTGATCATCCTCTCAGTGGAAGACCACGTAACAACACCTGCACAGGATCGGTACATCCGAATATCACACCTGCGTGACAGGTACAGGATGGCCACAACAACTGCCCGAGTCACACCAGGAACACACAATCCCTCCATCAGTGCTCAGACTGTCCGCAATAGACTGAGAGAGGCTGGACTGATGGCTTGTAGGCCTGTTGTAAGGCAGGTCCTTACCAGACATCACCAGCAACAACGCCGCCTATGGGCACAAACCACCTTCGCTGGACCAGACAGGAGTGGCAAAAAGTGCTCTTCACTGATGAGTCACGGTTTTGTCTCACCGGGGTGATGGATGGATTCGTGTTTATCGTCAAGGAATTGAGCACGCCTGGGACCTGTTGGATCGCAGGGTGAGGGCTAGGCCATTTCCCCCAGAAATGTCCAGGAACTTGCAGGTGCCTTAGTGGAAGAGTGGGGTAACATCTCACAGCAAGAACTGACAAATCTGGTCCAGTCCATGAGGAGGAGATGCACTGCAGTACTTCAAGCAGCTGGTGGCCACACCAGATACTGACTGGTACTTTTGAATTTGAGCCTCCCTTCATTCAGGGACACATTGTGAAACATTTTAGTTTATGTCTTATGGTGTTGACTCTTTTAGTGTTCATACAAATATTTACACATTACGCTTACTGAAAGTAAAACAGTTGAAAGTCAGAGGACGTTTCTTTTTGCTGAGTATATATATATATATATATATATATATATATATATATATATATATATATATAATAAAAGCGTGGGCACTTTTCATCAATCTACATTCAAAAACCACTTCTTAAAATCTTAGCAAAAGCGCCCACCTTTTATTTTATGAGTGATGTACGAGAGGCTTATTTTTTACTTTTTAGTACACTTTTTAACTTAATATCAGCGTTGCTTATATAAAGTATTTTTTTATATATATATTATTTCAGACAGATTTGAAACTGGTCATAAAAATGAATATTCTGTACTTCTGGTGTCTTTCCCTACCCAATAAAATGCCAAGGGAGCCACGAATGCAAAATAATCCCTTCATTATTTTAAACATACAAGGAGGCACAAAGTGCAAGTTAAAATGGTGACCACTGTTGCAGGGGGACACATGGCCCTTCAGAAACCCTTTCTTAAGCAGTTTTACAATGAGAAACAAACTCAGTCTTACAGCTCCATTTTGCGGGATCAGCTGCTGGATCTCTGATTTGTCACCTCAGATTTCTTTCTATCCCCCTTATGCCCCATAGTGTCTTCACTCCAACTATCCTGATTGAACTTCTGGGACAACATGGCTTTACACTTCTGCCTTGGCTTGCTTCTCGGTATGCTTTGGAACCGATTCTGGGGTCAAGTACTGTCCTTCTTTTGCTGCACGTGTATAAAAGTAAAGCCCCCTTTAGCTGTCTCCTGTGTCCAACAGGGCGGGATCTCGTAAACAGCTTCTAAGTAGTCTAACCAAAATCCAGACATCATGTAACCCAAAATGGGTTGCAACCCACAGTTTAAGAACCTATGGGTTAGAGCATCATGGTATAATTCACTTTGTGCCTTCTTCTTGACTTCATCCTAAGGCCCATTAGGTGATGAGTGAAATTGTTGTTTCAATTTACATAAAGTTTCATGAAAGTGACACTAAAATATGTTTAGTAGGTGAATTTGTAATTGCAAAATTCATTAAAAAGATTTTTTTGAGGTTATGTATTATGATCTTTGATTTTCAAAAATTTATAGCAAAAATTCTACCCGAGATTGTAGCTAATTATATATTGATTTTTGACAAACAGTTAGTTAAAATCTAATGTTTGTTTTTGTTTTTTGTACCTTAACAAAATTTAAAATGTCTTCACTCTCGTGTGCCTCCATTTTGTGGATCCCATTGTCACAATGCCAACGGTGGTTGCTGGGTGTGTGTTCTCAGAGGTCATGACTCTGACCTCATGAGGTCAAGGACTTATAGGTTGACATAAGCAGCCATGTTTTACCTGAGTTGGCAGATAAACCTTGCGCTGCTGTGTTAAAGACTGTTGCTTTTGATTTTCCCTGGTGATCAAATCTTTGCTATTATGTATCTTCTTGACTTTAAATTTTAGTTTTGATGAAAGAAACTTTTTTGTTTTCTTGATTTCTTTCTCTTTGCTCTTACTTCTGATTTTTTTTGAATATGCTCCCAGTTTGTTTGTTTCTGACCTTGGCGTCACTTTTGACTTTGTGTTTCTCCCAGTGTTTATTGAAAAAAATGTACTGTGTTCCAACCTTTCACTATAATAAGATTATCTTGGGTGAGAAACAAGCTTTGTTCACACTTTCATTTTTACATGTTCCTTTCTGCAGCTAAATAATGCATATAAGCTGTCATTCATCAGTTGTTCTGACTCAAAAAGAGAAGCAATATTTTTTAATAAGAGATTGAGAGATGAGAATTAGTCAAGAAACCAAGCTGAGGTAATAACCAAAATCTCTACAACAACATTTATTTCTATAGCACATTGTCATACACACAGTGATTTGTGAGATGTGAAAGAAAATTACAAGAAAACAAAAACAAGTTGAATTAGACAAGAAAAATAATGAGTAAGTAATAATAAATACATCAGTATGAGCTTACGCATATATATATTATAGCATATATAATTACCAGCTGCATAATAATTAGTAAAATTATAATTAGTAAAAATTACATTTTAAGGAGTCCAGTGATAAATTCAGATGGCCGGAAGGACATATGAAAACAAAAAAAAAAAAAACAAACAAAAAACTTGGTTAAACTGGAGAAAAAGAAAAAAAAACAAAATCTGCAGGAGTTCCAAGGCCAAAAAAACCCTCAGCCTTGATGGACATTTTAGACATGGCATAAATGTTCATAAGTTGTTCCTCATTTTCTCCAGGCTTTGTCCCAGAGGATTCACCGCATTAGTTCTCATGAACAGCTGGGGCACTCGCCTTTATACGAGCCTGCATAACGTCTCACTGTGTCTGTGACCATCAAGTCGGAGGTTTTCTTTCTTTTTAATTTTCTTGCTTTTTAGTTATTCTGGTGTGTTTTCAGACCATAGTGTATTTGAATATATACATTTTTATATTTGTATATATGTACACTGCTCACAAAAATTAAAGGAACACTTTTTTATTGGGCCTGGCATAAAATCAATTAAACCTGTCTGATAATTTTCTGGTTGGTTAAGCAGCTGAGGTCATTGTTAATCACTTTCAGCTGTATTGGTGTTCATGGACTTAACGACAGGTGCACTAAAGTGGCAACAATTAGAAAACCCTCAAAACAGGACTGGTTTTACATGTGGAGGTCATTTCAAGTTTCTCCCTCTTGATCTTTTTGGCTGGTTTTCCACTCGTGCTAGTTTTGGCTTGAGTAATCATCTCTACTGGCAGTATGAGGCGATTCCTTAACCCTACAGAAGTTGCACAGGTTGTCCAACTTCTCCAGGATGGCACATCCACACGTGCTGCAGCAAGAAGGTTTAATGTGTCTCCCAGCACAATCTCCAGAACATGGAGGAGATTTCAGGAGACTGGCTGTTATTCTCGGAGAGCTGGACAGGGCCGTAGAAGGTCCTCAACCCATCAGCAGGACCGATACCTGCTCCTTTGTGCAAGGCAGAACAGGCTGAGCACTGCTCGTGCCCTACAGAATGACCTCCAGAGGGCCACTGGTGTGAATGTCTCTACCCAAACAATCAGGAACAGACTTCATGAAGATGGCCTGAGGGCCTGACGTCCTGTAGTGGGCCCTGTGCTCACTGCCCAGCACCGTGGAGCTCGACTGGCATTTGCTCAAGAACACCAGAATTGGCAGGTCCGACACTGGCACCCTGTAATTTTTACAGACGAGCAGGTTCACCCTGAGCAGCTGTGATAGACGTGAAAGAGTCTGGAGAAGACAAGGAGAACGATATGCTGCCTGCAACGTCGTTCAACATGACAGGTTTGGTGGTGGGTCAGTGATGGTCTGGGGAGGCATATCCATGGAGGGACGCACAGACATCTACTGCGTAGGAAATGGTGCTCTGACTGCCATAAGGTATCGAGATGAAATCCTTGAACCCATTGTCAGACCCTACGCTGGTGCAGTAGGTCCTGGTTTCCTCCTAATGCACGACAATGCCCGGCCTCATGTGGCAAGAGTATGCAGGCAGTACCTGGAGGATGAATGAATTGAAACAATTGAATGGCCTACACGATCCCCTGACTTAAACCCAATAGAACATCTGTGGGACATTATGTTTTCGGTCCATTAGGCGCCGCCAGGTTGCTCCTCAGACTGTACAACAGCTCAGGGATGCCCTCATACAGATCTGGGAGGAAATGCCACAAGACACCATCCGTCGTCTCATTGGGAGCATGCCCGACGTTGTCAAGCATGCATACAAGCTCGTGGGGCCACACAAGATACTGAAAAGCATTTTGAGTAGCAGAAATTAAGTTTTTGAAAAATGGACTAGCCTGCCACATCTTCATTTCACTCTGATTTTAGGGTGTCTACACAATTGAGCCCTCTGTAGGCAGAAAACTTTTATTTCCATTAAAAGACTTGGCATCCTTTTGTTCCTAAGACATTGCCCTGTCGTTATTTGTATAGATATCCAACTTCATATTGAGATCTGATGTATCTAATTTGTTTCTTTAAAGTGTTCCTTTAATTTTTGTGAGCAGTATATATATTTATATGTGTATATATTTATGTATATATGTATATTTATATATATATATATATATATATATATATATATATATATATATTTTATATATATCTACCTATTTATTTATTTAAAGAGCTTTTTTTAAAAAGCTAAATCCCAAACTCTATCTATCTATCTATCTATCTATCTATCTATCTATCTATCTATCTATCTATCTATCTATCTATCTATCTAAGAAGCAATGAAGGTATGGTTAGCCATACTGGATATTTTTACAAATTGCTTGTTACAAATGCAGCTGGTGTTACCACTATTACAGGCACACATTGTCCTATTTGAATGAATAAAGTTCATCTCGGAATAACTTTAGGTTTTGTCTTCTGGAATGTATGTTTCTCATTTTTGAAGATTTTCTTCTTTTTGTTACTGTATATAATTTTGAGTTTTCTTCTAATACATTGTCAGGTATTGTGCTGATTATTTTCCGCTATTATTTTAATTAAGGCTGAAAAAGAAAAGGTTCCTTTACTGTGGACACACACTGGAACTCAGTCTCTGAGGTTCACAGTCTGAATATTCAATTTGTTTATTATTCTTTAATAGTTAGTCCTTGAATTAAATATAACACATTAAGTTAAGCTGCCTAGCCTCTGAGGTTTTATTCTAAAACACATGCTAAGAAAGGTGCTTAACCTCCAAAACATTTTGTATGTAACACATGCTAGGAAAGCCAGTTAGCCCCTGAGGTTTTATTGTAAAGCACACACTAGTTAAACAGTGCTTAATGTCTATGGTTACATATAAAATGAGAATATCAGTCTTACTGTATAGGAATGGAGTATATAACCTAAATCTTTACAAATGATAGGTCAAACTAACTCAAACTTTACAGAAGCTTATAAATAATTATCTAATAAAGACAAAATTGGTCTTGCAGACTAAAAGCAATAATGTGGAGTCAGATTAATGGTCCACACTCCTATTTTGTTGTTGGTTAGAAGAAGTGAGGCTGAACTGAACCTGGATGATTTTAAACTTAACATCTGTCTAAACTTACGACAGAGTAAAAATGCCTATAAAATAATAATTCCCAGTCAGATTGATCAGAAACTCAGGTTGTGACAGTCATTATCATTTACTTGAAAAAGGGGCCACCATAGCTTCAGGCAGAAGGTTAGAACTGCCCCTGTACTGGACATTTTGGTGTGTTTTCAGACTGTAGTGTTTGTATAAATTATATATATATATATATATATATATATATATATATATATATATATATATATACAGTGGTACCTCTGTATACATCTGCTTTGGAATAAGTCCAACTTGGTATACGTCCTATTTGGACACAAACAATTTTGCTTGGTATGCGACCTTTGTTTACCTCTCTCGAGACAAAGCCACGACTGCCCACGAGAGTTAGTGCGCCAGTTGCTAGCATTCAGTGAACAACCCGCACTATAACTCTCTGTGAACTTTCACGTGTGTGATATAGCGGGTCCACAGTTCCTGTCAAAGTCCAGCTTTAAAATAAATAATCACCGCGCTCGCAGCTTGGTGAGGGGGCGTGGTAGTTATGTGGCTGACGGTTATCAGGGCGATTAGCGATGTGGGCATTTCTCACCAAAGTGCACTTGTGAGGGACCGTCCGCATTCATGATTGTTCCTGGGGCTGCTTATCTTGATAAACAGAAGCGTGAGTTGACTTGAAGGGGAGTAAAAAGAGAGCGAGAGCACACATGGATGAAGTGGCTGAAGCAGGGAGAGCGAAGGTCAGCTGCAAGTAGGACGACCCCCCAGTTGGGAAGCAGGCACCGGGCTTCTTGTTTTTTTTTTTTTAAAGAATGCTTCCTGCTTTTAACTTCATTGTTTTTAAGAAGACTTTTTTCTATTATTTTTAACCTCCACGTTTCACTTCTTATTTTATGGATTATTTATTGGAACTTTGGAGACTGCACTTTAATTTGAACACCTTGTTTTGTTAATTGTTTTAATAAAAGCACTTTGCACTTTTTCACCATCCCCTTGCTTTGTTGTTACCGATGAGGTTAGCAGCGAGGCACATTACCGACGGTGTAGGTTTCAAGGGCTCCCCGGCAGCAGATGGGAGCATACAGCAAACCTTCATCGTCACAACGTGATTTCGTGTTTTTTTCATGTAAATTTGAATTGATTGTTGAAAAGTATGAAGGTGGCATGCTTATCCGGGACATGGCTGTTGCATAACGTTTGCTGAGAACGACGGTATCTACGATTGTGAAAAACAAAGATGTTATTAAAAGTAAAGTGAGGTAAAATTTTCATTTATTTCATCTAATTGCTTTTGTATTTATGTATTTTAGTATTAAGCAGTGTTTAAATTATTTTATACAACCCCATCAATGTATAATATGCCAATAGCAATAGGATTTTTTCATGAGAACGGATTAATTATTTTCCCATTATTTCTTATGGGAAAAATTTGTTTGGTATACATCCTGTTTGGTATAAGTCAAAGGGTCTGGAACGGATTAAGGACGTATACCAAGGTTCCACTGTATGTATATATATATATATATATATATATATATATATATATATATATATATATATATATATATATATATATATATATATATATATATATATATATATATATATATATATATATATATATTTATTTATTTATTTATTTAAAGAGCTTCTTTAAAAAGCTAAATTCACCCTCTTTCCATCTATCTATCTCTAACACGTGTCTGTGCAGTACCTCAATCAGTGTTGCACCACCAAAGAAAAACTGGAAAAAAAAACCAAAGAAAAGTTAAAATTAGTAATTATTGCAAATCCATGAAGAATATGATAATACTCTTAGATAGATGTATACTCTTTTTGAAATGCAACTACATGCAGCTGCCAATAAAGACAAAGTAAAAAGTGGATTTTTAGGAGTTTTTGAAAGTGATCCATGCTATTAACCTGGTGTGTCTGTATCAGTAAAGTATTCCAGATTTTTGGATCATAACAGCAAAAGGCCACCTCACCCCTTCTTACTCTAGGAATAGTAAGCAGACCACCATTAGACAACTACTATCTAACTGATTAGACATCAAGCTCAAAATGTCAGTCCAAATATCAAAGTTTGTGAAAACAAAAGTAAGGTTTTATATCTCAAAAGAATTAGATAATAAGACAATTGCACACTAACATAGTTATTACCTTAGTCTCAGACACTAAAGGGATGAACATGCCATCCTTTAGGTTGTCATTCCAATGATGTTACATGTGGTGCACTCCTTGTGCCTTCTAGAAGCAATCACACTAAGTGCAGTGTACAAAACTGGTATCACGGGAAAAGAATAAAAATGTACAACTTCTACCAGCACTCTTTTATATGGAAAAATTGATTTTATGCATTGAAAAAAATTGATTCCCTGCATAGAAAAAAATAGATGCATGAAGGTCAAAAAAATAACTCTACAAGTTATGCAAGAAATGTAAGGACATTTCAGTTCATCACACCAGTAAAGTAAATTCTGCTTATGCCTCTCATAAGGATCATAGAACAGAAAACATCTGATGGCTCAACAAAATGTCTAAATGTAACAGAAAATAGAACTAAAGTTTTTTTGTTTATTTTCCTTTTCTTTCTCTCTAGAGATCATTATTTAAATACTAAATGGTAGACACATGTAATTAATGCATATTAATGCTTACAGACAGAACAAAATAGCTTTTTCTTGTTTCAGTAGCACAAATTTCACTGGAAGTTTTTTTTTGCTAAGCAAAATACAGAGCTTCCCTCCAAATTTATCCATCCGTCCATCCATTATCCAACCCGCTATAATTTATTCATTTGCAAAATTGCTTTGCTTATTGTGACTGTATGCTGCCCCTTATTGGTTAGGGGACAGTCTGACATGTGGCCTCTTTCTCTCTTAAAATGGCTTACAAATCAATCACCTCTGGCATTTGGTGAGTTATCAGCCCTGTAGTGTCATGAAGGGATCTCTTCAGACTCCTCTCTGGCCACCTCTCTCTTCCCTTATATTTGTTACTTCTGGGACTCCATACGTAACAGGAACAGTTTCAAATTTGTCCTTCCTTTGCACAATGGCACAGAGAGCTACTGTTACTCGACAAAGTAGGTCACTCTCTTTAAAACGTTTATGAGAAATTACTTTGTCTTGTACCATTTTAATGGTTCCAGGGTAGGACAACTAATTTCCTGTGAGTCACTGATATATCCACCCATCCCTTATCTAACATCCCTTTTTCTTGAGAGCTGAAGCCAATCCCAATAGTAAATGATATGATGAAGATGAAGACACGCTCACTCACTTTAATGTGATAGGACAGACGGTTTGAAGAGAAAGATTGTAAACGTCTTTGAAGTACTATTATACTTATATATAGAAGCCAAATCTATGAATTAATTCCTCTAAGCACACAAGACAACAGTTAATGAAGGATTCATAAAAGCAAGTTCCAGGCCATCAGAGGAAGGTTCTAGGAATCGAGGATAAATTCTACTGTGTTTATTTGAGAACTGAGTGAAAAATGTAGTTTTCATACAGAAAAGATGTTCCATACAGTCTTCTTACTGGTGAATGTATTGCAGAATCTAGAAAGTTCAATGTTGTATCCCTATGGACTATGCCCAGAAGAGCTGACCAGTAGCATATGTGTTCGAAATGTTAGCTTCAGCTATGTTTCTATGAGAGGGGATTCATAAACATGAAACTGGTTCATGGGGTACTTGATCTTTTTACTGCCTTAGGCATGTGAGTTTGACAGAGCCACACAAAACAGAGCTATAGCTCATCATGAAATGCTGAATGAGGTCAATGTTACCAAACAAGACACCGCATCGAGAACAGTGCCAAGGGTGATAGTGAAAGAATAATCTGCCTTACCAACCAACAATATCAAACTAGGCACACCATGATATTATTTAAATATTCAATCAAACATTGGTCTATAAACTGTTATGTGAAGTGATTACATATGACCTGGCACCAGTGCAGCACATTGTCAAATGGTTAAAAATGAAATTCCTGTTTTTCGATTACATCAGATGTCTGAAATGTTTTGTCATTTAGGTTGCTCAATACAATACTGTCTGCGTTTCTCAGTGTTCCCCAGGTATTATTTCAAAAATTATCTATGAATTTTTACTTTACATTTTGGTTGAGCAAGGAAAGACTTCTTTTGAGGGAAACAGTTTGATCAAAGATTTCTGGCTGCCAAACATCAACTCACAGGGAAATGCAGGCTTTTCAAATAGAAGGAGAAATTTGGTGGAGAGAGCAATCCGCAATATAAAAACAGACTCCCCTTGTCATATGCAGTTAAGGTCGTGGCCACTTGTTCTGCCTTCCAAGCTGCCCTGGTCAGACTGTTGTTTATCTTAAACCAATTTGCATTAAAGCTTGCTGACATGACAAAGGAGGAGGGATTTAATGCTCGACTACAGAAAGCTGATACTATAGGACATAATGCACCCTCCTTGCCACTACATTGAGATACGTACAGCTGATATTTTAAATTACATCATTCCAACTTTCATGAAAATCTGTGCAGAGTGATTCCAGATAACAAAAATAGATACTTAGAAACATATGCCAAGTCAGCTGTATTTATATATATCTTATAGCTGTTTCCTGGTTTTGCCTAGGTATAATTTGAAGTGGGGAAAAATGACTGTGTTTAGACTAAACATGACCAGTAACCCTAATGTAACCCTAATTCGTTGTGAGCTTTGACTCAACTAGCAACTGCTGGTTACACCTGTAAATGGAGCACAACTTCAGTTATCTGACAATATCAGATTTAATATGGCTTTCAGGCCACTGGCATATAGACAATAGTCTAAATTTCGTCATCCCAGAGTTATCCTTCAACTTCATGAAAATCTGTGGAGCTGCTTCTGAGTGATTCTGGATGATAACCATACAGACAAACATACATAAAAACAGTTGTGTTTCCTGTCTTTGGCATGGTGTTATCTCAAGTCTGTTATACATTTAGAGTAGGAATCATTATTGTGCTAAGGATAAGCTATGGGTTTATGATTACTAGTTACACTTACAACAGATAAAGCAGTAGGCTATGCTGGTGACAGAATAGTGATTACATTTTGACCTTTATATTGCAAAAAATAACTCCAAAGACAAAGACAGAAAATACAGTAGTTAATCAGAAGTCTATTGTAATGGGAGGTTATTGAATCCAGACTCCATGCTTGAAAGACATGCATCACAACCTGCTTGGCCCTGTTTCTCTCTCAGTAGATTACGATGTAGTATTCTAACCCATTCACTTCAACCTCAACCGGCTCCCTTTCAGGCAACATACATTAAGTAAAATGGTGAAAAATGAATTTTACTTGCATGTTCTATGCATAACTCCCTTGGACTACATGCTACCCAGATCTTTATTCTAGGTACAGTATGTACATACTGTTATTTCTTCTGTCTATTCTGTTGGTAAATACAGTGATTTTAATGTTTAGCCTTTGTATTCTACATAGTTTTTATGTATTTGCCTAGATTTAGTATGTGTTGGCTGTTATAACACTGTAGTTTCCTATTGGGATCAATAAAATACTGTATATCTATTAATTTAAGGAATATATCAATGGAGAGGTGGAATAGAGTCATAGCATGCACGTGCATGCACATGGCGCTTCATACGATAGTTGTATGCAGGTACATAAGATCAAATTTTAATTTCTTTTTCTTTGATTTTATTCTAAAGTGCCATTTGAAGAGGATACTGACACACATATTCCTACTTCTACTCCATACATAATCACTAACAATGATAAGACATCTTACATGACAGAGGTCTACCTGCTGAGTTAGTGGTGACAGGACAATAGACTCATCTTTAATGTTAGCAAAATCGTGGAAATGTCCATAGACTTAGAAGGCAGACCACAGTTCCAACTTCATTGGAGGAGATTCAGTTAAAAGAGTGAGAAACTTTAAAATTAAGATTCAAGTTGTATGTCAGAACCCTGATTTATGGTGAAAAGTACCTGTATGGCAGATCTGTCGTTAAAAAACATAGCTATGTATAAAGAACAAACAGAAAGTGCACTTCAGAGGGAAATGTCCCTTATAATAGGTTGTCCAACTAATAAAAATCTACCAGAGTCAGTAATGATATGAGGGTGGCACAGGACAAAGAAGGTTGTGATGTAGACGTTGAATAATTTCTCTGCAGTCTAGTGTAGAGAGACAGGAGTTACTAGAGTGTGGCAGACCTGAACTTTCCAGAAATGGAGTGAGTTCATGGCATCCTGGGAAGAAGTCTCTTTGATTTCCACACAGTGTAGATACTCTGAACACACTAACAGTGCCTTACCCTCTATTAGAGTCCAGCCTTGTAACAAGTAACAGCATTTTTTCTGTGATAAGTAGTGACAACAGGCCCCACTTAGGATTGTATGGGACAAGGCTGCTAGGTCCTAAACATTTCAGCCCAAGGATTGCTCAAAAACTGCAAACGACACAAGAAATTAGCTGAATACCCAACATATACAAAAAGACACACTTTAAAGTATGGACAGGGTCCTCCTTGGAAATGCAAGTGTGATGAATTAGGTAAATGGATTAGGGTTTCGATCTGAGATTTTAGAATGAAAAAATTGCCATATAATATCAAAGGTAAGTGGGGGACGGGTGGTCCCGCTTGGAGTTCTGAGATTGTTAATGTATGTTTATAGATCCAAGGAATAGGAGAGGAGGTCCCTGATTTGTGACAAGCATACTAATTTTAGTGGAGGAGGTGCTTTGAAAAGTAGCCCAAAATATCATTTTGTATTTAAAAAAAGAAGCCCAAAAAATGCAACCCAACAAATCCCATTTTTTCCTCTGGACACCAACCAAAAACAGCACAACAGGGCAGAGAAAATGTGGAAAAAAACCTGGCAAAACTGTTGTGGAGCCCTGCTTTTTGGATCAGAAGATGCTGCTGGGAACTGCTTTGAAAGGCTGGCTTTTTAAAGGCTGTTCTGGGCTTTGGAGGCATAGTTTCCCCCCATAGACTAACAGATCTTACTATAAACAAGAAGCTTTAGAGTTTTATAGGGCTGGCCTGGAAGTAATCCTAGGATGGATTTTAAAAGTCTTCCTTTCCAAAAACACAAAGTTTAGAGTTAGGAGGTGAATTCTGTTGATAATTGCCATCAAGGATGAGAGATCTGATAGAAATTGACTGAGAGATAGAGAACACGTTCTCAGGTTATCAAGTGTGCTTTGTGCATTTTGAAAAGTGAGAAAGGCATTCCTCCAGACTGTCTGGCAGAAAAAGGAACCTGTGGGGCAGGCCCGTTACAGTAGCAGTCGTCATTCCTTTTTAATTTATTATTTGTAGGTTACTTGCTGCCAGTTTCCATAAACACACTTTTAATACTGATGAATAACTATGACCAATCTAGATAAAAGCAATATATTATGAAGGGTTATCCTCTCAGCAGGATAGCAACACTATGTGAATTTTAAAAAGTGCTTTAAAAGGACATGATGCTGTATCTTCTTTTATAAGATGTGGAGATCACATTCACTCAAAATAGAAAATGACAAAATAATCATGATGGCCTTTGCGGAGCTAATAATACGCAGTAATCTGAAAAAGAATTAGAATGGTCACTCACTTTCAATGCTGTAGCTTTACTGCATTCAACAGGACATAACTAACAACAATCTGGCCCTCACCAAGGCCTAAAATTAGATAAATAAAACCTTACATCATAAGCAACACATAATTGATTCTATTTTGTTTTTATTATGCAGTTCTTGGAACCAACTTTTAGAATTCCCACTTTTTACCTGGGATATTCATGCGTCTGTGGTTGGAACACAAGATATGTTTGGGAATTTTCATGGGAATGAAAACGGATCTAGTAGATGCAAAGTAAAAGGTCAAAAACCTTAAAACAGAAAACAAAGGGCAAGAGAAGAATCAGAAGTCAGGGACAAAATAAAGTTGAAACCAGAAGCACAAACCAACTACCGCTAAAGAGAATTGACTTCTTTCAAATGAATCCACCCACAGTTAAGCATACTGTGGACGTTGTGTATAAATACCATTACATCTGTGATGTCATCAACACAAAGGTTGTGGTGACAGGACACCTGTGATGTTAATAGAATACATGTATTAACTAGAATCTCCTAACTACAGGGTCATGGGGGTCTGCTGGAGCCAATCCCAGCCAACACAGGGCGCAAGACAGGAGATATATATGGGGTGGAGCCCAGCCGGGACGCCCGAGGGGACCGGAGGAGGGCTGGTGCCTCCTCCCGACAATGAGGGGGCAACCGCCTTGGTTTTATTGGTGGCCTCAGGTAGGGGGCTTGGAAGCCCAACCCTGTGGGGGCCCGTGGCCACCACCAGGCGGTGCCCCGGTGCCTGCAGAACCCTGGAGCCCAGCACATCTGCCACACCTTGAAGTGCTGGGGGGAAGAAGACAGGAGACACCCGGAGGGCTTTCAGGTGCGCAGCCGGCACTTCTGCCACACAGGGGCGTGTCCAAGGAGGAGTGCCGGGAAACACCTGGAGCCTATTGGGGGTGGAATAAAAGGGGCCGCCTCCCTGCATTCGAGAGTGGAAGTTGAGTGGAAGAGGACGGAGCTGGAGAGAGGACTGGAGGCAGCCAGAAGAAGGACAAGAAAGACTGTGAGAGGCCTGGACTTTGGGGAAATTGGTGCTGGAGGCACTGGGACGTGCACTGAACTGTTTGTATATATTGTATATAGTGTGGTGAATAAATGAGTGTGCTGGGTGATAAACTGTTGTCCATCTGTCCGGGTCCCGTTCCACAATATATATATATATATATATATATATATATATATGTATGTATGTATATGTATGTGTGTGTGTGTATATGTATGTGTGTGTGTGTATATGTATGTATGTATGTATGTATATGTATATATTGTAATCAGAGACAAAGGACAAGGTAAAGATTTGGGGAATCCACCCTGTATAGTGCAAAACTTTGGGCAAAAAAAAAAACAGGAATTCAAAAGAGTAATCGTCGTAGACTAAGTCATAAAAAGACCAAGTAAAGGATAGGAATTTGTTGGATTTTATAGCTGGAGGGTAGGAAGAGGTGGGTCTTCATGCAGAAATGTAGTCAGAAGGGTGTGGACTAGAGCCAGAACTGGGAAGAGTATTAGGCAAGCTTTCCTTCTGGTGATCTGTGGAAGAGGGAGAAAAGATAGTGCAAGTAGCCAACCCCTGACTCTGCATCTTACTTCCACCTAAGCCCTTATGCTGCCTCCCATGCGCATGTGTGTAACTATATATATATATATATATATATATATATACACACACACACACACACAAAAGTCCACGTTAACATAAGTGTTGTTCAATGAGGAAATTACAGGTCCATCTGCATGTGAACAAGCAAATTGCTTTACATTCTTTGGATGATTAACCAGAGTTTATATGAAAGTGGTAACTTTCAAAAATCTAGTGCACAAGCAAGGAAGGTTTTTCAAGGAGGCTGGAAGAAAACATTCTGTGAAAGCCAGAAAAAGGGGCAAAACCAGGAAGACTGCCACACTGCAAAAAACAAAATTAGAATCAAATACTGTACTCCAAATTTCAGGCACAAGTCGAGACCAAAAAAAGTAGGAAAATATTTGTGTTAAACAAATGACCGATCATCAAAAAGGCTTTTGGAATCCGGAATGGGTGAAGAGTTGTCCAAAATCATGAACTTTTAATTCACTACATTATAACTAGCAGTTCTTGGCCTCTAAAGACACATTTCTTAAATTCCATAAGCTGTGCTAGCAGCAGGATGACGAAAATGGCAGGGAAAACCGTACAAAATAATCTAGCTCTTAGCCAATAAACTGAGAAGAGATTTGAAATCTAGAGCACCTGGGGCCTCATGCATAATGGTGTGCGAAGAATTCACACTATAACATGGCGTATGGACAAAAGTGGAAATGTGTGTACGCACAAAAAAATCCAGATGCATAAATCTGTGTGAACGCCTTCTTCCACGTTCTTCGGCTACATAAATCCCGGTCAGCGTGAAAAGTAACGCATGTGCACGCCCTGTCTCCTCCCAGAATTACGCCTCTTTGAATATGCAAATCAATATAAATAGCCCTTAAGCTCAGTGTTCTGTGAAAAGACAATGGCAAAAGCACGGGGGGAAATAGAAGAATTTCAGCGAATACCAAGTGGAGGCAAGGAAAACGTACTATTTGTTGGTTTAAACAGTGGTATAAACAACAAAAGGAAGTTGATCGAGTGACATAGAGTGTCGGAGAAACTTGAAAGCTCAAGTTCACAAAGTCGCACTGTGCCACTGTGTTGTCAGATATAAAAGTCGCCGTGAAAAGGCGAGTCGTAGCCCACCATCTAAGTGTCATATGAAAGCTTATTAGGGTACAGAGAAAAAAAAAAGCACAAAATGTCAACTTTTATCTCTAAATTTCCACTTTAATCATATAGTTTATTTTGTCATTAAAGTAGAACATCATAAACTTCATCTTAAAATCGTTTAATTTACTAGTTTCTCAAATCCCATCATAACTAAAGTAGCATGTTAAATGCTTTGTTTTGTGTTTGATCTTCTATGTGCTCTATGTGTGTGAATTACTACGTGCTTCTTAAACGGGCTTTCTCTTCCTCTGACAGGACACAGAATCCATTAAATTTTGTGATATTATAGCTCTGTGAATAGTTAAAATACTGAGATGTATGCTTGATATCATTTTCATGATGATAGGAGTTAAAGCATGTTATTAAACATGGGAACACAGTGGTGCAGTGATTGTTCATGCCTCACGCAAGATGCTTGCTGCGCAACCTTCGATGAAATAATTTATTGCAGCAGTACTGTCTGTTTCAAACGTACTAACCCCTAATTCCTGTCCTTACTTTTCTTTCTCCAAGTAACCAATTGCCACACAATCAGCTCTGTAATAGATATTAAGCCATCTGTAAGCTTAGAACGCAGATTCTTCAAAACATTGAAATATCTTCGTAGCACATGTTAAATTATTCCATCCATCTATCCTCCCAGCGTCATGCCAGCCCCAGCAAGAATACAGAATACAGTCATCATGTCCTCACATGTATAATTATTAACAATATAGATTATTAAAATGAAGTTAAAATTTTATCTGTATAATATGATAAACATATTTTGCTGCATTTCACCTTAAAAATGATATACAGTAATCCCTCGCTATATCGCGCTTCGACTTTCACGGCTTCACTCCATCGCGGATTTTAAATGTAAGCATATCTAAATATATATCACAGATTTTTTCGCTGGTTCGTGGATTTCTGCGGACAACGGGTCTTTTAATTTATGCTACACTTCCTCAGTTTGTTTGCCCTGTTGATTTCATACAAGGGACGCTATTGGCTGATGGCTTAGAAGCTACCCAATCAGAGCATGTATTACATATTAACTAAAATCCCTCAATGCTATAAGATATGCATCCCGCACGGAGCTTGATTGTTTGCTTGTCTCTGCCTCTATCTCACCCTCTCTGACATTCTTTGCGCCTGACGGAGGGGCTGTGAGCAGAGGTGCTGTTTGCACAGAGGCTGTTTGCCTAGTGGATACGGACGCACCTCTAAGAAATGCCGCTTTATCGCGGTGCTTCCAAAAGGACACATTGATTTTTTGATGGTTTGCTTTAATCTCGATCTCTCTCTCTCTCTCTGACATTCTCTGCACCTGACGGAGGAGATGTGAGCAGAGAGGCTATTTGCACAGAGGCTGTTTGCTTAGAAGATACAGACGCTCCTCTAAAAAATGCAGCGCAAACTTAAAAGCACACGTATTGATTTTTTGATTCTTTGCTTTTCTTTGCAAGCGCTCTCTCTCTCTCTCTCTCTCTCTCTCAAATTCTCTGCTCCTGAAGAGAAGATCTATTTGCATTCTTTTAATTGTGAGAAAGAACTGTCATCTCTGTCTTGTCATGGAGGACAGTTTAAACTTTTGACTAAAGGGTGTTATTTCATGTCTAGAGGGCTCTAATAATGTTAAGTGTGTGGGAGAGTTTATAAGGGCTTAAAATATATAAAAATAACTACACAAACATATGGTTTTTACTTCGCGGATTTTCATCTATCGCGGGGGGTTCTGGAACGCAACCCCCGCGATCGAGGAGGGATTACTATATATATATATACTATTGATGGGGTAGCCTGATCAGTTTAACACAACACATTCTTCAGCAAGAATAGCAGAATGAAAGGGACCTTTTCTTTTTCAGCCTTAATTACAATAATAGTGGAAAATAATCAGTGCAATAGCTGACAATGTATTTGGCTGCTAATTAACTTTTTTTTCCTTTAGAATTAATTAACTTCACTCAGGCCCCTTAGTTGTCTCTTTTTCCTTAATTAGCAGCCAAACAATAATGAGACACAAAACAAGCCTCCACATGACCAGCTCACTTGTCCATCACACAATATGTGAAAAGAACGAAAGGTGGAGGTCTCAGTAAGGTTGATCTCTGACATAACATTTTAACGGTGTTCTTAGGAAAAACAGAAAATCAAGAGTTTTGGAAATGTCTGCTGTGGTAGAATGAGAGCAGCAACAAGCTGTGGAATTAAATAAAATGTTTAATGAACAGCAAGCATTGGCTTCTCATTAAGAAACTGGTTGGAGTGAAATGGGTTGGAGTTTGACGTTTCAGTTTAGCTGGTCATCTGTTGGCTCGTTTCACATCTCATTTCTGTTTGGCTGTCATCTAATAATGAAACAAATCAATTCAGAGGTCTGAATCCTTAAAAACAGGGCCATTCAAATGAAGGGAAAGGAAGTTAATTAGCAGTGAATCCTGGTCAATGATTAGGAAAAGGGTTTGAATGAAAAGCTGCAGACACTGCGACCCTCCAGGCCCGGAGTTCGACACCCCTGGTTTAGATGATGCATTTCATTCACCTGTTAGTCCATATGTCCATTCTCACACTATAGTCATGAGCTCCGGGTTGGGACTGACACATAGACACATGAAATAAATTACCAAGTAGTGGGGTAGAGAGTAGGACTTCAGGGACCTTTCAAACTCGACTTGCTGCTAATTTGGAGGAATCTTTGTGAAAAGGCTGGTTGGGCTAAAAGTCTTGTTCGCATCAGAATTTTTCTGTTTTAATGGATGAATGAGTTGACAAGAGGTTTTTGTGTAGGGGTGCTGCACTTACTGTCTGTGGTAGGCGAGGAGCCCCACCACATGATAGGACCTTGGTTTTAAACCACTGCTTCACCAGATTTGAGGTTATTTAGATATACAGGCAGAATGGTCTCAGGTGCTTCCTGTGAGAAATGTACCGTGGCAGTGCCTTGGGTGAAGAGACACTGGAGTGGTTGTAGCCTTGACATGCTTGGGAGTGTTTGGTAGCTGCCCAAAAAGAAGCGGAATATATATATACTATTGATGGGGTATCCTGATCAGTTTAACACAACACATCCTTCAGCAAGAATAGCAGAATGAAAATAAATAAACGACTGGAAGTTGATTAAAGACATCAGAGTGGTGTAACCAGTCCAACTCTTTGGCAGTTTGGTCACTTCCTATTGTTGTACACATTGACTCCTTTAAAGCTTTGGTGTACTTTGACCTTCATCAAGACAGAGCAATTTGGAGCAGTTTTCCAGTGTTTATGGTGACTTTAAGGTAAATATTTATTAAAATTATACCACTGAATTTATCTGTATGGAAATAACAAGCTCCTCTTCAGAAAATTGCAGCTGAAATGAAAAAGGCTCTGCTTGACAGTAAATAATGGATGTTATACTCAGTGGTACCCGTGACATATGCATATTTCAATGTAATTGAACATTCTGTCAAGCAGACATTTTAAAAACACTGTTTTGGTATTGATATTTTTTCCAAATGTATGCTTTCATGAATCACCTGATTTTATTTGACTAGGACTGGGGTCTAGTTTTAAATCCTTTAAAACTCCTGTCACTTCTAGATATTTTCCACGGTGAGACAGCACTTGTGAAACTTTGACTATTTGATTGGTGCCACAATAACACAGAATTTAGTGCTGCTTTTAATCCTAGTTTTAAAATTAAAGATAATTGTGTGGTTTGTTTCTGCTTCATCATTTACTAGTAGACTGCCAAGTTGACAATGACTTGGTATGATTAAGGTGGGAGTGAATATGTCCATTACAGGGGCAGTTCTAACCTTCTGCCTGAAGCGTCAGTGGTCCTTGTTTCATGTAAATGATAATGACTGTCACAATCTGAGATTCTGATCAATCTGACTGGGAATTATTATTTTGTAGGCCTTTTTAATCTGTCGTAAATTTAGACAGATGTTAAGTTTCAAATCATCCTGGTTCAGTACAGCATCGTGTCTTCTAACCAACGACGAAATAGGAGTGTGGACATTAATCTGACTCCACATTATTGCTTTTAGTCTGCAAGACCAATTTTGTCTTTATTAGATAATTATTTATAAGCTTCTGTAAAGTTTGAGTTAGCTTGACTTATTATCATTTGTTAAACTTTAGGTTATACACTCCACTCCTATATAGTAAGACTAATATTTACGTTTTATATGTAACCATAGACATTAAGCGCTGTTTAACTAGTGTGTGCTTTACAATAAAACCTCAGGGGCTAACTAGCTTTCGTAGCGTGCGTTACATAGAAAATATTTTGGAGATTAAGCACCATTTCTTAACATGTGTTTCAGAATAAAACCTCAGAGGCTAGGCAGCTGAGCTTAATATGTGTTACATTTAATTCAAGGACTAACTATTAAAGAATAAGAAACAAATTGAATATTCAGACTGTGAACCTCAGAGACTGTGTACCAGTGTGTGTCCACAGTAAAGGGATCTTTTCTTTTTCAACCTTAATTACAATAATAGTGGAAAATAATCAGTAGAATAGCTGACAATGTATTAGATGCAAACTCAAGATTATATTACAGTAACAAAAAGAAGAAAATTACAAAAATTACAAACATACATTCCAGAAGACAGAACCTAAAGTTATTCTGAGATCAAATTCATTCATTCAGATAGCACAATGTGTAGCTGTAAAGTGGTAACACCAGCTGCATTTGCAACAAGCAATTTGTAAAAATATCCAGTATGGCCAACCATACCTTCGTTACTCCTTGGATGGATGGATGGTTAGATAGACAGACAGACAGAGAGACAGACAGACAGGCAGACAGGACTTTACTTTGAATAGTCAAGTTTAATGTCATATGCACATCTTATATATAAATGTCTATGCATTGAAGTTTACGTGTCTGTCTGTCCAGCCTGGAAGGCTACAGTATGAAGCTCAAACAGCCGGCATGGCAGCCCCAAGTTAACGAGTCAGAAGAAGAAAGAAGTACGAGGCTACAGCATGAAGCTGAAAGAAAGCAACTCTGTTATGGAGGAATATTTCGGACAAAATGAAATAAATAAATAAATGCGTAAATAAATAAAAGTACTGTGAAATGTGAGCATAAATAAATAAATGTGTCATGAAATGAGAGCCTTAATAAATAAATATGTCATGAAATGAGAGCATAAATAAATAAATGTGTCACGAAATAGGTTTTTCGTTGCTTATTTATTTATTTAATTTTGTCCGTAACATTCCTGCAAACCGTCATGAAATACGGCTTGAAATAAAACTGTCACTTTCACTCGTCAAAGTTGTGAGGGTGGGCTCTAACACGCCCTCTAGTTACTGATTGGTGAATCGATAGCACAAGAATTCATTAGAAAAATGGTTACTACTACCGATGAAATGGATTCTGGCGAAGATATTACGTATTTCAGAGAGAGAATTGAAGATTTATCGGAAGAAATTACAATGTTGGCAGCCCTTTTAGAATTGTAGTATAGTATTTGACCCTTGTTTTACAAGTATAAAGTCAGTTGCATATTCGCAACTACTTTTTCAAACAACTGTACAGCTCTGATCAGTGGTAAAGTTGTTCATCCATCCATTTTCTAACCCGCTTGTTCAGTTCAAAATATTAGTTGGAGCTGCTTTGGGCATTCCATGTCAAAGTACCTAAACTAATACAGCCGCTGCAGCTTATCGTATCAAACTGGCTCATTCGCCTTGTGATCGTCTTCTCCGATACACCATATAGATCTGCAATCTGTCATACTTTTAAACCGCATAACAGAAGGTGTTCTATTGACTCAGCTGGAATGTCAAAGGATGGACGTCCAGAGCAGGGAACTGCGTCACCAGAACTAAAGTGAAGTCGAGTCCGTTCCACCTGTTCTTCGATAATTTCAAAAACAGTTTCATCTATATCGGAGTCTAAAAGGGCAGCCAACATTGTAATTTCTTCCGATAAATCTTCAATTCTCTCTCTGAAATACGTAATATCTTCGGCAGAATCCATTTCATCGGCAGTAGTAAGCATTTTTCTAATTAATCCGTGTGCTATCGATTCACCAATCAGTAACTAGAGGGCGTGTTAGAGCCCACCCTCTCAACTTTGACGAGTGAAAGTAACAGTTTTATTTCAAGCCGTATTTCATGACGGTTTGCAGGAATGTTACGGACAAAATGAAATAAATAAATAAGCAACGAAAAACCTATTTCGTGACACATTTATTTATTTATGCTCTCATTTCATGACATATTTATTTATTAAGGCTCTCATTTCATGACACATTTATTTATTTATGCTCACATTTCACAGTACTTTTATTTATTTACGCATTTATTTATTTATTTCATTTTGTCCGAAATATTCCTCCATACTCTGTCACCAAAGTGAAACCGGCAAGGAAAGACAAATGAGAGAGAAACTCACTAAGCCGCTGATAAACAAGGGGAGTGAGCACATCTGCAAAATGAAACCGCTGACTACGAATTTCAGTTTTTTTTCTGATGATTTCAATAGTTTCTAGGAGCCCAGGCTTTTTACAGCACGGCTTACACAGCTAGTTTTATATATAAACGTCTACACGTGAAAGTGTGTGTGTCTGTCTGTCTGACCCGAGAAGTGCGAGGCTACAGCATGAAGCTCAAAGAGCCAGCAAGACGGCCCCAAGTTAACAAGTCAGAAGAAGAAAGAAATGTGAGGCTACAGCATGAAGCTGAAAGAAAGCGACTCTGTCGTCAAAGTGAAACCACCAACAAAAGACAAACTCGCTTAGCCACTAATACACAAGCGAGGCAAGCACAGCAGCAAAACAAAACCTCCGAGGAGAGAGAAACTCACTTAACCACTGATAGACGAGGGGGGCAAGCACGTCCGCAAAACAAAACCACCAACTCTCCATTTCAATTTTTTTTCTGACGATTTCAATAATTTCTAAGAACGCGGGCTTTTTACAGCTCAGGCTTACTTACACAGCTAGTTATATAATAAAATTCTTACTTGCATCTTTCATAAGAGCAGCTGACAAATTACAAGAGCAGACCCTACAGAGCCCCTATAAAGTGTATGCATAATCCTCTACTTACCCTGTAGAGATGCAGCAATATAGTGACTTTCTGCAGCGTACTACCCAGAGGAGCTTTATCCACTGCACTAAATGTTATTTGTTGTCCTCTTCTTGGTAGACCCCTCAATTAACCTACAGTTCTGTGCTACCATCTAAACTGTAAGTGGCACACAACTCATTCCTTTACCTGTATGTTTCCCGCAGATTCCAGAGAAGTAAACCCCTTGCCAGCTCCTTTATGGAACTGCAGAACACTTCTACAGTCCGGGTAAAACCTAGTCAGCTGTTACATATGGAGACTAACTATCCATTCATGCTGTTCTTATTAACTCTGGAATAGTTAAGCTGTCACAGGATTGACGTTCATACCTTTTTTTTTTTAAATTCCTTTAGTATGCAGAACACTTTCGTGTTTGTCATCCCTCACTAAAGGCAGGCTTGTGAGTCATTTTCTGCAAGCGATTTCTGGCTCATCTGTTGCTATGTCACGGGAGCTTTTGCAGAGAGAGCTATTGTGGTTTTTATTTACTGGTGAAGTGGCATGTGCTCGGGTTGCACATACTAAAAAAATGAGCATTTTTGTACTTAAAAATAAATTTAAGCCATTTTATATTATGTGGCTATATAAGGCCAACCTTATTCATAGCCTCTCCATCCTGATGTTTACAAGCCACCTGCCTGGTCATTTCAGATTAATGATCTCTTTCTTATTAAAGGGTTCATTTTTTTTTTCTCTGTCATTTGGATGAAGCAGCAAAATGTTTTGTATGCCATGTGGCAAACTGTTCCAATTGTTCATTATTCTGAATTTAATTTAATATAACATTGCCTCCTGTCATTGAAGATTCTTAGATTATTGTTAGAAACTAAGGAGAGCACATTACGTATCACAGCTTACAAAAAGCAATCATTGCCTTGCAGCCTTGTCCAGAAATATTGGATTAATTTGCAATGATGGACTGTCTGCATATTTTTAAAGTGAAGACATTTAATCAGAAGATGAATGCCCAAATGGATCATTTTGAAATTAGAAAGAAGTTAAATGCCTATAAAATTCATAATGAAAAAAAAATAACATAACTACCAGTTAACCTTTATTTTATAAAATAATCTTTCACTGTCTACATCATCCCAAGATGTTTTACAAGTAAATGTTTGTAATATAATACAAATATTTACAGATACTGTAACGTAACATTCACATACCAGCTTAATCCAATTTAGGGTCACAGTTGCTGGAGCCTATCCTGGCAGCACTGGGCATAAGGCTGGAAAACAGCCTTGTAAATGGTGCCAGTCTGTTGCATTTGTCTTTTTTTTCTACTAAGTATGTCTGTGCAATTGGCGCACATGTCACATTACAAGACTTTTCAAGCAATTTTCAGTCAAAGACTTCACTTACATTATCTGAGTGAGTCAGAGGCAGCTGTGGCATAATCTCGTAATTTGATTTGATATACTTTATTAATCCCCAAGGGGAAATTGTCTTTTCAGGGTCTGGCTGAGCCACTTTACAGCACTCCTGGAGCAATTGTCAGGTTAAGGGCCTCGATAAAGGGCCCAGTAAGATCCTCAGTGGCCCGTAATAGGATTTGAACCAGCAACCTTCCCGATAGCAATACAGATCCTTAGCCTCTGAGCTGGCACTCTGTGCAATATGGCAGTCATATAGTTTGACATACCCAACAACTTGCCCTGGCAAAATCGAACCTGTCTTAAGTCATAGCGGCAGCGTATGTGTGTGAGAGCAGACTACCAATAAGTGGTCACAAAAAAGTTCAATACATATACTGCAGCTACAAAGAATAACAAACGTGTGCTTTGGACCTGACAAACAGAGACCCTTCTATCCGATATCACGTGTTTTATGTATCATGTCAGAATGGTAAAAAAGAAAGAAAAGTGCAGAAAGTACAGCTGAACTTGCTGTACCCATAAAGCCTTCACATGGTCAGTGGCTCCGTCAAGCAGCACATTACTGGCTTTCAGGCAAAGCGATGAGTGCGCAACATTTTGGAAATGCGAAACTGTGCTGGAAGGTCATGGTGCTGTCAAATGTGACATACTTTGTGATTTCCAGGAGCGTAATCTAATATTCGACATATCAACAAGTGCGATCATCATCATTAAATTCATGGATTGATAGGTTGGTTAACTGACATTCCATCAAATGCTCAAAATGATGTGAAAAAGCACACATACTGCGTGGCCTGTAGGGTAGAAGACATTAAGGGCAGATCGATAAAGGGGATCAGACAGAGTTTAGGAGTCAGGTGGAGAACTTTGTTTCTTGGTGCAAAGAGAATAGTCTGCATCTTAATATCAACAAACCCAAACAACTGGTTATTGACTTTCGCCGCACCGAGGATCCCCTGTGTCTGGTCACTATTCAAGGAGTGCATGTAGAAGTGGTGCATTCCTTCAGGTACCTGGGGGTCTACATTAATGACAGGTTGGACTGGTCTTGGAATAAAGAGGAACTATAAAAGAAAGGTCAGAGCTGGTTCATCTTCCATAGGAGACTGTGCTCCTATAATGTGGGAAGTGACATCCTTCACATCTTCTATAACTCTCTGATGGCCAGTGTGATTTTCTTCACTGTGGTGTTCTGGGCTAGCAACATTACTTTAAGAGAGGCCCACCAAATAAACAAGCTAATTAAAAGGACTGGCTCAGTTATAGGTTCCCCTGGAGGTCACAAAGAAGGAGAGAATTAAAACAAAACTGAGTGCCATTATGAACAATGCTGCATATCCTATCCCTGGCACACCAACACTGAGGACTTTCAGCCAACAAGTTATTCAGCAGAAGTGTGTCTAGAAACGCAACTGCGGGGTCCTTCATGCCAACAGCAACACATTTGTAGTACGCCTCACATCTATATAATCTACCTATTATATAGTGCCTTTCATATCTATCTATCTATCTATCTATCCTCTTGATAATGGTAACAACTGAGCATTTTCTCATTACGTATCTATGAATCTAGAGGACTGAATATCCTTTTTTTCACATCAAATTTTACATGTGTTCTTTTAAAAATAAAGGTGCCAGGGTTGTTCTTCAAAGCAATGCCATAGGAGAACAGTTTTTAGTTCCCAAAAGACCCATCCTGTGAAGATTGCAGAAAGAACCATTTATTTATTTACGTATATCCATAACAGGCAACCATACAGTAAATAACCATGTATAGAAGGTAACAGACTTGTGAAATACTGGTGGATCCTGATTTCAAAAGGGCTCTTGCTGCATACGTCCAGCAGCACAGGCCTTGTCCAGGCTTTCCTAATCTTTCAGTGTCCTGCTAGGTAGCCTAGCATACATTAAAGATTTTGTTTTTTTCTACATATTAGGAAGTTTTCCAAAGCACAACTTCATACGCAAAGAACCTTTCCCAGAATGAAATGGTTCTATTGTCAAGAAGTGTATCTATGAGGAACCGCACAACCCAGTAAAGAACTATAAAGTGCCGTTAAAGAACCATTATTTTTAAGAGTGTATGTTGGAAATTTGGAAATACAAATTCATTTCATACTAACATGGTGAGAGGCAAATCATTCATATCCACTGTCTTTTCTTTCTCTTAGATTATGGTACCATCAAGAAAGTCCTTTCTCCACTGAACCAATCAACGGATAGCTGCTTGTTAGAAGAAATTGAGCTGTTCCCACCCGGCAAACGACAGTCCATCCGAAGCCTGCAAATTCTTCACAGTAAAAGCATACTGTTTGTAGGACTCCGAAGCCATGTGGTAAAGATCCCGCTAATGCGCTGCAGCTTCCATAAAACCTACAAGTAAGAGCTTTAAAATGTCCAGCATTTTATCTTCACTTTTATGTTTCAGCCAAGAGGAACTGGTTTCTACATTTTGAATTTACTACTGCATTATACAATACACTGTTAGACATTTGTGTCACCGCTACTTTGAATGGGATAATCAGTCTCATAAATGGATGGCTGGATTTATGATCACTGCATCTACTCAAGCAGAGAGTCACAGAATTTATTACAGCAGATGAAAGCTTTGTTTTATTTTACTGTATATAGTATGTTAATATAGTTATACAGCACAAATACTAGGGTCACAGAAACTTTAATGCTTTATTGTATTTTTTCTTTAATAATGTTTATTCATTTATATACAGTTCAAAACCTACTTGCACCTCTGAGTTTTTTCCATAATTGTTCACTTTTACATATTAATCTTTCAGAGTGAAAGGGAACAAAAAAATTAAGTACAAAATAAAATTGGGAAAATTGTTATATTTCAGCAAGGTTTTTTGTATCCGTTTTTCATTATTAATCCATATTTTCATTAATTCTAATGTGTAATTTTTATTTGTTTTTGTTAATTATGGGTTAGCACTGACTTTTGGTTTCCACCTTTGCTTGCCATTTGACCAATTGTACCATCCAGTCCTCTACATTAAAAGCATTGCTTTCTCAGTTTAACAGTATACCTAGTGTAGTTTTGTAAGTGTCATACTTCTAGTGTTTGTGTTTTTGCATCCGTTTTGCTCATTTTTACCTTAGGAAATGTTTTGGGACGTATTTACTATAGGTTGTGTTTTTAGGTAAACACTGTGGCCTTGTTTTTTGCCTGAATCCATTTTTGCACTTTTTCACCTTTGGCCTTATCTTTACAAGTCAAATGTTTTTATAATGCCACTCTCTAGAAAATCAATTTTAGTGTTATCATTGGCTTATAAAGGTATTTTAAGGTAACTTTAAAATCCAGGGCTTCATTTTAGGCCTGTGAGGGCCTATGGAGTTTTGGTCTCAGGCTGTCTGGGGTGAGACCAATCTCCAGACAGACTAGTGAAGATTTCAGCCATATTTGTTAATCTTTTAGAAGGCTCATCCCTTATTGCACTCATATTGCAATACCAAATATGTAATTTGATACTTTAACAGATGAGAAACGTTTGGAGCAGCTTACACAAACTGTACCAAACAAATATGACCAGAGTCTCACTATGGTTTGTGGATTTTATTTCCTACTAATATTGTGATACCTAGTGGCATGGAGTCTGTATGCAGGGTATACTCATAAACAACCCCAACTCCTTGAGGGACCTAAGTAAAGACCACTTTCTATTCAATGGATGCGTAATCAAATATTTATCAGCCTCTCTAACATAGACACATAGCCTATATCCAAATATGGTGCACTTTCTGTTATGGGTATGTTTTAAATTATTCTTTCTAAGTTAAGATGTTCATCAAAATAATGAAAAAATAACTAGGCAAGTGTGTCACTGATTCAGGGCTTTGGAAATAAACTATAAACTTAACCCAAGTGAGACAAACATGCATTCTTGCATCAGCACGACACGGAGTAGTCGTTTGTAAAGGAGCTCAGTTATCAATGGATTGATACAAGAAAGTCCCGTCCCCCAGGCCATCAATGTCTACTGATTACATTCCATGCATGGTAGCATTTAAAGAAATCACTGAAATTGTTGAGAAAGACAGTATTGTTCATTTTAGTTTCACTTTGCCAATATTTTAATTATGTTAACTGGCTGCCATGCCGAGAGAGGTGGGTGACATTAAGTCCGAATGGGCCATGTTCCGTGCCTCTATTGTTGAGGAGGCTGACCGGATCTGTGGCCGTAAGGTGGTTGGTGCCTGTCGTGACGGCAATCCTCGAACCTGTTGGTGGACACCGGTGGTGAGGGATGCCATCAAGCTGAAGAAGGAGTCCTACAGGACCCTTTTGTCCTGTAGGACTCTTGGGGCAGCTAATAGGTACCGACAGGTCAAGCAGAATGCGGCTTCGGTGGTTGCTGAAGCAAAAAGTCGGGCGTGGGAAAAGTTTGGGGAGGCCATGGAGAACGACTTTCGGACGGCTTCGAGGAGATTCTGGTCCACCATCCAGCGTCTCAGGAGGTGGAAGCAGTGCAGTGTTAACACTGTATATGGTGGGGATGGTGTGCTGCTAACTTCAACTCAGGACATTGTGGGTCGGTGGGGGGAGTACTTCAAAGACCTCCTCAATCCCATTAACATGCCTTCCAGTGAGGAAGCAGAGCCTGGGGACTCGGAGGTGGGCTCCCCCATCTCTGGGGCTGAGGTCACCCAGGTGGTCAAAAAACTCCTTGGTGGCTGGGCCCCGGGGGTGGATGAGATACGCCCGGAGTTCCTCAAGGCTCTGGATGTTGTAGGACTGTCTTGGTTGACACGCCTCTGCAACATCGCATGGACATCAGGGATAGTGCCTCTGGATTGGCAGACTGGGGTGGTGGTCCCCCTCTTTAAGAAGGGGGACCGGAGGGTGTGTTCCAACTACAGAGGAATCACACTCCTCAGCCTCCCTGGAAAAGGCTATTCGGGGGTCCTGGAGAAGAGGGTTCATCGGATAGTCGAACCTCGGATCCAGGAGGAACAGTGTGGTTTTCCTCCTGCTCGTAGAACAGTGGACCAGCTCTACACCCTTAACAGGGTCCTGGAGGGTGCATGGGAGTTTGCCCAACCAGTCTACATGTGTTTTATTGACTTGGAAAAGGCGTTCGACCGTGTCCCTCGGGGAATCCTGTGGGGGGTGCTCCAGGAGTATGGGGTACCGGACCCCCTAATAAGGGCTGTTCAGTCCCTGTACAACCGGTGTCATGGCTTGGTCTGCATTGTCAGCATTAAGTCAAACCTGTTTCCAGTGAGAGTTGGACTCTGCCAGGGCTGCCCTTTGTCACCGATTCTGTTCATAACTTTTATGGACAAAATTTCAAGGCGCAGCCAGGGCGTTGCGGGGGTCTAGTTTGGTGGACTCAGGATTGGGTCACTGCTTTTTGCAGATGATGTTGTCATGTTTGCTTCATCAGGGGGTGATCTTCAGCTCTCTCTGGATCGGTTCGCAGCTGAGTGTAAAGCGGCTGGGATGGGAATCGGCACCTCCAAATCCGAGACCATGGTCCTTAGCCGAAAAAGGGTGGAGTGCCCTCTCAGGGTTGAGAGCCCCAAGTGGAGGAGTTCAAGTATCTTGGGGTCTTGTTCACGAGTGAGGGAAGAATGGAGAGTGAGATGCGGGCTCTGCATCGGTCTGTCATGGTAAAAAAGGAGCTGAGCCGTAAGGCAAAGCTCTCAGTTTACCAGTCGATCTACATTCCTACCCTCACTTATGGTCATGAGCTATGGGTAGTGACAGAAAGAACAAGATTGCGAATACAAGCGGCTGAAATGAGTTTCCTCCGCAGGGTGTCTGGGCATTCCCTTAAAGATAGGATGAGAGGCTCAGTCATCCGAGAGGAGCTCAGAGTAGAGCTGCTGCTCCACTGCATCGAGAGGAATCAGATGAGGTGGCTCGGACATCTGATCAGGATGCCTCCTAGACACCTCCCTGGTGAGGTGTTCCGGGCATGTCCAACCGGGAGGAGGCCCCGGGGAAGACCCAGGACATGCTGGAGGGGCTATGTCTCCCGGCTGGCCTGGGAAAGCCTTGGGATTCCCCCAGAAGAGCTAGAAGAAGTGGCCGAAGAGAGGGAAGTCTGGGCATTTCTGCTCACCCTGCTGCCCCCGCGACCCGATCTCGGATAAGCGGAAGAGGATGGATGGATGGATGTATGGCTGCCATGCCATTTCTGTGGTTTTGTTCTGGTTATTGCCAGGCTACCTTTCATTTTATGGTTGCACTATGCTCTTATGCCATGTCTTATAGACCAGAGCATCATTTTATAAACACTAATGCAACTGGGAAGAGTAACATTTGTTTAACACCTAAAGCTAACTTCACATCCTAAGCATCATTTTGGCCACTACATTTTTAAGAGCATGCAAGTGGTATGTGTAGGAGTCGTCAATGTCCTTTTTATTTATTGCTTGGCAATGTACATTAAACAGGGAGAAACCTGCCCTGTCTCTGAGTGTGAACCCTGAAACCTTTGTGTAATTGAAAGCATACTGTCTAGCAGACGTAATATAATCTTTCACATAACGCGAAAGGCACCTAAACTGTGCTAGCCATGTCCATCTGTCTGTCCGTATGAAACAACTTGTCTCCCAGTCGACTGATTTTGTTAAAATGTAGCACACTTATTCACCAAGGAAATTTGTCACAATAGCTCAGTTTTTATCGAGATTTTGTGACTACAGTACGCCGTACACATTTTTGAAATGTCAAAATCTCCCATTGAAAAGAATTGCTGAATTTGTGAACAAGTTCATTTAAACCAGAGAAATATTCTCTGCAACATCACCTATAAGTGACTTTATTTTGTCAATTTTACCCTGAGAACAGTTACTTTAACTTATTTTGTATATTTTTTTTTTTTACTCATTCAATGGCTGGTA
Organism: Polypterus senegalus; assembly: GCF_016835505.1. NCBI lineage: Eukaryota > Metazoa > Chordata > Cladistia > Polypteriformes > Polypteridae > Polypterus > Polypterus senegalus. The sequence continues at coordinate 22,095,894 of NC_053158.1, forward strand.
CCGTCATTAACACTAGAATTACCAGAGCCTACGAAAGAACTCTTAGATCCGTCCCACCTTAAATCGCTTCTTAAACCCGTTCTCATCTCTCCACCAGCGTCTTTTGTCATCTAAATGTGCTGATAAAAACAAGCTGCAAGCAGCCGGCTATTCCATCCCCCCACCGACTTAGAACGTGCACGAACTTCTCTCAGCTCATGCCTTGATTGATTATCTGGGAGTGAAGTGGAGTTTTAGTGTGGAAATAATAGATCGTTATTTGGAATACATGCATTTCACATGTGTTCCGTTTCTACAGTAATCTGTGTAAACACATTTTTAAAACAGAAACGTTTTATAGTTTATGCCTACATTTTGTAACATTTATTACTAAAATATGAAAAAGTTTCTGTTTTAACAATTCAAATGTATTCCATTACACTAAAAACAACCTCATGGCTGCCTTATCTAAAGATTATAATAATACAATATTTCTCCAACATCATAATTTATTCACAAAGCACCTACTATGGTAAATCTGCCATCTGCCATTTTCAGATTTGAAATCTCCATTGGGTATATCTTTGGGTAATTTGTATGTTTAAGAAATTAGACCCTCAACATCCAACACCTAACAATAGCACAGCAATCTTGACATCACATCAAATCTGCTGTTTTTGAAAGCATTGCCAGCCATGTGCCTTTGATATGTACAACACTAGCATATGGAATTACATTCTGTTATCACTGTGATTTCTGAATATGGCTCACTGTTACAAAAGTATGCAATGAACACAATTGTGAAAATAAACTCTTTGATGAAATAAGTAGGAAATTTAACAAGTTATATAATGTATGCATGGCGTCACATTCTGATGCGTTCAGTCACTAAGTTAACTGATATGAACATTATGTGAGCACTAGGGGGTTCCCTCTTTTCGTTTCATTTGCTAACCCCCCCGGCTTGCACTAAGCACCAGCCACTTTGCGTCACTGAATGCACACCAAGCACATGCAGTCTCCCCTCCAAAACCCCCTCTTAAATGGTGATACAATGGTAAACAAATACAGTTTTTCTTTTTTACCTCCTCTTTGCTCGATCAGCTGCTGGCTTGCTGCTGATGCAATGCCACGTGATCTGCCTGAACAGCAGCTGTCCTGCTCTTTGTGTTTTATTTCCGGCCCCAGGCGTGGTTTAATCTCTTGTCACAAAGAGTTTATAATTTAAAAGAATAGAAATCCAAAAATCTAAAAACATCTCATTAAAGTTCAATAAATTCTGAAAAGAATTATACCAAACATGTACTGTATATGTAGGCTTTAAAATAAGCCTGATTTAAAGCGTGACAAAACGTGACATAAAAATGTCACTGTTGCACTTTTAGGCTTAGGATTTTAAATATATAGAATAAATTTCATATTTTTATTTACTTCATGCAAGAGTCAGATATTAAATTTTTTGTTTAATAAATAGTTCTGTAACAGTGAGTTGTATTCAAAATAGCAGAATAATAGAATGCAATTCCAAATGCAGGTAGATGACATTAAATATATCTTTTTTAGCAGCACTTTACATTGGAGTTAAAAAATGGAGCACAAATAGGCTTGGGGTGGCTCAATGACTTTCATACAGAGCAGAGTCTATTTCAAGGGATGTGAAAATGTCATTGAATGATGTGTGGTAGTGGTAGAAGCACTGTGGCTAACTGTTGTTCAGTTTTCTTGAGATTAACATTTTTGAAAGTATACTCAATAGAGCAGTATTCAATTGAAAGATATCTATTAATACTACCATAAATTCAGTATCAGTGTTACCCTACAAAAGTAGCAGTATTAGGGTGTTGTACCATGTTAGCCATTCTGAATGTGTTGAGAAGTCAAGCAAAATGACACCTTTTATTGGCTAACTAGCAAGATTACAATATGCAAGCTATTGAGGCAACTCGGGACCCTTCTTCAGGCAAAATGTTGATCAAAAAAATGTTGATTACATCTTGCCTGAAGAAGGGGCCTGAGTTGCCTTGAAATTTCGCATATTGTAATGTTTTTAGTTAGGGTTAGGGTTAGGTGTCATTTTTCTTGACTTCTCAACACATGCAAAAGGAGGAAAGCAACTGAAATCAGTTCCCCATCTCTATATTAATATTAGTTAAAACATGGTAATTTATTAAAATTACATACATAAGTCAGAACTTGGAAAGGAACTGATTTATTGTATAACGCAAATACAAATGGTACACAATGTGCAAGAAGGTCAGGGGATTACTGTGATTGTTCGTGTATATCTGGGAAAGAAAGATCAGGGGTTGAGTGCCAGAAACCAATTGCTTAAGCCATGGAATCTTTCCACCTCCTGACGCCACTGTCCATTTTTAAACCCATCCTCTGTTTGTATCAGTTAGAGGAGCTGCACCTTTCCCATGTTAGTAATTACTGGAATCACTGTTTAGTTGCAGGTTGATAATGTCAGTTCTTTAATATAACAATCTGCAGATCATGTTGTTCACTCAATTCAGTATTAAGTATATTTCCATAATTACTTTTCCCCCATCCATTTATTTCCAGAGGAGTGACTTTTTTTGTATTTTATTAGTTAACTTACACAGCAGTGCCCTTCTCCTGCTGCTTTAGGAGAGAGCTGTTTGCACGCATGTGCTCTGCCCAGTGTCTGACTCAATTGCATTGACCATTCGAGAGGTTGTCAGATGAGTAAAAGAGAAAACTATACAAAATATACAAGTTCAAGCATCCACTCTTAAGGTTAAATTGAGACAATAAAGTCATTCCTAGTTGAAGCTGCACAGAAAGTTTCTCTGTTTTAACAAGCACGAACTCACAAATTCACCTATGCTTTTCAATAGGAATTTTTGAAATTTCAAAACTTTGTACTGCAATATCTGTTTGAGATATTTGAACAACAATTAAACTGTCGAATTCCCTTGAAAAATAATTGTGCCACATCTCAACAAAATTGGTCCACTGGGGTAGAGCCGAGTTGTTTCATGCGGACAGATGGAGACGGATACGGGCTTTCGCAGTAGGTGCTTCATGCATTACAATTGTGATGAACGGCCAGCAGCTCAACCCAGCCAGGATGCCCCTGAGGTGAAAGGATGAGGGAAGGCAGCTTTTTCAGGACACTGCCTCCCCCAAAATGCTAGATGGCAGTGTACCTGTACCCCAGATCCCCGCAGGGCATCCTGGGACTTGGAGTCCGGTTTCTCAGCCCAGTTGGGTGCCGTGGGTGCCACCAGGGGGAGCTATTAAAGGACCTGGGGAGTCATACTTCCCTTACAGCCCGAAAGTGCTTGCAAGTCATGAGGACGGAAGCCTCACAGCACTTCCGAGCTGATTAAAGGCTTGGTAATTCTCCATCTGACCCGGGTTAAGAACAATATAAAGGACTGGTGGAGACCCAGCAGGAGAGCTGGAGTTGGGAGATAGTTGACAGATCTTGTTAGGAGGTGTGGAGGAAAAAAATTGTATTATTTGTCATTGGTTTATTTGTGTATGGTCGGCTGTGGTGCTTAAAAGACACTTTTAAAAAAGAAGAATAATTAAAAGAACTTCTTTGTGCTTTTACTCTGTGTCTGCGCATCTGTCTGTTGGGTTCATGGGGCAACAGCACCCTCTAGTGTTCTTACACAATACATGTGAATGCACATAAAAATGCTTCAAAAACTCTTAAACAGCTAACCAAGTCTCTAAATCCACCTGAATGTTATGCCACACATACATTTTCTTACTTTTTTAGCGTGATGGTCCAGGTCAGCCCTACGCTTCCTTGTTGCTGCCAGAACCATCGATTGTCAAAATGATAGGAAAATGAGGACACATACATCCAGTAAGGCATAATTGCAAAACATGTCAGGGCTTTGATTAGAATCGATCAAAAAGTGAAGATCATCAAATCCAAAAATGAACAAATAATCCATAAAAACACAGAGTCGATGTGGAAGTTAAAACATCCAAGAAATAAATTTTCCATTAATATAAAGATAAACTCACAGTTAGGAAGCAGTTCCATAAAACGCTGACGAGCTCTGGTGCATCCTTCTAAAACCAACGTCTCCTTTTTACCCCACATCTTTGGACAGGTGCAGTCAACCATAAATACCTGGCTCAGGTCCCCATTGTCAGGCCTTTGCCACTCCTGCTCCCAAAAGAGTAACCCCTTCTTCAGCCCCAGGCTCCTGTCACTGACGCTCACTCCCAACCATCTGTGTCCATTCCTTTCCATGGCATCTCCCGATCCTGCAATCTCTATCCTTCTTTCCTTTAACGGCCATTCTGTTCTTTCCATTCTTTCTTTGTTTCTCTCTCTGTTCTGCATCTTTCTTTTTTTCCCCCTTTTCACTCTGCCTTCCCTGATCAGGTGCAGATGTGACCCTCTGCACACTCCGAGGTGTGAATGAGGCGCCTGACTGATGTGTGATCAGCCAAGCAATGCAATCAACCCCGGAGTGGCGCCTTCATGCCAGCATCCCCACCCGTTCTGAGCCTGCACGCTCTCAGGATGACATTATTTATTTAAAACCTGCACTGCACAACGGACCACTTATCACATTTACTCTTTTGAAATTACCCCGCTAAACTCAATCTCCCCTAATGACTGGTGTTGGCCTCTTTGGGATTTTCAACAGTAGATGTCAGTCACGTAAAGTCTCAACATCATGAAATGTCTACAACACAAAATGCCCATTGTATGCCCAGTTTCACGAAATAGTTCAGATTAGACAATACGGTGTCAGGGATGCCAGGGGCAACGACCCGGCCGGGTCGCCTTGAGGGACCGGAAGAGGGTCAATGCCCACCCTGGTTCACGTGGGGGCTACCTTCCTGGTTGCTTTGGGGGCCACGGGTAGAGGGCTTGGAAGCCCAACCCTGTAGGGACCCGTGGTCACCGCCATGGGGCGCCTCAATGCCTTGGGGACACTGGACCTCAGCACTTCCGCCACACCAGGAAGTGCTGGGGGGAAGAAGAGAAGGGACCCCGGAGAGCTTCCGGGAGAACAGCCGGCATTTCCGCCACACTGGGTCGTGTTCAGGGACACACCTGGAGCTCATCCGGGATGATATAAATGGGCCGTCTCCCTTCATTCGAGGCTGGTCGGGTGGAGGCAGGACAAGGCAGGAGAAGAGAGAGTGGAGGCAGCCCGAAGAGAAGGCATTGTGTGGCCAGTACTGTGTTGGGGTTCGTGTCTGCACTTTGACTTTGTAAATATTTTTGTAAATAAACGTGTGGTGGTGGAAAACAACATGTCCGCCTGTCTGTGTCCGGGCCGCATTCACAACGGTTAAGATTAGGGTTGTTTGAAGGTTATCTGACTCGAAGAGTGTTTTTTATGTCTGACGTTGTGGAGTTACATGACCTACGTCTTGGGTATTTCAGGTTACAGTTAGACTAATCTCAGAATTTTACATCTTAATGTATTACATGGAGTTTTATTGTATGACATGCCAGAGTTGGTGCTGCTTATTTACCACATTTATGGTAGTTTGAAGAAAATCTTGAAAATCCAGCAAGCTCAGTGTGTGACATTACTAATTCAAATTATAGTCTAAATTACACCATTGGCTGCAAATGTGATGTTTTTAGTAGATGAATAAATAAACAATTAAATTGTGTCTTAAAATATAGTTATTTTTTTTTTTCAGAGATTGACTATTGTGAGGGAATATGAAAGAACTGACTTTACAAGCGGTGGTCATTTATAAATAAAAACAAATTAGTTTAAGACCTTCAAGAATTATGCATTTTGAATAACATGAAAGCTCAAAGTTTCTTTATTAAACAAGCTCCTTTGTATCCTGACTGACTTCTGGCTGATTTGTTTGAATGGTCGAATTTGTCTTTTGGTTTTGGTTTCTGGTTTAGTGATTCCAAGCTCAGCTGCTTAGAAAAACAAAGCTAGAGAGACGCATTGTTATGAAAACTCAGAGTTGTGGATCACATATACAAGCTGGGAAAACATGTGGGCAGAGTGATGTGAGATATTTGCTTAACAACAACAAAAGGGATGCAGGTAAAGGTTTCATTTATCACAAAGCCATCTGGTTTTTGTACTTGCTTCTGCAAAGCTGCCTGTATATTTAGTGAATTACATAGAAAATAGCAACAACAACATTTTTTGCTATTGCACTCTTTCATATAAAGAATTTACCTCAAAGGTCTTTACAAAGATGTAAAAGAGAAAATTACAAGAAAAGCAAAAAACAAATAAGATTAGGTAAGAATATTAATGAATAAGTAACAGAGTAAAACTAAACAAATACAGTAAATCCATACAATTTATAAAATGTAGATATTGTGGAACGTGGCCCGGACACAGACAGACGGACATCGTTTTGACACCCAACACACACATTTATTATTTAAAATATTTACAAGTTAGTCAAGTGCACAACCCAGTGCCTCCAGCACCGATCCCCCAAAGTCCAGGCCTTACTCTCCAGTGCCTTACTTCTGGCCGCCTCCACTCCTCTCTCTCTAGACTCCAGTCCGCTTCCACCCGACTCTTGACTCCGAATGGAGGGAGGCGGCCCCTTTTATAGGAGCCCATATGGGCTCCAGCTGCTCCATGACACTCCTCCGCGAACACTCCCCTGTGTGGCGGATGTGTCGGCTGTGCACCCAGAAGCCCTCTGGGTGTCCCCAGTCTTCTTCCCCCCAGCACTTCTTGGTGTGGCAGAAGTGCTGAAGTCCAGGGCTCTACAGGCACCGGGGCGCCCCCTGGTGGTGACCACGGACCCCTACAGGGTTGAGCTTCCAAGCTCTGCACCCGTGGTCCCCAGTGCAACCAGGGCGGTCGCCCCCTCGTGGTCTGGAGGAGGCGCAAGCCCTCCTCCGGTCCTCCTGGGCGTCCCGGCTGGGTACCACCCCCAGCCACGTGCCACAATATATAAATAGTAGAAGGGACACGTCCTTATATACAATATTATTATGTAAGTCTGTAAAGATGAGTTCGGTGATAAGGGGTGGAATATTTATTCAGTCTCCAGCTAATCTAAAAGCGAAGCATCACTTCTTGGATTTGTGTACATGATGGCTGCCTGTTTCCTTTTTTTGATCTGTTGATCTTTTAACTTGATAGTTTCCAACTTTTAAGTTGCCACTCGTTTTCATTTTTTGATTACAAGAGAGGCAAACAGCACAATGTTTTACAATATGGACATTGCCTTTACAATGTGGGTGGCTGGGATCTCTGCTGCTGGTATTATGAAAGAGGGTCTTTATCATTAGAAATTCTTTTTGTTCCTGTTGAAAACCAGAGTGGCCCCCTCAGCCACAAAGGTTTTTGCTTATATGGAACTTTTGAAGTACAAAACAAAATACGCCACGGTCAGCATGCTATCATTCCTTAGACTTCCACCTGCACGTGTTTAGCTAAATAAAGTACTAAATAAACTGTTGGTCTGCGGGAAGTATTACATAACAAGGTAATTGCATGCATGAAACACGCCAAGTAAAAGTGTACAACCGGCTCACTCTTGTGCACAGTTAATCCTCAGCGTCAGAAACCTGGCATACAAGCTCAAGTATTAATAAGGAAATAAATCACGAACAAGTAACAGCAGTATCCTTTGTCGTTCCTTTTCCAGCAAGGAGACTCTTTTTTTTGTTTCGCTCTATGTTATGTTTCAGAAATTGCATTAATCATGGTCAGGAACTATGTCAGTGTGCAATTTGTTTTACTGGAGAGTCAAGTAATCTTCTGTAGGCCAGCCAGCAGTAAATAGAAAGCTTTTGTCAACCAATAATAACTGAGCTCATCCTATTTGGCGTGGAAGTGAACAAATACAGCCGACGTAGCTGGGGCTGTATGAACATCCAGGGGTAAAATTGGTGACTCTTATCATCATTAGGTACCTTTGAAAATGTATATATATATATACAATACATGCACAGTATATAATATCGTGACCACTAGGGCAATCTTAGACCCCAAACACCAGATACAGCTGCACTCCACACAAGCCTGAGGTTCATTTTTATTTAAAGAAATAGCTTCTATCAAGCATCTTCACCAAATTAGCACAATCACACTTCTTTTCTTTCATTGCATTCTTCTCTTCCACTCTTCCTCTCTTTATCTATCTTATAAACACCTACACATGGAAGTGTGTGTGCCTGTCTGTCCGGCACGGAAGTGAGAAGTGGAGTCAGGGTAAGTGCTCCACCTCCAAGGAAACAGAAAACTCACTTAGCCGCTAATAACACAAGCAGGGCCAGCATGTTGGCAAAACGAAACCTCAGAAGAAAAAACAAAGTCGTTTAGCCGCTAATACACAAGCAAGGCAAGCACGCCGGCAAAGCAAAACTTCCTAGGAGAGAGACGCCCAGAGTAGTTCCTTTCAATTACCTGACATCTCTACATTTAAATTTATTTTCTGACGATTTCAGACCCTGGGCAGCTAGTGTGTATATATATATATATATATATATATAGACCACTAGGGGGCACTGCAGCATCCTAAACCCCAGACATAACCTCACAGACACAAGTCCGGGTTGTAAATAAAAGGTTTTATTACAATTAATTACTTTTACAAAGTCTTCTTTTTAGTACTGGCACAAGCACAAATCAACAACCAACTTCTCTCTTCTTCTGTTTTCTTCCACTCCTCCCAAGTAAGCTTTGTCGTCTTCTACCCGATGCCAAATTGCCTAAATGTGGTAGAGCAGCTCCTTTTATCCAAGACCAGGGAGGATTTTCGGTATTAAGGCATATCTTATTGAAAGCACTTCTGGGTGAAGTGGAAGTCCCCAAAAGCAGGGATCATAAATCCCTACAGCACCCTCTGGCAGCATCCATGGAACCCAACAGGGCTGCTCCACAGCACTACAATTCCCAGCAACCCTGCAGGTGTCCATTTGGGTACTAAGTCCTCCCCGTTTGCACCATTATGCTGTCGTGCAGACCAGGTAAGGGTTCTTTTTCCATGTCTGCCATGATTCCGACAAACTACTACAATTGTTGGCTCTTCATGCAATCCGCAGGGCAAGGACAGGAAATGTCCTGCTGTTTCTTACTCCAGGCCATCTAGACAAGTAATGGATGGGACCCATCTTAGCTGAGACACCAACCCCTATGTGTCACATATATATACTGTATATATATAATATACAGTGACAGATGGCCAGAGTCCTTGCCCATTTGGGATGTCCTTTTGAAGAGAGAACTGGAGGAGAGGACATGTCAACAGCTCTACCTCCCAGGGACAAGAGAGGGCAGCCCCCCTGGGTTGCATCGGGGCTTGGAGCTTAGAAGCTCAACTTTGCTGGGGCCTGTGGCCCATGACAGGGGGCACCTGTACAGTTCCAGAGCCTTGGCATGCAGCACTTCTGCCACACCCAGAAGTGCTGCTGGAAATTGATCAGGAAGCACCTGGAGCACTTCTAGGTGCAATATAAAAGAGACCGCCTCACTCTATTCGGAGAGCCAGAGTCGGGAGGCAGAGGACAGAGCTTGCAGGAGAGGAGTGGAGGTGGCAGGAAAAGATAAAGAAGAGTAATGGACTGAGCCTTGTTGGGGATTTCGGCACTGTGTGTGCTGTCCAGGAAAAAGAATAATAAATGTGTGTGTTTTTGGACTTGTGAGTCTGTGTCTTTTTCTGGGTCGGGCTTATCTTCCACTATATATATATATATATATATATATATATATATATATATATATATACAGTGATCCCTCGCTATATCGTGCTTCGACTTTCACGGCTTCAGTCCATCGCGGATTTTAAATGTAAGCATATCTAAATATATAATCATGGATTTTTCACTGGTTCGCAGATTTCTGCGGACAATGTGTCTTTTAATTTATGGTACATGCTTCCTCAGTTTGTTTGCGCAGTTGATTTCATACAAGGAACGCTATTGGCGAATGGCTTAGAAGCTACCCAATCAGAGCATGTATTATATATTAAATAAAACTCCTCAATGATATACGATGTGCTTCCCGCGCGGTGCTTGATTGTTTGCTTTTTTCTGTTTCTCTCACTCTCTCTGCCTTTGTGAGCAGAGGGGCTGTTTGCACAGAGGATACAGACGCTCCTCTACAAAATGCTGCTTTATCACGGTGCTTCGGCATACTTAAAAGCACAAAAGCACTTATTGATTTTTTGATTGTTTGCTTTATTCTCACGCTCTCCCTCTGATATTCTCTGCCCCTGACGTTTACTTCTTTGAAGAGGAAGATATGTTTGCATTCTTTTAATTGTGAGAAAGAAATGTCATCTCTGTCTTTTAATGAAACACAGTTTAAACTTTTGACTAAAGGGTGTTATATCATGTCTAGGGGGCTCTTATAATGTTAACAGTGTGGGAGAGTTTATAAGGGCTTAAAATATATAAAAATAACCATACAAACATATGGTTTCTACTTCGCGGATTTTCATCTATCGTGGGGGGTTCTGGAACGCAACCCCGCGATTGAGGAGGGATTACTTTGTATATATATATATATATATATATATATATATATATATATATATATATATATATATATATATATATATATATATATATATATATATTTATTTATTTATTTTTTTTTATCACACATCGAATGTCTTCCAGTTTGATTCATACCTTGCATCTGATGTTGCTGGAATGCTGATATAGTCATGGCCAACCATGACTCTAAAAAAGCTACAGGGGTAGTGAATTTGACAATGACTAAGGTTAGACAAGAATTTCTTCACATTAATTTCTTTTAAAGCCATGGAGAGAAGGTCAGGAAATTTTCTTAGTTCTTATAGGTTAAATATGAAGGTAACAATCGACACAATAAAAAAAAAATAAACTTCCTTAAAACTCATCTTTTCCTTAAGTCTTTTGACAAAATACTTTTGATAAAGAAAGGTGTAGTCCACATAGAAAGTATTGAATTGAAATATAATTTAAAAAGCCTATGACTGAAATGGCTATAAATATGTGTTGTTGTAGGAAAATAGTCAAGAGAGGGATGAGAGACACAGATTTAACCGTTTAATACACAGTTGTCTTTGAAGAACGTAACATGCTATTTGCCGCTTCATTCTCCTGGCATTATGCTGCCTTTGAAAGATAGCCAAAGCAATAAAGTGAATTGATCCATGTGCTCCTCCCCAAAGTTCTCTCTCTCTCTCTCTTATATGACATGTTTATCATCACTCGGGTCATTGGTGATGATGGTGTAAAGTCTTGCAGTTCCCTTTATGAGCCACATGTGAGATGAGATTAGACCACCAAGGTTGTGTTTTCATTGTCCAGACACACCATTAGAATTTGTACAGCCAGCATCTGTGCAGGGTTAGAGGCATTGTGATTCAGGAACGTTACACCTACATTATAAAGACCCCCAATGCACTAGACAGTTGTATAGATTTTAATTCTTTAGCACACATACATACAGGGATTGCAAGGAGTCAAAGACTACCCTGGCAGCACTAGACACAGGCCAGGAAATGACCCAGGACAGGGAGTTGGTCCAGCACAGAGTCCTCAAATACACACACCAACACTCAAAATCACACTGAGGTCAATTTAGAATTGCCAATTAAACTAACACACACATCTTCATGGATGTTGGTTTAAAGCTGGAAGACTGGGCTTAGGCAGAATTTGAAAAACTCTACACGAACAATGGCTAGGTGCAGGATTCAATGGCATTTGAGTCATTAAATCTGTCTATTGTGCCAGCATGCCACTCCGATGACGCGAAAAAAAAAATAATTAAAATTACCATTAATCATCACACCAATTATTTAAGTTCGGGCATGAAGATAGGAGCTGTAGCACAGAGTGCAAAGCAGGACCCAGCCCTGGATACAGTGTTGGTCCACTGCAGGGAATACTAACATATAGGGGACAAATTTCGAGTCACCAATTAACCAAATCAAACTCAAACAATCAAAGAAAATCCACACAGAGAGTGAATGTGCAGGGATGTGAGCCCAGGACACTGGTGCTGTGAGGCAGCCGTGTTGACCTCTAGATCAGCAATATAATGTAGTAGTCCGCAGATTACCGAGAGGATGGGCGGGACTGGATGCATGATTGACAGCAGCCTGTCACGCATGTGAGTGATGCGCTGCCTTCCATAAACAGATTTGAAAATGTAATAATAATCAAAACATGAAGTCCCTCATTCATATACAGTAAGTATTCAGACCCTTAGCAGTAACATTCCAAATTATCATCAGATGCATCTCGTTTGCTTTAATTCTTCTTGAGATGTGTCTAGAATTTGATTGGAGTCCACCTGTAGCAAACTGAATTGACTGGACATCATGCAGAAAGGCACACACCTGTATTTAAAAGATCCCACAATAATTCACACTGCATGCCAGGACAAAAACCAAGCCATGAAATCCTAGGAACTCTCTGTAGACAGCCATGATTGAATTGTATTCAGGCCTAGATCAGGGTAAGGGTATAAAACCATTTCTAAAGCTTTGCCTTATCTCAGGTGCACAGTGGCCTCAATAACTGTAGAATGAAAAACTGTTAGAATCACCAGGACTTTTCCTAAAGTTAGCCATTTCAGGCAAACTGAGTAACTGGGAAAGAAGGACCTTGGTCTTGGAGGTGGCCAATAACCCAATGGTCTGTCTAACAGACTTCATAAGTCATTTGCTGAGGTTGGAGAACATCTCTGAAAGACAATTATCACAGCAGCACTCCATCAATCAGGCGTCCATGGCCGAGTAACTAAACAGCAGTTAAAGGACTCTGAGAAAATGAGGAAAAAGATTGTTTGGTCTGATGAGACTAAAATTAAACTATTTGGGCCAAAGTCAAAGTATTACATCAGTTAAAATCTAGGTATCATTCATCAACTTCCTAGTACCACCCCTGTAGTGAGGCATGGTGGTGGCAGCATCATGCTATGGAGGTGCTTCTCGGCAGCATGGACCGGTAGGCTGTTCGGAATTGAGGGAAGGATGAATGCAGCCAATTCACAGAGGTCCTTGAAGAAAACCTACTCCAGAGTGCAGGTAACCTCAGACTGGGATGACTCTTCAACTTTCAGCATTGCAACCATTTCAAGTATACAGCCAAGATAACGCTGGAGTGTCTTTGGGCCTAGTCTCTAACTGTCCTTGAGTTGACTGGCCAAAGCCCAGACTTAAACCAATAAGCATCTGTGGAGAGACCTAAAGATGGCAGTGTACAGACACTTCCCAACCAGTCTAATGGAGATTGAGGGGATGGGCCAGGAAGAACGGGATAAACTAAACAAATCTAAGTATTCATAGTTAGTAGACCCAAAGCTGTAACTGCTCTGAAAGGGGCTTTTACTAAGGTAATGAATTGAAGGCCTGAATGCTTAGATAATTAAGTTTTTGATTTTTAATCAATTTACAAACCTTTCCATAAACGTTTTCACTTTATCATCAGGGATTATTGAGCTTAGGTTGATGGGGAAAAATTGTAAATGTATCTTTTTTTAAATTAAATCTACAACACTATAGAGTGTGCAGAAAGGTAAGACGTCTGAATTCTTTCTGAATCCTCTGTATGCAAGGTATATGGCAATCTGTTAAAAAGTATCACATTCTACAAGTCGAGTACTCTCAAGTGCACAGCTCCAGTATGAAGAGTTATTTTATAGCAGAGTAAAGCTTCAATAATAAATTGAACGGTTAACATTCCCAAGTTTGCCAAGAAGAAAAGGCCTTTGTGCATTCCATGTGGAGTACAATAACTGCAGTGTTAACACAATGGCTCTTAGTTACTCCACTTTGTGTGTCTTCTGTTTCTGAAGGACTGCGATCATTTATAGCCTGCCTCCCAGCAGGCCTAAGAAGGGTTAGAAGGCTAAACATCCATCCTGATGCAGGATCAAGCTGCGTCAATATGTTTTATGTCCTGAGTGATGGCGTCCTAATAAACAGAGTCGTCTCATTTGCATATTGAGTGATTGCTTTCATTTCACCGTTGTTTAATGTCCATTATTATTAGCAAAAAAAAATATCAAATACTATACGTCACAGTCAAGGACAACTATAATATTATGTAACGATTAATTAATCAGTGTTTTTAATACAACACCACTTAGAGTAAGTAACAGTGGATATGAATGTTGTAACTCTGCGCTTGTTTTATATGAACTAGTTAGCCCAATTAAATGATTACAATGTAATATGTATTGGATTTTTAATTAAATTAAAATCAAACCAGTTAAAAAGACAAGAGGTGGATATGATGATAAGATAAGCTTCCAATGAAAAGTGGACTGTTTAATCTTTGAAGCTTCACACATGTCATTATTATATATTGTTTAGCTTCGTGAAGGTTTGTTGGGTCCCCCGTGTGTGTGGATTCTTTTGTCGGTTCCCCCGGTTTTAGGTACGTTTGCATATAAAGTACAAGGCATCTATTGCCAAGGCCCATGTCTGTCTGCCTGTCTGTCTGTCTGCATGAAACAACTTGGGCCCCCTGTGAATGATTTTTGTTGAGATGTGGCACGCTTATTCTTCAAAGAAATTTGTCAAGGTGGTTCAATCATCATTCTCAGATATCCGAAACAGATTGATCAGTAAGTTTTAAATTTTGAAAATTTCTCATTCAAAAGCGCTGGCAAATTTGCAAACTCATCCTTCTAGGAAAGTTCTGCGTGACTTCAACTAACTAATTTGTTTCCTGCTTCAATTTTACCTTGAGAGCAGTGATCCTTTGAAACCTGTCCATGTGGCTTGTCACTTTTTTAAGGCATAACACTCAATTGTAAATGCCCCCACTCAAAATGCATACAGTTTCTGTCATATTTTGAAGTTACAAGGGACGCTCAAATATTTTCCGCACTTTGTTTTAACTCTATTTATTAAGAATATCAAAAACATATTACATCACTTTTCTACATACTCACCTTCCTTTGTGATGCAATTTTACCAGCGTCATACCAACTTTTTAATGCCATCACCAAAAAATGTTTTTGGTTGAGCACATAGCCACTGATGCACCGCTGCTTTCACATCATTATCGCATGAAAATCTGGCCGTTGCTGTATCTGGACGTCCAGAGCGTTCTGCATCCATCACACTAGTGTGGCCATTTCGAACATTTCAATCCACTCATAGATGAGTCTATGAGAGAGAACTTTATCCCCATACTGAGCGCACATGAGGAGATTAATTTTTGCTCCCATGCTGTTCCTCTTTGGTGCAATTTATAACTTTCACAGCCAACTCTTATACTAAGCTGCAAGGCAGCCGGCTTGCCAGACAGAACTAGTCACATGACACTCTCAGACACGACCAATTACTACACTTCCCACCTTCACTGTCTCCAACGAAAATATAAAAGTTTGGAAACTTTTTGAACATCCCTCATATATTCTGACTTTAAGCTTAGGTTATGAAATGCAAGTTAAGAATAGACCAGTATGTATCATTTAGAGCCACATAGTACATTATTTTATTTCTGTTATCATTACATTCTCTTACAGTTTTGTAAATAACCTATTATTATTATTATTGTCAGAGCACACAGGTGACAGACAGTTCCAGGACTTTGTGTCAGAGGTGGTGGTCAGCGATATAGTGAAATCACATACTGGTTACCTTTCTCTTCACTCACTACACAATCAGTTTTATGTTCAATTCCAATTTCTGCCATCTACTGAAGTGCTTGGACGTCTCCTTCTTTTTGAAGGCTGCATCAAACTGATGGAGCACTTTGTCATGTAATCCAGTGACAAACACCTGAACTTGACCAAGGCAAAGGTGTTAGTGGTGGTCTTTCTACATGCCAGTCAGCCTTTGTGATAAGTCACCATAATGGGGAAGGATGTGCTGATGGTGCAGACTTAAATATACCTGGATTTCCATCTGAACAATACTCTGGAGAGGACATTCAACAAAGACCTACAGCATCAATAGAGCCAGAGCAGTCTCCTCTCTTTGACAAGGCTCAGGTCCTTTAAAGTGAATGCCAGTCTGATGGGGATGTCCTCCCAGTCTATAACTGGCCAGTGTATTGTTTTATGTAGTGGTCAGCTGGGAGAATTAGAGCAGCTCAAAAGATGCCAGGCTTGTGAATTAACAGTTTAGGAAAGTTGGCCACATTATAGGACTGACCCCAGACTCGGTGAAGGCAATGACAGATATGAGGATGATGGCAAACCAAGGAGTTATGATGGCTAATGCTGTCCATCCACCCAATGAGTTGTCCTAGAACACTTTTAAACAAAGGCGTGCTACACCATGGTGGGCTAGAGGATGCTGCTCTGATTCTTTTGTGTCAAGAGTCCACATTTTTACCCTTGCCAATTCTCTTAATTTATGCAATGGTTTTATTGGGTACATACTGTAACTGTAGTTTTTCCAAAGCCTTAACTCAATACTTCTTGGAAGGTCCTCTGGTAGCAATTGTGGAGGTCCTGGAGTCTTCTTGGATGTGACGCGACCAGCTTTGCATACCTGGATTCTTCTCTGCAGATCCTCTCAAGCTCTGTCTGGTTGAAAGGAGATGGTCAGTGGGCATCTGTCTAGAGATTATCGATTGGGTTCAAATCCAGACTCTGGAAGGGGCTCTCAAGAACATTCCCAGAGTTTTCCTTAAGAAACTTCTGTGTTGTCTTGGCTTTGTGCTTAGGGTCATTGTCCTGTTGGAAGGTACACCTTTGGCCCGGTCTGATGTCCAGAGGGCACTAGAGAAGGTTTTCATTTAGGATATCTTTGTGATTTGTTCCATTCAGCTTTCCCTTGCCCCTAACTAGTCTTCCGGCGCTTGCCCCTGAAAATCAACCCCACAGCATGATGGCGCCAACACAATGCTCCACTGTTGGAGTTATATTGCACAAGTGATGAGTGGTGCCCAGTTTCCTGTAGATGTGATGCTTACAGCGCGGTCAGACACAGTGGCTTTTTGCTCTCCAGTCTGGTGCTTTGTTTGTTTGGTTTCATTTTTGACTGCCGAGTTGTGTGAGGCAAGCAAACCTTGTATGTAGCCGTCAGGATTTAATCAATATTGGATTACTGGTTTTATTCTTATTTTATCTCATATTTTTACATATAATATTACCATTTTTTTGTTCTTCGTGTTTGTATTTTGTGGTGTAGCATTCATTGGTTGGTTTTTCATAAAAAAGTAACTTCGTTTTGCTTTTGAACCCACTTGGAGTGGCGCTCATAAATTATTTTACAATGACAAGAAAGACTTTTCATTTATATTCTATTCTATTCTTAGAACTGAGACCTAACAGTTCAATCCTGGTTTCATCAGATCAGATAATCTTGTTTCTCATAGTCTAACAGTTTTTTGGTGACTTTCTGCAATCTCCAAGTGGGATTTCATATGTCATTTGGCTACTCTGCCATAAAGCCCGGATTAGTAAAGTGTTTCAGTGGTGGTTGTCTTTTTGGAAGATTCTTCCACATCCCCATAGATTCTCTTTAGCATGGCCAACATGACCATCGGGTTCTTGGTCATCTCTTTCTTAACAGGCTTGTCTCCTCTGATTGTTCAGGTTGGCTGAGTGATCAGCTCCAACAAGAGTTGTAATTGTTCCAAATTTCTTCCGTTTCAGAAATATGGAGGCCACTGTGCTCTTGAGAATCTTGAGTGCATCAGGAATTTTTTTCAGCCTTCCCCATATCCCCCTCAACATAATCCATTCTCTAAGCTCTGTAGGCAATTCCTTCAACTTCACGGCTTGGTTTTTGCTCTTTGTCACCCTTCAGTAGACCGGTATGTGCCTTTCCTAATCAGTCCAATCAGTTGAATTGTCTCCAAATAAAGTGTGGAAACATCTCAGTGATGATCCATAGAATGTGATGCACCTCAGCCAGATTTCAAGTGTAATAGCAAAGGGTCGGAATACTTGTGTCAGTGGGAGAATTCAGTTTTTATTTTTAATAAATGTACAAAAGTTCCTAAATTTCAGTTTTTGCTTTGTCATTCTGGGACATTACGTGTCTTATCTTCTTCTTCTTCTTTTGGCTGCTCCCGTTAGGGGTTGCCACAGCAGATCATCTTTTTCCATCTCTTCCTGTCTTCTGCATCTTGCTCTGTCACACTCATCACCTGCATGTCCTCTCTCACCACATCCATAAACATTCTCTTAGGCCTTCCTCTTTTTCTCTTACCTGGCAGCTCTATCCTTAACATTCTTCTCCCAATATACCCAGCATCTCTCCTCTGCACATGTCCAAACCAACGCAATCTCGCCTCTCTGACTTTGTCACCCAACCATCCAACTTGAGCTGACCCTCTAATGTCCTCATTTCTAATCTTGTCCATCCTCGTCACACCCAGTGCAAATCTTAAAATCTTTAACTCTGCTACCTCCAGCTCTGTCTCCTGCTTTCTGGTCAGTGCCACCGTCTCCAGCCCATATAACTTAGCTGGTCTCACTACTGTCCTGTTATCTGATGAGGAAAAAAAAATGACATGAATTTAGCACAAGGCTGCAACATAACAAGATGTGAACAAAGTGAAGGGGTCTGAATACTTTTTTAAGGTGCTGTACAGGTTTTAATTTGCATTAAATCAAGTAGACTGTTGCTCTCAAAAAGCAAAACTCATAACAAGCAGTCAATAGTCAGTAGTAATCACACCTCAACAATGCATTCTAGAAGAAGCCATAGTTTTTTCCAAAATAACACCTCCACTACTTTGGGTTTATGACCCCTTTCCTCAGTAATTCTTTGGAAGCATCTGACGCCTCCGCAATATACAACCCAGAAATCAGTGTGCTTTATGCATGCTAGGGGTTTGTCTAGTATATAATAGGATAGACTCCAACACCTTCATATCCAAAATATGAAAAATCACAAATATTTAAAAGAGTGGTGTAAGGAATTCTGCTTTCATTGCAGCAAAGTCATATACCATTGCATGAAGTGCTTAGCTGATGCGCAATAAACTGCCGTAAAATTTTGTTAGAGCTTTGCCAAGGGAAAAGATGCATTTGTGTAAGAACCATGAACAGAATTTCTATTTACGGCGTGCACTGAAAGTTTCTTTTGTTTAGAAATGAATTACTTATACTTACTGGAAGAATTCAAGGGACTGGGGTTATCAATTCATGTCTGGTAATAGTTTCAGATTTAAGGCTAGTGACAGAAACATTTGCCTTGAAGTGATGTGCATCGGCCATTAAATAAAACCAAATGGACGTTTAGCACCCAATTTACACTGCTTCTACAATCTATAATTCACTGACAACTGTCAGGAGTTGACAAATGAGGCACTAGGGGTTTACAAGTGAAAGGTGCTGCATGCCATTTACTGTATACACATACTTTTAAATTAAAGCCACTCCAGCACGGGGACTAGCAAAGTAAATGAAACATTCCAGCTCCATTTTATTTTTATGTGAAGGAAAGACATCTAATAAACAGAAACATTGCTTTGTAGATGGTAGTCACCTCACTAATGCAAGATTCAAAAATAATAGGCTACTCCTATTAGCGGTTGCCACAGCAGATCATCTTCTTCCATCTCTTCCTGTCCTCTGCATCTTGTTCTGTTACACCCATCACCTGCATGTCCTCTCTCACCACATCCATAAACCTTCGCTTAGGTCTTCCTCTTTTCCTCTTCCCTGGCAGCTCTATCCTTAGCATCCTTCTCCCAATATACCCAGCATCTCTCCTCTGCACATGTCCAAACCAATGCAATCTCGCCTCTGACATTGTCTCCCAACCATCCAACTTGAGCTGATCCTCAAATGTCCTCATTTCTAATCCTATCCATCCTCATCACACCCAGTGCAAAAATTAGCACCTTTAACTCTGCCACCTCCAGCTCTGTCTCCTGTATTCTAGTCAGTGCCACCATCTCCAACCCATATAACATAGCTGGTCTCACTACCGTCCTGTACACCTTCCCTTTCACTCTTGCTGATACCCGTCTGTCACAAATTACCCCTGACACTCTTCTTTACACATTCCACTCTGCCTGCACTCTCTTTTTCACCTCTCTTCCACAATCCCTATTACTTTGTACTGTTGATCCCAAGTATTTAAACTCCTCCACCTTCATCAACTCTACTCCACTGACCTCCCTTTCATTCTCACACATGTATTCTGTCTTGTTCCTACTGACCTTCATTCCTCTCCTTTCTAGAGCATATCTCCACCTCTCCAGCTTTTCCTCAACCTGCTCCCTACTATCGCTACAGATCACAATGTCATCTGCAAACATTATAGTCCACGGGGACTCCTGTCTAATCTCGTCTATCAACCTGTCCATCACCATTGCAAACAAGAAAGGGCTCAGAGCTGATCCCTGATGTAATACCACCTCCCCGCATGTTGATCTGGCAAAATTTTACACCGGATGCCCTTCCTGATGTAACCCTCCCCATTTTTCTGGGCTTGAGATCAGCATGAAAAACACATTGGTTTGTGTAATCCCTTTGGCTGGGTTATATTTAATACTGTAATCAAGGTTAATTTATTGATTGGGCCCAATACCGAGCGCTTTGTTTGGTGTTTCCATTGCTCATGTGGATTTTCTCCAGGTACATCCAATTTTGTCTTATCTCTAAGGTGTGAATTTTAGATAGATAGATAGATAGATAGATAGATAGATAGATAGATAGATAGATAGATAGATAGATAGATAGATAGATAGATAGATAGATAGATAGATAGATAGATAGATAGATAGATAGATAGATAGATAGATAGATAGATAGATACTTTATTAATCCTAAAGGGAAATTCACATAATCCAGCAGCAGTATACTGATACAAAGAAACAATATTAAATTAAATAGTAATAAAAATGAAAAAAAAATGAAAAAAATTAAAATAAAATTAATGATAGCATTTCCTCCCCCGGGTGGAATTGAAGAGTTGCATAGTGTGGGGGAGGAACAATCTCCTCAGTCTGTCAGTGGAGCAGGACGGTGACAAAAGTCTGTCACTGAAGCTACTCCTCTGCCTGGAGATGACACTGTTCAGTGGATGCAGTGGATTATTCATGATTGACAGGAGTTTGCTTAATGCCCGTCTCTCTGCCACAGAAGTTAAACTGTCCAACTTTAATCCTACAATAGAGCCTGCCTTCTTAACAAGTTTGTCCAGGCGTGAGGCGTCTTTCATCTTTATGCTGCCACCCCAGCACACCACCGCGTAGAAGAGGGCACTCGCCACAACCGTCTGGTAGAACATCTGCAGCATCTTACTGCAGATGTTGAAGGATGCCAACCTTCTCAGAAAGTATAGTCTGCTCTGACTTTTCTTACACAGAGCATCAGTATTGGCAGTCCAGTCCAATTTGTCATCCAGCTGCACTCCCAGATATTTAAGGTCTGCACCCTCTGCACACAGTCACCTCTGATGATCACAGGGTCCATGAGGGGCCTAGGCCTCCTAAAATCCACCACCAGCTCCTTGGTTTTGCTGGTGTTAAGATGTAAGTGGTTTGAGTCGCACCATTTAACAAAGTCTTTGATTAACTTTCTGTACTCCTCCTCCTGCCCACACCTGATGCAGCCCACAATAGCAGTGTCATCAGCGAACTTTTGCACGTGACAGGACTCCGAGTCATATTGGAAGTCTGATGTATATAGATTGAACAGGACCGAGAAAGTACAGTCCCTCGGCGCCCTGTATTGCTGAACACAATGTCAGACCTGCAGTTCCCAAGACGCACATATTGAGGTCTGTCTGTAAGATAGTCCACAATCCATGCCACCAGGTGTGAATCTACTCCCATCTCAGTCAGCTTGTCTCTAAGGAGCAGAGGTTGGATGCTGTTGAAGGCGCTAGAGAAGTCCAAAAACATAATTCTTACAGCACCACTGTCTCTGTCCAGGTGGGAGAGGGATCGATGAAGCATATAGATGATGGCATCCTCCGCTCCCACCTTCTCCTGGTATGCGAACTGCAGAGGGTCTAGGGCGTGACGGACCTGTGGCCTCAGGTGGTGAAGCAGCAGCCGCTCCATGGTCTTCATCAGATGTGACGTCAGAGCAACAGGCCGGAAGTCATTCAGCTCACTAGGACGTGATACCTTTGGGACTGGGGTGATACAAGATGTTTTCCAAAGCCTTGGGACTCTCCCCTGTTCCAGGCTCAGGTTGAAGATGCGCTGTAGAGGACTCCCCAGTTCCAACGCACATGCCTTCAGCAGTCGTGGCGATACACCATCTGGACCCGCTGCTTTGCTTTATTTCTATTGGTGACTCGAAACACAAACATGTCCACAAGATGCACACCAAAATGATGCTGGTGTATGGAGAGAAACTCTACTCTTTGAAAAACAAGACACAATAACCACACAAAAAGACCACATGAACAAAGACTAGAGCTTTGCAAATAAGATTTCATAATCAATATTGTGTAGAACTGTTGACAAAAGTGGCACAGAGTGATCCACAATGCTTGAAGACTTACAAGGGAGACCAACATGGTTAGAGGCTGCATATTGTTAGGTTGCTTGTCCGTTACATATATAAACACCACTAGTTGTAACCAGGAAGTCCGAAGTGAACCACAAAAGTTGACATCCAAGGGTAGAGGGAAAAAACGTCCACAAAATTTGCTGTTATGTTATAGGCAGACTCTCTTTGCTATGGGAGACACGTTAGACTTGTTCACTTGATGTCTAATCTCTACATGCATGTGAGCAAAGAACAAACAGTGGCAAAAATGGCATCAGCATCTGTGAAGAGGGCAAATCAAAGGCACAAAGCAAAACACTCAGTTGACAACATTTTGTGTATTATTGTTGTGTCGGATTTTGAAGTGAGTGATTGAGAGAGGGAGGAACCAGCATCAGCTGATCGGCCCCCAACTGATTGACCTCCAGCTAAGCACGTTCGCCCAGTTGATGCACCTCTAGCAAGGTTTGTCTGGGAGGAATACCCAGACATTGATCCATGGGAGGCAGGCTGGCTGCTGGACTTCACAAGAAAGATGGCGTGGCTTGCCTGTGGACTCAATGGAATGCCAGCCACTCAACTACTTCATGCTGTTCTTTCAAGAGGCTGCCTTTCAGCTAATGTCTAGTGAGATAAACAAATACGCCAAGCAATTTTCTAATTGCCATGCTGAGCTATACCATGTGACAGGTAATATGTATGTGACATCACATAGTATAGACGCTCATACAACATACCACACAGTGACATTTGTCGTAAATGAAATATTTTTTGTTTATTAATGTGCGAAGCCATTGCTTTGTGTGCGAGTTTTTTTGGGAAAATGTTCAGCCCTCTGAGATAAAGAACGTTGCTCTGATGATGTCACACACTGCGACTTTCGGGGGTGCAGCCCTAACAACTGCAGTCATCTGTTGCGGCTGAATCACAAAATGTCAGAAGCCAATACAAGATAACTTCATAATAACACAAAAGTATAACTATAACATATACTTACTAGTCTCAAACAAAACAAAAATCCCTCTTTCTTAAACCCTACAATGTATACGTAATAAATTCAAAATATAATAAATACAGGCTGCATGCCACAGTCAGTGTTGGTGCTGTGATTGGCATTTGTTAGTTAATTTTCAGTGATCCTGAAGATTATGGAGAGACAGATCGACACTGGGTGCTGCCCAAAGGCCATTACGTTCTCTTTATAATGCAATGATGACGTTAAATATTTCCAATGCTTGTTTTGACAGGAATTATTTCTTATTTTAATCAGTGTGAGTGTTTTCACCCAAGACATACTGAATACAGCAGCATCAGATAACACTTTTTTTTTTTTACAAAATCTTCTAAAGGATATTCTGCTTCATTAGTTGATGGGAGGAATTCAGTATAAATATTATCACTAGTACAGAATGTGTTAGTAAAAGCGACATTCATTCATTAACGAGAGTTAAATAGCTCTTTAGTCTGGCATCCGAAAAACAGGAGATACATGTTAAGTATTATTTGCATTTTGTGAATAGCAAAAAAAACATACATTGTGCCTTTCAAAAGAAAAGCAGAACTGCTGTTCAAAGAATAAAAAGGAGAAAAATGAAAAAGCATACTGAAGGAATTTTTCAAAGAAAAAAACAAAACACAAACACACACTTGAATGGACTGGACTGTATCTTTCAATAGGATACCAGTCCAGTGTTTTAAAATAAATAAGAACAAAAGCTGCCGGTGAAACGACAGGATGATTCATTTAAATTCCACTCCCTTCACAGTCTACCATTAGGTTGAATTAGTTTAAGGGTTTTGAGGTCTGTATTTTAAAAAAATCTAAATCTAGGCATCGATTAAAGTGGTGGAAGAACAAAGAAAACTGCAAGCAAAACCAATAGGGTTCCATTACACTATGTGCCTGGACCCCTAATTATGGCTGTCATGAAACACTTGCATTGTTTTCTGACAAGGCATTAAACTATTCCAACAAAGCTAATGATGATGCCAGTGGGCATGGTGCTAATGGGCATATCATTAATGAAAGGAATCATATGAAAGGAAAGAAAGATGCAAGGTAGGATCCAAGCACCTCTGTTATCAGTGGCAATTACACTCTTCAATGACAATTTAGAAGTATAAACATAGCAGTAGCCCACTGGCAATTGTCTGTTTAAAACAAAGGATTTGGAAATAAATAAATGTATTCCATCATATATAGAACAAATTCTTATTTTTGATTATTTAATCATGTAAATTTCCATTTAATCCAAGAATATAGTGAAAAAGCTATAGATTACTTTGTGGAAAGACAGCCCCCAGGCACAGACAGACAGACACCGAATGTCTCAAAACACATACTATTTATTGTCCTGCACACAACACAGTGCTCTAATCAGCCCAAACTCAGTCCCTTCTTTCTTCACTCTTCTTCTTCTTCTTCTCTTTCTGCTGCCTTTACTCCCCCACACACAAGCTCCGTCTCCTTCCTCCCGACTCCAGCTCCTCTACTAGAGTAAGGCGGCCTCCTTTATAATATAGTGCTCTAGGTGCTTCCTGATAGTCTTCTGAAGGCACTTTCGGTTGTGGCAGAAGTCCTGTATGAGCACCCGGAAGCACTCAGAGTGTTCCTGGAATTACTCCCGGCAGCATTTCCGGTTGTGGCAGAAGTGCTGTATTCTAGGGCTCCTTAATCCACCCTCACCTCCTGGCGGTGGCCACAGGTCTCCACAAGGATGACCTTCCCAGCTCTGTTCCCATGGCCCCCATGCAGATCAGGGTGGCTGCCCTCTCATGGCCCAGGGGAGGTATTGTCCCTCCCGTGGTCCTTCCAGGTGTCCCAACTGGGTAGGGTCCCCAGCCGTCTGCCACAACTTATAGCCCAAAACCGTAGTCTTCTGTCACCCCCAAAAAACATAAAGCAGTAAAACACAAGGGTATTAATAAAAATATTTAAGATATTGCTATGATGTTTACAGAAAAACTGAATATGTTAAATTAATTTCAGCTTGGAATTTGGCTATTTATACAAATTGTTCCAAACAGCCACCAACTCTAAATGAGAGACCCCACACCTCACAATGGCATCATTCTACCATGACCTACAAAGCACAAAAATCTGTGGAAAATATACTTTGTCTTAATTAATACTTTGGATAGATCACCCTAAAGACATGTAATGGTAATATTTATTCAATTTGCAACAAGTTTGCTTCAATCTTCTCTAAACAATTTTCCTTATTTGAAATTACTTTTCTTAATTTTGAAGTTTGTAGGTAGCTTTTGTAACATACTGTAAATAATCGTGTTCTGAGCTCTAATTCATTCAGGCCTGTCTAGATGTACAATAATGACAAACACCAGTTGTACATACAACGCACTCAAACTATTCAGATCCCTTCACATTCTGCACATTTTATCGTGTTGTACATTTAATTTTAAATTGATACTTATTGATACATTTGATATTTTTGCCCATCAATCTACACTCAAAAACCCAGAATGACAAAGTGACAACTTGTTTTTAGAAAGGTCTTCCAATTTATTACAAAAACTGAAATATCTCATTCCTATAAGTATTCAGACCCTTCACTGTGGGCCCCCAAATTTCACTTAATTGCTTTAATTCTCCTCGAGATGTGTTTAGAATTTGATTGGAGTTCACCTGTGCTAAACTGAACTGATTGGACCATTTAGAAAGGTACCCACCTGTGTGTATAAGGTCCCACAATTCACACTCCACGTCTGAACAAAAACCAAGCCATGAAGTCCAAGGGACTCTCTGTAGACCTCTGTTATCAAATTGTGGTGAAGCACAGATCATGGCAAGTGGTTAAAACCACTTCTAAAGATCTGAGTGTTCCCAGAAGCACAGTGTCTTCAATAATTGTGAAATGGATTTGAAATTACCAAAGTTTGAAATTACCAGGACTCTTCCAGAGTTGGCCATTCAGCCAAATTCAGTACCTAAGCAAGAGGTGCGATGGTCAGGGAGGTGAATAAAAAACCAATGGTAACTATAACATAGCCTCAGTAGACCACTGCTGAGATGAAAGAATCATCAATGAGTGTCTTTCTTTCAGCTTAAGAGTGAGGAAACCAGTTCAATTAAGGGGGAATGCATTTAGGACTGAAGCCAGGAAGGTATTCTTTATTCAAAGTGTTGTGGGAATCTAGAAGAAACTACAGAGACATAGAGTTGAAGCAGATACTTTGAGATGTATCTGGATGATATGTTGGTATAGCTTAGCTATTAGTTAATCAAAAGAGGTTGATGGACTGAATGGTCTTCTTTCGTTTGTCAGATTTCTTATGTTCTTGTTCATCTTGATTAATCACGTGATTCCTTTAATACATTAATTACCTGCAAGTACATTAATGGGGAATGGTATCTTGTAATAGCAAAAAGTACTCTTTCATGTTGGAGCTTTGAGAAGTGATGAAACTGAATTGATGCACCCCTTTTTACGCAGATCATCAGGGAAGTGTGCAATGATGACGTCACTGGCCTAGAATTGAGCTGGTAGAAGAATTATATTGCTCAAATCCTGGAGAACCCACATAAAAGAGTTCTTTTTACTATTAAAATATAGAAAGATGTGACTGTTCCCCTTTAAGAAGGTTTTCATGTCTTCAAATGAATACAGTAATAAAGAATAAATGAAGAAACAACAAAACAATGATTGTGCAATTTCTAATTTACAGTGCCTGTGTTGGAGCTCGAGATCCATATTGTGGATGGGATCTAGTACTGAGAAAATGCACGACTCTGGAAGAGAGCCTCAGTATGAGTCAGTGGGAACAGAGTATTACTGACTGCCCAGTAAGTACCCCTTCATCATGCACAGACTGCTTATACCAATGAAAAATATTTTATGGCAAAAATATAATCTGATAAACATCTGATAAAGATGTTGGGTGAGGATGTATAGTCTGTGTATCCAAGAATGGCAAATTTGGAGATATGCTGCTATTTTTATATATCTGATATTTTTTGCTTTTTATTTTCCATACTTGGTATATGAGTTGGCTTCTTAAACATTACTCTCTCTCTCTCTCTCTCTCTCTCTCTATATATATATATATATATATACATATATATATACATATATATATACACTCACCTAAAGGATTATTAGGAACACCATACTAATACGGTGTTTGACCCCCTTAATTCTACGTGGCATTGATTCAACAAGGTGCTGAAAGCATTCTTTAGAAATGTTGGCCCATATTGATAGGATAGCATCTTGCAGTTGATGGAAATTTGTGGGATGCACATCCAGGGCTCGAAGCTCCCGTTCCACCACATCCCAAAGATGCTCTATTGGGCTGAGATCTGGTGACTGTGGGGCCATTTTAGTACAGTGAACTCATTGTCATGTTCAAGAAACCAATTTGAAATGATTCGAGCTTTGTGACATGGTGCATTATCCTGCTGGAAGTAGCCATCAGAGGATGGGTACATGGTGGTCATGAAGGGATGGACATAGTCAGAAACAATGCTCAGGTAGCCCGTGGCATTTAAACGATGCCCAATTGGCACTAAGGGCCTAAAGTGTGCCAAGAAAACATCCCCCACACCATTACACCACCACCACCAGTCTGCACATTGGTAACAAGGCATGATGGATCCATGTTCTCATTCTGTTTACGCCAAATTCTGACTCTACCATTTGAATGTCTCAGCAGAAATCGAGACTCATCAGACCAGGCAACATTTTTCCAGTCTTCAACTGTCCAATTTTGGTGAGCTCGTGCAAATTGTAGCCTCTTTTTCCTATTTGTAGTGGAGATGAGTGGTACCCGGTGGGGTCTTCTGTTGTTGTAGCCCATCCGCCGCAAGGTTGTGCGTGTTGTGGCTTCACAAATGCTTTGCTGCATACCTCGGTTGTAACGAGTGGCTATTTCAGTCAAAGTTGCTCTCCTATCAGCTTGAATCAGTCGGCCCATTCTCCTCTGACCTCTAGCATCAACAAGGCATTTTCGCCCACAGGACTGCCACATACTGGATGTTTTTCCCTTTTCACACCATTCTTTGTAAACCCTAGAAATGGTTGTGCGTGAAAATCCCAGTAACTGAGCAGATTGTGAAATACTCAGACCGCCCGTCTGGCACCAACAACCATGCCACGCTCAAAATTGCTTAAATCACCTTTCTTTCCCATTCTGACATTCAGTTTGGAGTTCAGGAGATTGTCTTGACCAGGACCACACCCCTAAATGCATTGAAGCAACTGCAATTGGTTGTTTAGATAATTGCATTAATGAGAAATTGAACAGGTGTTCCTAATAATCCTTTAGGTGAGTGTATATATAATGTGTGTGTGTGTGTATGTATATATGTATGTATATTTAGCTGTATATATGTATGAATGCATATATATATATATATATATATATATATATATATATATATATATATATATATATATATAAATATATATATATATATGTATCAGTATGTATGTTTACTTATATATATTGTGGAGGCCAGCCGGGGGTCTTACCTGTCCAGGATGCCTCTATAATGGAAGGACCAGTGGAGAGAGTTTGCCCAAAGCATTATCTTCCCCAGAATGCTAGAGGGCAGCTCTGCTGGGCTGCTGTGACACCACAGATTCTCACAGGGTTTCATGGGTGTTGGAGTTTGAAATTCCTTCAGTGTCCTAATGGTAATCGTCCTTAGCTTATCGTTAGTCATGTTAACATGCTCATTAGTTATTAGAGAAGCCTTTTTAATTGGATTCCTGTTATTCTGTTTACTTGCGTTGTAAGACACTGCAATTCTTAAAGTTCAAAAATGGCCAAGATGAAAGAGCTTTCTCAAGAAACACGTCAGTCTGTTGTTTTTGGTTTGTTTTGTTTTGTTTTTTCTTTGCAGAATAACGATTATCCTATATGACACATTGCCAATGTTATCTGAAGGTCCCAAAACAGTTAAACAGATAAAACATATTTGGCACACATTTATATCTTCTTCTTATTTATAAATCTGTATTGAAAACAAATTTAATAGTATTATTATTATCTCATTATTCCCTTGGTACAGAATATCTTAACTACACAGGACAGGCCCATCCTGGATACTCATAAATTCTCACAGGAATAATAAAGCATGCATGCATATATTTTTTTTTACTTTTATACTACAGTGTATCATCTTGGGGTGAGGTAGGGGGCGTAAAAATCCGCATATACTGTATGTGATCAAATATTTTGTGTTTTATATTTGTAATTAATTTATGCCACCTTATAGAGATCTGTTGTTGCTCTGAAGTTAAAGACTCTTCTTTTTCTCAGATTTGTCAAAGCTTTTTTCACAGCGAATATTCTGTATTCGTCTGTGACCTTGTCCATTGTATATTTTTCTGGAAATCTGCTGTGCAGTGGGCTTAGATGAACAATTCTTTCCCAGTTTCCTGTGATGTTTTTGTAAGGCCAATATGACATCACAGAGCTTTAGCAGCCTTGTGCAGCTCCTTCAAACATGAACTTTGTAAGAGTGTTGCTGATCTGCTGATCTCTATGTGAGGTGTCAAGACCCAATTAATATTTCAGCATCCCACCCCAAATAAAAAAAGAAAAGAAAACACTTGCAGTATTTTTATTTGAGCGTAATGAGAATAACATCAATACCGCTACTGGATATTGTGACCCGACATTTCCACGATAGACATATGCGCGCCGACAAAATAGCGCCGATTAAAACGCGCCGACAAAATCGCTAAAGTTTCATTAAATATGAATTACTAGTTCAAAGCATATATAATAATGTTTATTTTAGAAGTCAATAGACGCGGCATGCCATCAGCACGGCACGCAGATAGTCCTTAAGATCACGCCCTGCATATGTGGGAAGAATTGCAGCAAGGACGTCCCACTCTCTTGGCCTCTCTCACGATTTTGTCGGCGCGCATTTGTCAAAAAACCAGGTAACGGGTTTGTTGGTGCTCATTTGTCCGTCGCGGTTTTGTCGGGGCGCATATGTCTATCGCGCTTTTGTCGGTGAACCCTGGATATACCTGTATAACAGTGAGCCCTGTGCACTGCAGCACCGCATGGCTAATTTACCTGCATAATTAGCCATATGCTACACAACAAGTCAAAAGAAGCCTTAAAGGAGTCCTTCCCCTAACTGAGAATGAAAACACATGTGACCCTGTGACATAATAATAAAAACAAAAAATGCATTTCATCCTTCTTTATGGAAGGAAAAACAGTAAAGTATCTGCACAGATGTATATATATATATATATATATATATATATATATATATATATATATATATTTATATATATTAATTTTACTTATTGCTAGTTTGTGGCCATTTGATGAATTTTGATTGTGGTTGCATGTGTGTCTTTTGTCGTTTGAAGCATGGTGTCACAATAATTAGCACTCCTGCCTCATAGCTCAGATCATATTTTTGGCCACAGCATAGTTTGCAGATGTTTTCCTAGCCCTCTGAAACACATAAAAGACCACTGCACTATTATACTCCAGTCACAACTAATTCAGTTCCTCCTTCCCCATTGTCTTTCATGCATTTTGCCCAGTTTATAAAAGTTCCCAAACAGTTCTGTGATTTTGCCAAACTCACAGCAAAGTGAACCCTTTTTTTTTTGTTGTTGATCATTGTCAAAAAAGCTAAATAAAATCCAGTGGGATTCATGGTTGGATAACAATTAAACGCAAAATCTTCCCAGCGGAGAATACTTCTTATAGGCGCCATGTTACTCACAGGCTGAATGGCACATTAGTGTCTCACGTATAGTGATTTTGCAAAAATAAGAGTCTTAGAGAACTAAATAGTACCTTTAGTGTTTTAAAAGTCTGTTTTTTTTGGCATCACTGTTTCTGTATGAAACATCAAGTCACTACCTTAACAAGAAAAATTGTGCACAATAGTGGTCTGATATATATTACATAATAAGGATATAGGATACTAAATCTTAAAAAAAAAAAAACGCACGCAAACTGCCTGCAATTGGTAAAAATGAAGAGCAGCCCAGCATTCATATGAGAAAAGCAGCTTAAGCTGTGGCCAAGAGTTACTAAGCTAAGAGCAGCACTCCTCATAAATTAAGTGCCGCCAAGTGAATCCAGGAAAGCCTTGGTAAATGAATCTCTGGGCTAATCTTAAGTCACAGCAGTGTTAATGTCTTACTTTCTTATATTGAAGTAAGCTGAAATGTGTTTCATCTGGATGAATCTTAAACAGTAAAACGGGCTGTAATTGAATTTTTGGATCTCTGTGAAACATTCTTAACTTTAAGGCAGTTATTTTTCACCCTACTTTAAGAGATGGTTGAAAATGTGGACAATAGGGCCCGTATCTTGTGTTCGTGCCGACATGTAATTGCTCGTTCTTCTCCCTCTACTCCTGTTTAAATATATATTTATAATGATTTAATTTACAAAGTACATGAAAATAGACATTAGACATTATGAAATTTCAGTATATCTATTTTGCAGTGTATGGTTTTACAGATTACATGATCATTGGACAACACTTTATGCTTATGTTCACTTTAGGTGTGTATTATTAGAATATAAATACACTCAGTGAACAAATTATTAGGAATAACTGTACACCTCAGTATTCGTACAATTATTTAATCAGGCAATCATGTAGCAGCAGCACAATGCATAAAGACATGCAAACGCAGGTCAAAAGCTGCAGTTAATGTTAACACTAAGCAATGTGATATCAGTGATTTGGACTGTAGCATCATTGTTGGTGCCAGATGGTCTCGTTTGAGTTTTTCTGAAACTGCTGGGATTTTGATCCACTACAATCTCTATAGTTTACTCAGAATAGTGCGACAAACAAAAAGCATCCAGTGATCAGATGTTCTGGAATGAAAATACCTTCTTAACGAGAGGGGTCAGAGGAGAATGGCCAGACTGGTTGAAAGGCTATGATAACTTGGATGACCACAGATGACTACTCTGTACAACTGTGATGAGCAGAACACTGCACAACATATTGAACCTGGAGTCAGATGGGTTACAACAACAGAAGACCACGTCAAATCTACAAATTAGAAACTTTGCTAAATGAAATCTGCCCAGTTTTCCTCACCTCCCACCTATTTTTATTCCAGAACAGATACTGATCGGTCGTGAAGACACAGACAGAATTTCTATAATATATAAAACCATTTAAAGTCCCTTCATTTTAAAGATCCCAGAGTACAGTGGGAAGAGGATCTCTCACTCAACATTTCAGAAAAGGAGTGAAAGGCAGCCATGCACGGAATTCACTCGAGCTCAATCTGTGCAAAACATTCAATTATTCAACTTAGAAGTATATATCAAGCACATCTGTCTCGTTTGAAATTGCCCAAAATGTTTTCAGGGCAAAATCCAACCTGCGAACATTGCAATCGAGCTCCAGCCTCATTGTGCCACATGTTTTTGGGCTTGCACCAAATTAACATCATTCTGGACCGAACTCTTTAAGTGCCTTTCAGACAGCCTTGGTGTCACAGTCCCTCCTAATCCATTGACAGCTGTGTTTGGTGGACTTTCAGGTGGGCTTAAAGTGGAGAAGGACACACAAACTGTAATTGCCTTTACTTCACTATTGGCACGTAGGCTTATCTTGCTCAACTGGAAGAATCCTAACTCTCCTCTGTTAAGCCAGTGGGTAACTGATAACGTTATATACTATTTAAAACTGGAAAAAATCAAATTCTCACTTAAAAGATCTGTTCAAAACATTTTTACAACCTGGCAGGATCTAATCAAAAATATTTTAGATTAAGCATTTATATTGGGGAAAAAGACTCCTATCTCTACTGCTCTTAAGACTGTTGGTCTTCCTCTCTTTCTCATGGGTGGGGGTTGATTTGATTTTAGTTTTGCTAAGTTTGACTTGATTGTATGGAATGTTATATGCTTTTAATAAATTCAATAAAAAGAAGAAGTGTGGTTAAGGAGTGGCATTATGCTCCTGTTATTTCTGAACTTCTTCTTATGTCAGGAGTGTCCCCATAAAGTCTCATCACTTACTCTCCAGTGTTCCCTCTTGTTATAATCAGCTGGTTTTATGAACTGTTTGCGTCTTGCCATGCATCATAATTGAATGTGTACATCACTTGGTTTCGGGACCAGAGGATTATAAATTTGTTGGAAAGTTTTTGGATTTAAAATGAATGATCAAGTTGAATATTTTTTACTGTTTTGCTGTGACACCCATCTTTATTTTCTGTGAGTACTGCTATTTTCTGATCCTGTAATTAGGACAGGATACCTTAGGTATCAGTTATGTGAAGAAGGTAAAAGGTCAACTGGAGTTCCTTTTCTGAATTTTGAGGTTGAAACTTTTCTTTTGCTGTTTACTAAAAGCCTTTTATTTATTGACCTCCCAGTAACGAACTTCTTGCTCTGGTTCCTTAATCCTGAATTCCATATTCCCTTTCTGACTCTGACAAAAGATTGGTTTCACTCACGGTTTTGACCTTAGCTTGCTTCTTTGACTAACACGTATCCCCTGGTCCTTTTCATTTTTCCTCTTGGTGCAAAGAGAATTGTCTGTCACTTAACATCAGCAAAACCAAGGAACTGGTTCTAGATTTTCTATCGCATCTCTATGCCCGGTCACTTTTCAGAGTGTGGTTGTCGAGGTGGTCCACTCCTACAAGTATATGAGGTCCACATCGATGACAGGTTAGACTTGTCTCATAATATTAAACACCTATATATTCCTTTGTAGACTGCAGTCCATTAATGTGGGAAGTGACATACATTACTCTGTGATGGTAAGTGCTATTTTCTGTGCAGTGGTGTGATGGGCTGGTAACATCACTTCAAGAGAGGCCCATCAAATCAACAAGCTAATTAAAAGGGCAAGCTCAGTTATGAGACACACTCTGCACACCCTGGAGGTAGTAGAGGAGCAGAAAATTAAAATGAAACCGAGTGCCATTTTGAACAATGCTGCACATCCTCTGACACACTGACACTGAAGACTTTCAGCGAAGTAATTATTTAGCAGAAGTGTGTCAAGAAATGCGACTGGGGCTCCTTTTTACCAACGGCAATAAGCCTTTATAATGTCTCACTGGGACTGTGACAGCCAAGTCAAAAGTGTTATTTCTTTTTAATTTTCTTCCTTTTCATTCATTCCTGTGTGTGTTTATTTATTCATTTATCTATCTATGTACTTATTTATTTAAGTAGCTTCTATAAAAGCCACAGTAAATAAATCTATCTATCTATCTATCTCTCTATCTATCTATCAATCAAGATATGGACTCTACCAAGTCTTGGTGTGATACTTTCCATTCTCTGCCTCTTCTGTCCTAGTCGTAAAGTAAATGAGAATTAGTCAGTCTAATGTTTTTACCCAAGTTTCAACATAAGTAAGAATTTGTGAGTTTCAGGGATAAACTAAAACTTACCTCTCCAACCTGAAGACAGAGGGAACATGAAACAGCGGCTTATAGTGTAAGCGTTCTGACTGGGTGACTGGATGAGTTATTAGGACAAGTTACAATAATATTAGCTAAGCAAACAGGCTCAATGATCTTATGCTTCATTGTTCTCAAGGTCTAGCTTTTATTGCTATGACAAATAACCACAAATAAAATTGAATAATAAAGAAATATATACAGGTAAAGTGCTTAGAACAGAGCAGTAATTAATAATGTGACTCTGTTCAATAGCTATATATATTTAGCACGCCGACCGATTTATAAATGTACTTTCCCAGATGACTTGCATGGCTGTAGATTTTTCATTCCTACATACTCTTAAATATGTCTTAAATGATCTATAGCGTTCATTCATCATCTTACCAATTAATGTAAATCAAAGTGGACAAGAATTATGAAAGGAATTATTGGTAAGGACATTCTGGCTTCCTCCTTTCTACACTTGATTCATGATAAATTTATAAATTACACGCTGTTTTATTCTTTGCTTCAATACAAAATGTGCATTGATAAATACAACACAGTGCGAGTTTATATATATATATATATATATATATATATATATGTATATATATATATATATATATATATATATATATATATATATATATATATATAATTTGAAAACATTTGAGCTTAAATTAACTTTAATAATATTTTCAAATATTTATTAATAGATGTGGATGGAGGTGTGCATGAAACACCCTAAAGTGACAAAATCTCTAAACATTCACTCTACAAATAAGGGAAAATGTTAAAGGTTCACCTGAAAGAATTTGCCTTTTCATCAGTCATATGGTCAGCTCAGAAGCACATCAGATATTTTACAGAACATCTTTACATTTACTGTATGCCAGCAGCTGCTGAAAGCGTCACTTTGTTTTTGGCGTCTTTAAGCTGTAAATGTGATGAGAAAGCAGAGTAAGTTTTCTAATTTTACAATGCATAATTTAGAAAAATGTCAGTTTATTTCATTAAACAGTGTATGGGTGCATCTCTATATATTAACTCACTGAACAAGTTCCTAGAACCACTATACTAATACCGGGCAGGGCCTCCTTTGCATCATCCTCAGTTTTTCATTGCATGGATTCCACAAGATGTTATAAACATTCTTTTGAGATTCTGGTCTGTGCCGACATGATTGCATTGTGCAATTTTTGAAGATTTGTCAGCTGCGCGTTAATGCTTCACATCTCCTTTTCTACCACATTGTGAAAGTGTTGTGTTGGATTCTGATCTGGTTACTAGGCAGGCCACAGAAGAGCACTTAGCTCATCATCATGGTCATGAAACCAGTTTGAGAAGACCTTTGTGCTGTGGAATGGTGTGTTATCATGCTGGAAGTAGCCATTAAAAGATGGGGTAATTGCAGCCAGGAAAGGATGCACATAGTCGGCAACAAAACTCAAATAGGCTGTGGCATCCAAACAATGATTGATTGATATCAACAGGCCCAAAGTGTGCCAAGAAAACATTTGCCACACCATTACACAAGCATTGATGGCAGACGACTGGACTGTTGACACAAGGCTGGTCGGGTGCATGGATTTAGCACCAAATTCTGACACTATCATTGGTGTGCCTCAGCAGAAATCGATATCCATCAGACCAGTCGATGTTTTTCTAGTGTTCAACTGCCCAGTTTTGGTGAGCCTGTGCCCACTGCAGCCTTAACTTTCTATTCTTGAAGAGCAGGAGTTGAACTCAATGTGGTCTTCAGCTATTGTAGCCCATTCGTTTCAAGGTTCAATGCGTTCTGCTAACCACAGTTGTACAGAGTGGTTATCTACCTTGACAAGTTCTGACCTCTCATCAACAAGACATTTCCATACACAAAACAAGTCATTGGATGTTTTTGATTTTTGTGCACCATTTTAAATAACCTCTAGTGACTGTTATGTGTGAAAATCCCATGAGATCAGCAGTTACAGAAATACTCAAACCAGCAACAATCATACAGCAACTGAAATCACTGATATAACATTTTTTCCCCATTCTGGTGTTTGAGTTGAACATTAATGGAAGGTCCTGACTGGTATGCAGATGATTTTATGCCTTGTGCTGCTGCCACGTGATTGGCTGATAAGATAATTGCATGGATATGCAGCTGTGCAGGTGTTCCTAACAGTTGGCTCAGGGACTGAGCTCGTGGATACAAACCCACAGCTGAATCAAATCTCTTAAGAAACTGGGATCACCAATCATATTTAGTCTAAATAGTATTAATTTTTCCCACTTCAAATGACAGCAAAATTTGAAATCACAGTGCCTATAAAAGTATTCACTTCCTTGAGAGTTTTAAAATTTTATTGTTATACAACATTGAGATCAGTAGGAAGAAGACAGAATACATGTGAGTGAATGAGAGGGAGGTCAGTGGAATGGTAAGGATGTAGGGAGTAGACTTGGCGAAGGTGGATGAGTTTAAATACTTGGGATCAACAGTACAGAGTAACAGGGAGTGTGAAAGAGAAGTGAAAAAGAGAGTGCAGGCAGGGTGGGATGGGTAGAGAAGAGTGTCAAGAGTGATTGTGACAGACAGATATCAGCAAGAGTGAAAGGGAAGGTCTACAGGACGGTAGTGGGACCAGCTATGTTATATGGGTTGGAGACGGTGGCACTGACTAGCAAGCAGGAGACAGAGCTGGAGGTGGCAGAGTTAAAGATGCTAAGATTTGCATTGGGTGTGACGAGGATGGACAAGATTAGAAATGAGGACTTTAGAGGGTCAGCTCAAGTTGGAGGGTTGGAAGACAAAGTCAGAGAGGCGAGATTTCCTTGGTTTGGACATGTGAAGAGAAGAGATGCTGGGTATATTGGGAGAAGGATGCTAAGGATAGAGCTGCCAGGTAGCAGGAAAGGATGAAGGCCGAAGAGTAGGACTATATATGTGGTGAGAGAGGACATGTAGGTGATGAGTGTGACAGAGCAAGATGACGAGGTCAGGAAGATATGGAAAAGGTGATCTGCTGTGGCAACTCCTAACAGGAGCAGCCGAAATAATAATAAGAAGATTGTTATACAACGTTGAATCACGTAGAATTTAATTTGGCTTTTTTAACACTGATCCACAGAAAAATATTCTTAAATGTCATTGTGAATTCAGATCTCCGCAAAGTGGTCTAAATTCATTACAAATGTAAAACTGGAAACAAACTCATAAGTATTCACTCCCTTTAGTATGACACACCTAATTCATCACGGGTGCAGCCAACTGAAATAGGTCAGTGGAGACCACCTGTCTGGGGCTTCAGTCGATTGTATTCTAGATGCCCCTTTAACTGGAAGGGCCAACTTTTGGTGAGCAAGTATGGTGGGCTAACGTACACAATGGAGACAACAGAACACACCAAGCAACACAGTGGAAAGGGCATTGGAAAGATTTTTTTTTAATGTAAGCATTATTCAGCTCCACTGTTATTTATTTAACAAATGCTTTAAAATATGTGAATACATTCAACACATTATTTACCAAAATGACATTAG
Source organism: Polypterus senegalus (assembly GCF_016835505.1). NCBI lineage: Eukaryota > Metazoa > Chordata > Cladistia > Polypteriformes > Polypteridae > Polypterus > Polypterus senegalus. Next base: position 22,134,112 of record NC_053158.1, read on the forward strand.
ATATTATAAATTAATATTTAAACTTCACTATGCTAATAACTGGTGTAAATTTTAAAATTTGTCATTATTCTTATTTTTATCTGAGGTTCATAGATTATTTTCCACAATTAATACATTTGTAACTTTTTATTTATAACTTGATTTAAACTTAAGGAAAATTTGACTCATACCCCAGCATATAATAAACCTTGATAATATTCTATAAACATATAGGCTACTTGTAGTCCAACATAAATCTTAAACACAAATTTCTATTTCAAAAATCTACATTGTATACATAAAATAATTAACAGTCAGCTTTTGGAAGCTGGTCAAGTTGGTCCCAGTCTGATTGACAGTGACCTCAAGAAAAACTGGCCAGCTTTACAGAAATTAAAATAATAATTTCATGTAAATCACTTTCCTGGCAGATATTTAGCGATGAGATCCATCATGTATACAATTCAAAAGATTAATATAAGGTTCTTTTAAAATTGTTATCAGTGTGACTTATATTTTGCAAATAAATTTAGTGTGATTTAGCCTCTCTTGAAAGCTCATGTATAAACACAGGGACCTCCAGTTTCTGTGTTACATTTTGCCTGAAGAAGGGGCCTGAGTTGCCTCAAAAGCTTGCATATTGTAATTTTTTTGTTTGACCTTTCATTGAAAGCTCAGAAAAAGGTATCTTGTAAAATTCATTTATAAGATAATAATTTGCAGATAAAGCATCAAACATGATCACCCAGAGTAGAAGAAGGAAAGGATTTATAAAAGAGTACTTTGAATACAAAGGAAAATTCAAGAGTTGCATTTATAAAAAAAATCCATAAAATATCCATCCATCCATTTTCCGACCCGTTGAATCCGAACACAGGGTCACGGGGGTCTGCTGGAGCCAATCCCAGCCAACACAGGGCGCAAGGCAGGAACCAATCCCAGGCAGGGCGCCAACCCACCGCAGGACATACGCACACACACCAAGCACACACTAGGGACAATTTAGAACTGCCAATCCACCTAACCTGCATGTCTTTGGACTGCGGGAGGAAACCGGAGCGCCCGGAGGAAACCCACGCAAGAAACCCACGCACGGAGGACCCGGGAAGCGAACCCGGGTCTCCTAACTGCAAGGCAGCAGTGCTACCACTGTGCCACCATGCCATCCTATCCATAAAATATATATTTTTTTTATTTTTACAAGAAAGTAATCCAATTTTCTAAAGCATTACTTTCTTTTCAGTCAAATTTTGCATATTAATCTCCAAATAAGGCAGTTTTTGGATAAGAAGAAGAACATCACGAGTTACTGGGCTGGAGAGACAAGTGAATGATGTTATCGGGCTCACATGTGTCAGGAGATGTGTGGCTTTATGTTTTGTAGCGTTGCATATCTGTACACTTGTGCATAAAAGAATCACAATGAGAAATGACTGCTTTAGTTATACTGCAGATTCTCATGACTAGAATAAAAAATGAACAACTGTAGTATTGCAGGTGGAAAGAAAAACACAATATTGGCAAACACTAAGATTAGGTCGGACAGGATCTAATATCGAGAGTAATGAACAAACAGCTGGAGAATGGAGAATTTATTGAAAACTGTGTATCATCTTTCCAAAGGGTAGTTCTAAAATTTGTGAAAGAAGCACTGAACTATCAGTCTCCAACTTAATGTTATATTCAGGGGATTCCTCAAAAGCCAACCTGGGGCGATCGTTCCTGACTGTACAAACCACAGAACACCTGACATGTCATTTGAGTTTTGAATGGTGCAAAGCACTGATTGGTTCATTTGGGTTTAAAAAAAATGCAAATGATTCTGAGGTGAGGCGGTTGACAGCATCCTGAATTTTAGAGGTTTATTGATGATTCCAAATACAGTTGGGGCCAAAAATACTGTTTTTTTTTTCAGATAAATCACCAATTCTCTGAACAACTTCAGTAATTACAATTCATTTTCATTCAAATATGTTATGAGTACAGGTCTCCATATTAAAATCACAAAGCAGATCAGAATCCTAACCAGCATGCACAGATATGGTACCGTCTTGGGCAGCCTGAGTTCTGACTGGCTGGCTTCAGCCTACACCAGACCAAAAGGCTGTGGCTTCCAAAGTTCAAAAATGTACAAGCAAAGGCCCAACATACAGTGTTATCAAAATTCCACCACAAGAAAGAGGATTACCGTAAACACCTGGAAGGATAAAACTGTATCTTTATAAATGGGAGATTTATTTGAAAAATCTGAAAATATACAGAAATGCTAAAAAAAAGCAAAAAGAGGTAAAAGGAGTCGCCAAATAGGCAATCCAAAAACCAAACAAGTCCCCAAAAAAAATCATAATCCCAAATCAGAACCAAAAAAGTTGAGAATAAAAACAATGAAAGTAGCAATACTCACAAACTGAACTCCACCAAAGTGCAATCAGTGGACTGAAGAAACTTCCCAACCTCCCTATGTGGTGCTGAGAGTGGTCCCTTTTTCGTGAAGCACAGGGTGGTCCTGCCTTTTGGAGTTTTGCATCCAACACAAAAAGAACATAAAGACATTGAAGAAGCAGCACATAAACATTTCTAAACATAAAAAAATAGTAATACATGAAATATAATGACAACATGATAAACAAACAACATTATTACCAAACAATAACAGGAATAATCATCATAAATAATACAAATGGAAAAATAAAACAAAAAACACCAGGAAAACGAATGTAAAAAGAAGCCCAGGAAGAGACTCTGGCAAAAAACATAACTAAATTACACTGAACTACATGAAAATGGACATAATTCATTTAGTCATTAGAACAAGCCTTAATACGGCATTTCCCTTCCTTAAATAATGTTAATTAAAGCACTTTCCCTAGACATTACCACTTCTAGTTTCTCATTCAAAGGAATGGCCTGTTGAATTTTCTTCTAGTTTGCAATTTGCTTTGGGGCCGTGATACCCAATATAATGTGAGAAGACATGGGAGCAACACAAATGCGACTACAGCACGTGAACACACAAGTGCACTTTACTACAGCCTGCAGATCAGCCCCATTCTGTATGGCAGGAATGTAAGAGCATCACCTGTTCAAATAACTGAGCCTGGAATTGTGCGTCTCCAACATCCGACCCCATTCCGTTCAACTCAGCATCGGTTCTGATAATGACTGGAAGTGCGTCATGGCCAGATGAAGACCCCCATGGGTCTCGGGATATTGAAACCAAAACCACACCCCACCACACCCTTCCAGACACATGCATATACTTAAAGAGAGGTTGGGGAGCATGTGCTGATGCAACCCACCACACAACGGACTACATCGATTAAGATCTGAATGCAACAGCTGACACCGCAGCACCACACTGGGACAGTGGGAGGTTTTTTATGATGGCTTGAGTACCAATCCTGCTATCAACCCCCAAGTTTTCTCTGTAAATTGGAGGACCTGCTTGCCATGCTGGATGCAGATTAACATCATACCCAGGACAATATATGCTTAAACATTATGAATATGTCAAAAACAAGTCTGGTACATGCATTGAAGCAGAGGAAAAACTCCAAAACATTATGTTTAAGGTCAACATTGCAGTATTTTATTCTTCATTACTGTAAAGGTGCTATACAAATAAAATGGATTATTATTATTACAATGAATGTAACTAACGAACTGAGGAGTGCAGCATCACATCTATGGGAAATCAACTTTCTTCTAACAGCACAGTTAATGAACATCATTTAACCATTTTTAAAAAGCCTATGTGTTTTTTGGCAAAAGAGGTAAAATGTAAATGAGTGTTTTAGGTTTGCGTATTTGCACTACACAAAATAAAAGAGCGTACAGGGATTCCTTCAGTCGAGTTAGGCCTTGTTTGGTGTCTTATTGTCTTCCACGTTATTGTTTATGCCTATGTCGATTTTATTAAATTGTGCATTGCTGCTGTAAGGCCAGGCTAATTAGTCTCCACTGTGGCATGTGTGACTTGTTTAAATTATCATTTAGGCTTATTACAGAAATTAATTTACTGTATATACTGACATATAAGTCGGGTCTTGAAATCCGAAAAATCGATCATAAAACTAGACCCCGACTTATAAGTCCATTCAAAAATACAACGCTTACATTTTTTTTTTACATCTTCTTGCCTCCTCCAATCTCGCATCAGTTTCTCAGACACATTGAAATTTCTTGCAGCAGCAGTGCTGTTACCAATTTCTTTCGCAACTTCAACGACGTTTAATTTAAAACCAGCTTCATATTTTCTTTTGATCGAACGCTCCATCGTAGATAAGGGATGCTCTTATAATAAAGGTGTATGAGTGTGTGAGATACAAAAAACACAAATCAATGCAAATGTTGCTTCGGAATAGTTTGGGTATTTCCATGTGGTCACATAGACACAATAGAGCGAGAGGTTAGTAGCATGGGCTGACACACTCACATAGAATAAAAAGGCAGTGTGCTCCGTGGTGGACATATCATAATCTCTTGGACTAATAACATGAATTTTCCGCATTCGACTAATACGACTGACATTATAAAATACCAGAAATTATATGGTAAAATCAAGAGGACGAAGCTCACCTGGAGGAGTGGAAGGAGAAGAAAAGCAGATATTTGTTTTGCAAAGCCTTTTGTAAAGTTTTTGTGACAATAAACCTTTTTATTGTACCGGGACATGTGTCGTGGTAGTTGTGTCTGGGGTTTGGTGTGCTGCACCACCCCCTAGTGGTTAACAACAGACAGTTGTTAGTATAAATATGTATGAACTCGAATTGGAAAACCAAAAGAAATGTAACCAATTGTATCATAAATGTTATAAGTTGCTTTGGATAAAAGCGTCAGCCAAATAAGTAAATGTCAATGTAGATGTAATATGGAAATATAGTTTTGGTTTTAATCTGATGAGATATTGGATTATTTTACAGCTTGAAGAAGTTTTCTCACTGCAAGTTTGGTTGAGTATGAAACTTGAGGGTGACCAGATTAAAGTGCACTCAATTGAACCTGAAATAAACATAAACATAAAATACATCAGGTTGAATTTGATATAGACATGGCAGCATGAACAGGATGAAGGCTTGAAGGCTAGGTGCCTTTATGTGATGTGCTGTCGTGATACCATGCTAAGTTTGTGTCTAATTTTCAGAATAGGGTAAAATCATTATTCATGATTCTAAAGGGGGGGGGGTTAATTGATTTAATCAGAATTGGTGAAAAGGGCAGAATGATGAGCAACTCGTAAAGACATCGTGTTCCCCCTAATTTCCACTAAGCGTTCCCTTATTTTCACGTGTCACAGACTTATACAGTCCAACCTAAAAGGCTGTCACACAGTACTAGTTCAATCTTCTGCAGATACACAGCAAACTGTAATGCGTAGGCTCAGTTGTTCTTCTGGAGGAGTGACATGTGACCTTTCAATTTTATAATGTATACACTATCCAATGCCAAGCTGAGCAAGGCAGAACAGCACATTCTTAAATTTAACAGCATCGTCATTCAGCCAGCTGGGCACAAGAGCAGATTGTTTCAGTTTGCAGATTGTCAAGCTCATTGCTGCCAAGTGTTAAGAGCTGGAGCCAACTCCAGGCATGCACCATGAAGAATTTAATCCTCTAAAGAATAAATAGTGGAAATGAGATTATTAGAATATTTCTCCCACTGTGTCGGAGTACTATTTATATCATATGTGTAGTACTAATAAATAAAAAAAAAACATGTTCTCAAATATGGAGACTGGGTCCAGCTGCAGACCTTCACAGCTACATGATTCAGTAACTTCAATTGGATTGCAGGTTTTTGTCACTTGATTTACATGACTTGAGTCAGATAAGCCTCCCCTAACCCTAATCTTAACCAGAGTGTAACTAGGTGTTATCACTGATGTAAAATATAAAGTGACAACCTCCTCAATGGAGTGGAGCTATGGTGGTACGCAGCTAGGGTCTATTGCAAATATCTGTGATTAGTTAAGCCTAAACAATCCTAGCATCCCAGCATATGGAGGCAGTTCAAGATGTGTTGTGATCTGAAAATTTACACGTCCAGAAGGAAACCCTTTTAGTGGATTAAAACAATTTTTTTTTTGTATTTTGAACATTTGTGTATTATTAGAACATCCACCTTCAGATGTCATAAAAGGACCAGGCAACCAAAGAACCATGCAAATTTGATGTTTACAGATTTCTTGTCAGCTTCCAGCCCACTCCAGCACCGCATTTTCATTAACAAACCGTTTGATCTATTCTATTTGAGCCCTAACCTCGTGGGGTGGATTCGGGACTTCTTAAATAACAGAACACTAGGAGTGAGTACTAAATGCTGTTTCTTTGATAGTTTTAAATCTTCTATTAGATCACCTCAAAGTTGCTGACTATCTCCTCTTCTGTATAACTTGTACACAAATGACTACAGAAGTTCACACACCAGCACACATATCCTGAATTTTATAGATGACTCTATCATTGTGAATGTCCTACAAGATAAGGAGGAGAGACATGGACCTTGTTAATGTGTTGGATCATTGGTGTGATTGTTCCCTTTTATAGCTAACTAGCTGAAATACCCAGCGTTGCCTAGGAGGAGAAAAACATAATTAAAAAAACACACTTTAAAAACAAAGGATATGGTTATAGATCTCAGATGCTCCACTCCTCCAACTGCTTCAACAACAATTAAAAGGGGAGACGGTGGTAATGGTGAAGCAATGCAAAAGTCTTGATAACAGATTAATATTTAATATTTAATCTCAACACAAAACAAATAGACACCAATACAGATACAGCATTATCATCACTTAAAGGTTTTCAAATGCTGCCTCTGTCCTAGTGTCTATATAAACACAGGGGATTCCAGTTTCTGCAGTCCATCTTTCCTGAAGAAGGAGCCTGAGTTGCCTCGAAAGCTTGCATATTGTAATCTTTTAGTTAGCCAATAAAAGGTGTCATCTTGCTTGACTTCTCAATACAAGAACACATGGACATGGCTATTCCTTCTTAGGAAGTGAACAAAACTATAATGCCATTTTTATTGTATCTAAACAAAGTCCCATTAGGCTTGGTGTAGGCCAATGCCCACCAGTGGAAAAGTCACTCAGGCTGTCTTCAAGTGTACCTTATCTGGGTTGGCTGGTTAGGATTCTAGCCTGCTTTGTGGTTCCATTTTGGAGACCTCACACCTTTGTCATTTATGTATGCTGTGAAACATAACAAATTCAGCAAACTACTGTTACAAATTATACATTTTTTAACCACAACAACACATGAAACCTTGCATGCTGCAGAACCCTTAAAATAATTATGTTCACATTCATAAACTATAGTAGTCTATCAGAGCTTTACAGCACATCAAACAAATTTACCAACTATCACACAAGTCTTATGGTCACTGACAATAACATTATACTACCCATGCTTTGTAAAATGGCCTAGTATTTAGAAAGAGAATGATACAATTTTAGTATGTATGTTCAACAACAAAGCCAATAATAGAAGATGCAAATTATGCTCTTCGTATTTTCATTGGATTACATTACAACATTTCCACTATATGGCCAAAAGTTTATAGACACCAGTTTCTTGGCTTTCCAAAAGATTTTGGAGTGTATCTGTGAGAAATCAGCCAAAAGAGCTTTTGTGAGGTCAAAACATTAGAGAAGATGTGAAGAGTTCAGATCATTCAGCCCAACAAAGCTCGCCAATCCTACCCATCTAATTCTTCCAAAACAACATCAACGTGAGTTTCGAATGTCTCTAGAGCCCTATTGGCCAACACACTACATGATGATAACTTATTCCATGTGTCTATTGTAGTCTGTGTGAAAATATAGTTTCTAATGTTTCTTTGAAATTTACTCTTAACGAATATTTGGTCGGTGGTCATGTGGGCAACTAAGCCTAACTGAAAGCGAGGGGTAATTATTTGTTGCAAGGTACCAAAGCGCGACCCATTTTTTTTTCCTTGCAATTTGTGTTCATACTACTGATTCTGTCCTCGTGTGCTATTTTTATAATAAGCATTACTATTTTTTAACATTTTCAGGTCTCTTATAGGATTCCACAATATCTTTGTCTCTTATATTCTATTAAATGACTCTGGCCAGAGTACAATATAATGAATTGAAAATTATATAATTTTAAATTTGACAAAAGTATAATCCCTGTTGAGATGAGCTTAATATTTAATACGTTTTAAATATATTAATAAAGTATCCTCTGTAGAGATTGATGATCCATGGTGCTCAAAGCATGATAATGGGCTCGCACAGTTGACATTAAATTTGTAACAGATCAATAACTCTTGGCAAGCAATGTATGCCAGCTACAACTGAATACTTTCAACTGCTTTTTCAGCTTATTTGGATGTTTCATTTTTATAATAAGGTTTGACGAGAGATATGGTGGTTAGCATTGCTGCCTGGCAGCACCAAAAAGCTAAGTTGAAATCCTGTCCCGCTCACTCTTCTTGTCTATGAAATTTGTAACTGACTACTCAAGTTTCATCTCAAAACACCAAAGATGGAGGTTAGGCTGATTGGCAACTCCAAACTGGCCCTGTTTACGTGTGTATGTGTGTGTGTGCCCTGCGATAACGTAGGGTTCTGTGCAGGGTTTGTGGTTGCTTTGCAATAAATGCTTCTTTGGCCCACCCTTGACATTTGGATAAGCAAGTATGCAGAATTGGGGAATGCCCTTCCTGGCCTGTATCCCTCTGATGCACAAACATTTGATGAATTCACTTTTGACTGTAACACATCTTCTTCAATCTACTGCTTTTACAGATCAGTGTTAACAAGAAAATTAGCTCTGGCCATTATTTATTTTATCTTTCTTCAGCATGTGAAAATTATTCATTTGATCATTTTATGGTCTGTATTCCTCATTTTTAATAATATGAAACTGGAAGCAGATGCTGAGAGAAATAAATGGTGTGTTTATTTGGTAATCACTTTAATTTTCAAATGTCGCAGTGCGTGATGAATTGCACACACCCCTCCCACAAGCAGTTTTGAGACACAAGTAGAAATGGCTTATTTACAGTCCATTTCATATTAGGAGAAGGGGTCATTTTGCATTGCAGGTAAAACAACTTGCAAGGAGAATTACTCTTTTGGATTTCATAATTAAAGTCAGGCTCAGAGATCTACTAGAGCAATACTTTCACTTGATTTTGTGAGACAGTTAAAGATATATCAGAAGCTATATCCAGTCCATGTGCTGATAAATTGAATTACCCTTTCATACTATTGGAGATCTTTTAATATTTGATTTCCCAAGCAAAATAACATCTTCCGAGTTGTTTTGTTTATTTGTTTTGAAAAACTAAAGTTGAAATCAGCAAATCCAGCTGTGATGGATGTAGGTGAGCGATTTCTGTTTCACCTTCCAGCCAGGAAACCAGAACTTATGACTCATTTTTTGTATTGTATAGCACTCTTCACCGAGTGTTGGTGCAGAGCACCATGAACAATTCTTAGTTAGATTATACTAATTACTAAATGCAGAGCTGGTACAAATATAAATACAGAATTGTTAAAACATACAGAGTACAAGGTAGACACTGATTAAACATAAATGGATACCAACAATATCTATCTATTAATTAATTCATGAACAATGTGCAGTTGATAACGAAGGAAATTAAAACTGTAAAAGAGAAAGTCAATGACAAAATCAAAGTCCTGGAGACCTCGACCAACTGGTCATATATCTCCTGCTGGGTTTTCTATAATAGAGTCTAGGTTGTCTATCCAATCCAATGATAGAGTCTTTCCATCTGATGATCCCAATGTTTCCCATGCAGCAGAGCAGCCAGGCTTTAGAGCAGTTGCACCAAATGCCACATCCTGAAAACAAGAATATAAAACAAAATAGAGGAGAGTTAGTAATGGTTTAAAAATATTGTGACACTTATATTTCTGTACAAATGACTAACAAACAGAAATGAAGTATGAACAGGTAATCAGCAGCTCTAGTCAGGGTATGCTATAATAGCTATACATAATGTATTTCCTTTAGTTAGTCATTTGTACAGAAATATAATTATCAGAATATTTTCAGACCATTACTAACACCCCTCTATTCCGTTCTGAACTATGAAGAAATCTTTGCAACAAAAGTCCACATTAAATAACTTTCACTTTCTCTGTTATACATTAGATGTGGTGATAGAAATTTTTTCAACAAATATCCTTGACACATTTGCACAACAAACCAAATAATATAATTTATTCATAACATTAGGATAACAGAAGATATATATAGATATATACAGTACATACATGTATAGCCGAGGGATAATAATAAATAACACAATATAGATTTTTGCTGGCTTAGATGGGACTTTTTCTTTTATATAGAAAAATGCTCACAACTTATAAATTCTGATCTTTTGATTAATATGGTCAAGATGGATAAGTTCTTTCATTAGTTATTAAGTTTCTAGTGTCAGAACCACGATGAAGGCATTGACTAGCTCACAGCTAATCAACACTGGTTTACCTCTCACACAGCTCCTCCGTGTACGTGTGTGTGTTTGTGTGTGTATGTGTGTTGGGGCGAGGGGGCCAAGCTGCTCTGAACTTTTCTACTGGATTTAGGAAGACAAACTAATAACAGCTAAAAACTTACCCTTCACAAAGGTTATTACTTTTAAGTTATAGTGATTCAATAACCAGAACATATTAGCTTGCTTCATCCTAATTACTAAGTTACAACCAACAGTTCTCAGAATCGGAGTAGATGTACTTATGGTTTGGTTCCTGTTGACTTCAAGTGTATATGATGCTTTGTTCCAGTCATTCTGGGTTAGCAGGATGTTCAGTACATTTTTCTTACTTTGTTCGAGATTTCTTCTCCTTTTTTGCCTTAGTTGAACTTTCTGGTTGCACACAGTGGACTCATTTGCTTTAATAAAATTTATGTCTGCTGGGAAGTTAGTGATCAGTCATCTTCCATCTTTAGCAAAATGAACACATTGCTTTATGTATGGCCTCTCGTGTTTGAGCTCCTTGCTTTACTTTAGTAAGATTTGGACTAATGACACCCTCATGTAACTCTGATAAGATTGTTTTCCAGTCCTCCAGTTCAGCACCAGGTTGCTATTAATAGTAAAAAGTGATTGTTTCAGCCTGAGTTATGGACAGGTGTATACATTTCAATGTATATAACAATGAATGTAGTAATATATAAATTGAAAATCAAAACTTATTAAAACAATCAACCCTAAGTCTCCCTGAAATTCAAATAACTTTAAAATGATAATAATACTTTACTTACATGTGAAGCCAGTGGAGAGAAGAAAAATATTAATAATGAGATTAATAAGTGAAAGACAAAATACAAAGCAATATATTTTATTTAGGATACAATGAAGGCCAGGAAGGGAATATGAACAATTATTAATTCTAAGCCCAAGAGACAGCATATGACTACTGAAAACAAACCTCTATTTTTGTTGCAGAGCTTGTACCACATATTTTATTTTACAAAATGTGAATCCTGCAAACAAAGTAAGGCACACTCCAGCTCCTGCAGATGTTGATATAAGCATAGGTCTTGCTAGGTCACAATTTCAACAAATCTCATGACCATATGACATTAGCACTTGTGACAGGTTAGCTCGCTGTACACAGAAGTTGTTTCAATGGTCGATAGCTAATAGAGCACTACCTGACCTCTACAGAAATCAAAGGTTTCCTCAGTACCCAAGAACAGAAGACCAATGGAAATTAATGATCTGTGCTCAGTTGCTCTGACTTCAATAGAAGTCGAGTATTTTGAAGAGATCATTTGAAGCAGCTTCTCCATGGAGTTACACACCCTTAGACCCAATTCCATATGCCTGCAGAGTAGCAAAGTGAGCTGATGATGCCGTATTAGTAATGCTACTGTAAGTGGCAGATTTGAACAAAATCACTTTAGCGATTTTATCAGTGTATGCAATACTATTCAGTTACACGTGATGACTGAAAAGCTGATAGAAGACCAGGTTAAGCCATATCTAATTTTGTGGAAGTTACAATTTTTGGGAATTGCCGCCAGCAAGTGAGATTTAACTCAAGAAGTTTATCTTTAAAAGCACAGAACTCCTGTAAGGCTGTGTTTTCTTTTCAGTATTTTACATTTTGTATACAAGTAAGGTTCATCTCTGACTCACTTCCTCCGTCTGTCTATCTGTTAATTTTAGAGTCTGTTTAATTCAGTTCTGCCTCATAAGGGTCACAGTCTATGCTGTCTGTGCTTGGCACAAGGCAGGAATCAACCCTGATAAAGATTAGCCCAGCAGCAACTGTACTGTTTACAGTTAACTTCCCATTTTTATTTTTCTCTTGCAGTATACATTCTCCTTCCTTTAGGGAAACTTTTTTATTATTCAACTGTAATTCATATGACCAACTGAATTTGTTATTCAAGGATAATAAAGTTCATGTTGACCTTGACTGAAGATGAATAATGGTGTAAACTGGGAATGTGATGAAAACATGTAAAATAAGCAAGTTACCGCATTCTGAATAAGCTGACACCATCTCACAACACAATAGTAAAGCCATAAATGCATGGATTACAGCATTCATATTTTAGAACAGTAGAAAAACTTTTGACTAGAACAGGCCATTGAGACCAACAAAGTTCGCCAATCCTATCCAGCTAATTCTTTCAAAACAACATCAAGTTTTAAATATCCCTGGAGTTCTATTTCTACCCCACTATGTGAAATTTACCCAAACCAAGGTTCCAAATATGCCCCCATGTTGTGGTTAACCTCATGTTAAAGTAACAGTCTTGATCCACTGTACTAATTCCTTTCATAATTTTAAACATTTCACTCATGTGCCCTCTTAATCTCTATTTACTTAAACTGAAAAGGTTCATCTACTTTAATCTTTCCTCATATCTCATACCTGTTAGTCCTGCAAAATGCCTAGTTATACTTCTCTGGACATTTTCCAGCACTGCTATGTCTTTTTTTGTATCCTGGTCTCCAAGATTGTACACAGTATTGCAGGTGAGGCCTGACTAGTGCATTATAAAGCTTCAGCATAGCCTCATTGGACTTGTACTGTACACATCAGGGCACCTCCTAGAGCCAAGTGCTTTCCTAATGGGATAGATTAGAGCATTCCTCTGGTGGATCTTCCATGTGCACACCTGTAGGGCTGTGTGGAAGTTGTAGTCCAAATGGGTGACCCTGCTGGGTGTCTTAAGATCTGCCGGGAGTGCTACAGGAAGGAGAATTCCACATTGTAGAGAGGTTCTGTCTAACCCAGAAGTCCTTTCTAGTTGCACTCTGTTGGCACTGGAACTACTTCAGAATCTAGCGTAACAGAAGCTGCTCTGCTTTATCTAGAAGAGTTGGAGTTTGGTGTGAAGGACAGAAAAAGCTTGCCTAGGGGGAGTAAAGGAAACAAGAGCAAAGGAAATTCAAATAAATACAAAAGGTATTGTGATTAATACAAATGTTCATTTGTAACCCGTGACTTGTTTTTTGTCAATTGTGTCTGGGGTTTAGGGCTTAGTGGTGCCCTCTGCTGGCCATAATATATATTAAAAATAGCATTGGCCCAAGCACTTATCCTTGAGGAAAACCACTTTGAGCTTCACTTAATTCTGATGAGGTTCCTCACACTATGACCCTCTGTTTCCTGTGTTTTAGCCAATATTGCACGCATCTACATGATGCCCAACCTCTCATTTGAAAACATATCAAATGCTTTCTGAAAAGCAATATGCAGTAAATAATATCATAGACACCACTTTGAAGGAATGCACTTCCTGCATCCTCATAAAATGTTAGCATATTAGTAAAACACAACCTCCCTCATCTGAACCATGTTGATTGTTCCATAAAAACTCTGTCCATGTGCTGCTCAATCTTCTCCTTTATAATTCCTTCCATTAATTTACCTGTGATGCATGTAAAGCTATATAGTTACTTGGATCTTCTATTATCACTCTTTCGGTATAATGAGAATTTTCCCAGTGTGCAGGAATTTTAGAAAAATATGTGTCAAGGGTTTATACAGTATCTCTACTCACTAACCTCTTTAGGCACTCAAGGATGAGTGTTATGTCGTCCTGGTTATTTGTTAAAATTCAGCCTATTTACCCTAAACAGTACTTCTGTCTCTACAATTTCAAAATCTCTTAGTACCTCCTTAGTAGTCCCTGTTACTGCTGGGAGGTTATCTACTCCTTTATCAAAGACATGCTCAAGTATGTGTTGATCTTTCTAATGTTTTAAATCAATGACAAGCAAAGCTAGCCGCATATGCAATGTTCTGAATGAAAGGGAACTCCTCTTTGTAGTCAATAGAGTTGCTATAATTTAGCCAAATATGTGACTGAAATGGGGAGTAGCTGTATTTTGGAGATGTCAAGGTAAATGTGCTATTCAGACATCTAAAACAAAATGTTTGCTATTTAGGGTAGGTTTGAAATGGATGTCCCTGTTATACAGTCAAGGGAAAAAATAAAGTTGAGTGTTGCTATAAGAAGGACAATAAATAAAAATATATACAGTAATGGTAGAGTTTAGGGAGGAAGTGTTTAAGGACAAGAAGAGAAGGCCCAGCCTAGAAACCCAGTCACTTCAGTAGATTTTGTGTGAAGTTAAGAAAAGCACATTTACATGAACCCATACAAGATCTGTCAGGTACGTTGCAAATTAATTGGGTCGAGGACAGATTCCTCTATCAGAGTTAGTAGGATATGGTGATTCAATTTGAAAGAAACTCAATAACTGCCACGTTTTCTAACAATATCCCGGACCACAGACAGACCCCACACTGTTGTCACACAACACACCTTTATTCTACGTACTGGCACAGCACACAATAACCCACAGTGCTGACAATACCCTCACAGTACTCAGTCCTTTATTCCCTTGTTCCAACTCCAGGGCTTTCTTCCTAGCTCAGTCCACTGCCACCCGACTCCAGCTTCCGAGTTGTGGCAACTGTCTCCTTTTATAGAGGACCCGGAAGTGCTCCAGCTGTTCCCTGATTAGCTTCTGGCTGCACTTCTGGGTGAGACAGCAGTCCTACACAGGAGGGCTCGGCCATTCGCCATATGGCCCCTGGTGGTGCTCGTGAGCCACAGCGGGGTTGAACGTCCCTGCTCTGTGACAGTGTAGCAAACCTGGAGGGCTGTCCTCCATGGTCCTGGCCAGGTGAGTATCCCAGCTGCCCATTACAATGTTTAAAGAAAGTAATGCACAAAAAACTGTAACAATTATATTAACAAGTAAACAAATAATCATATGAGAAAGTAGTTCAAAGTACTTAAATTATAGATAACAGTTCCAAGAACCACAAGTCACCAGGAGAAACAAAAGTGAGTTGGAAAAGTCCATCTCCATACAGAGGCTGTTCCAGAGGTGCTTATCTTGAGTTTATGGAACAAATGTTGAAGATAGCCTCTAGCCAGACCGCGAGGAGATGCCACAAATGTCATAAATATAATAATATTTATTAATATAAATATAGGAATATAAATAACAACTGGTCTTATGGAGCTTGTGATGAAGGCAACCATTATAGTTGAACAGCCTACATGTTTTAGGACCAGCTGCTGGTCCTTCTTCCTTTTATGTACAATCTAAACCTTGAATCAGTGGAAATTCATAGACCATTATTATTGTACAAACACCTTAAAGTAATATATCAAAGATTTAAAAAGATGTTTGATCAACACAACACATCTGGGATTTGGAAATTCACTGAATGAAAAGACATAATTGTCTCAATAAACAGAAAAAAGGGAAAGGGAGCATTAACTGGAGAGCATCATTTTGGAGCAGGAGCTGGTTGTTTAATTTGGCTATTTTATGAAACTTCACTCATGAAGAGGGTTGTTGTAAGAGAGACGTTGTTTAGGACGTTTTGAGAAGAGACTACATACATAATGCAAATTCTATAAAGTCATTGCATTTAAATACAGGTCTTCCAGTGCTGATCAAAAATTTATCACCGGGTGTTACAGACTCAAATCAAATGTATATTTTTATTATGTAATGGTAATAATAATAGCAGCTCACTACTCAAAACAGGGAGAATCCCGGCTTGAACCCACAACCTCTGTGATTACGTGGCAGCAGTTTTTACCTCTGCACCAGCCAAGCAGAGTTTCGACTTTGTTGATTGTTATCAGCAGTAAGTGAGGACAAAAAGTGTATAGAAATAGGGCAGAAAACTTTACTCTGGTGTGGGGAGATTCTTACCATATTTCTATCATTTTCTATGTATTGTAAAAATTAAGTAATAGAGACATGAGGTTTGGGGTCCCATTGGATGCCCTGTTTATTTTGGGTGTTATGACAAAAAAAGTAAGTATATACATGTAAAATAAATAATCAGCTCAATACCATCATCAAAGGAAAGATCTTCAGATGCTTAAAGCTCTGTGATCCTCAGAAGCTGGTCTGTAACTGAGCAGCAACTTCTGGTGGGCTGTGGATTACATACCACCATGAAATGGACATGGCTTTGATCATGGAGGAAGTGGCTTTACTGCTTCTCCATTCTAAGGAGACACAATGAACTAAAGTTAGCAGTGGTGTCACACTTAATTCCTTCCCTATGTTTGCCCAGCACAAACCTATAAAATGTTTCCTCCGCCCATGTGTTTAATGCTCTGCTAGTTATCAGTGCTGAATGTATTTATGTTAAACTTGCTTGTTAAAACAAACTTCCATTTTGAAAACTCCTTATACCAATCAAAGGCTTATGGAGGCCTTCTATTTGAATTTAGAGTTGCCAATTAACCTAAGTGATTTAGAATCCTTGGGTTGAGGAAGGAAAAAGAGAGAAAAACACCTGTTAAATCTATTACTTTAACATTTCTGAAGACAGCACTTGATTAGGAATGCTTTAATTTTTATCTATCTATCTATTTTCAAATGTAGAACTCATAGACAGGTGGTATTAGTAACATTGTGAAAGCCTCATTAATCAAATACTGTTTAATGCGGTCCTTGAATTTACACCACTGAATTAAAAACAGTGGGAACTGATTAAAACATCTGTTGTGGAGCAATTTAATTGGAAAAAATTGTGAAGAATAATTCTGTTGGAACCACTGGGTCAGGTGGAAAACAAGCCCTATTTAGATCCGTTGCAAAGATAAAATTAACTGCATTACTTCCACTACAACAGACTTCAGTTACTGCTGGTTACATAATGAATAATCACGCATAGACAGTGACTGAAAGCTAGCTGAAAGGAAAGAAAAATAATATGATCTTTCTATTAAGTGAGGATTACTTTGCTTTACTGGTGAGTATAGAGTGACACAAGAGAAATGAAAAAGGGCTGAGGGGTCCCAGAATTTCCCCATTTAATGAAGTGTGAGGAGGAGACGCTGGTGAGTACAGACAAGCTATGTTGGCAGTTTTTGGAGTCCTTGTGAGTATTAATGAGGATGAAGATGTGGGATGAAGCTGAGTTAGTGTTGAGGTTAGTGGTCTTTATTTGGGTCACAAACGTCAGACCTGCAGAAAAAGTAAGCGGACACGTCACACCCTTGGTGTCTCCTGTCACTGCTTTATGTGAACTCTTTACTTTAGTCCTACTCTTGACTCTGTATACAACAATGTTGAGTATTGTTGGTCAAACAAAACATAAACAGATAAAGGCACAACAAAGAATAGTCCAGCTATTTTAAGAACAAAATAATAGTGCATTCATAATACAACTGGCTATTTATAACAAGCATTCTTCCAAATTTGGACTAAATAAAACATTGCAATGCTATGTCAGTTTGTAGCAGTATGGTTTTACAAATCACATTAATAATGTTAACCAAATTGCTGTGCCAAATGCTGTTTCTTCATCTAAATTCATTAAGAATGTGCTTGACAGATACTTGGACCTAAATCCAGGAAAATCCAATTGAACTGAATTTACTTTTGTATAATATTCCTCAACGACTGCAAGATCAGAGTGATCACACAAATTTAACTGTACATCCTTTATATACATGATCACACAAATTAGTTTGAAAATGAGCTATTTCAATATGACTAGTATAAATCATGATAATACAAGTCCATTAATATTAAAATTGAGATGTGATCAGTTGACAACAGGGAAGGGAAAGACAAAAGCCTTGATCAACAACATTTCTGAGGGAAACAACCTCGGTAAAGTTTTTTGTATGTTTTACCAATAACTGAGACCCTCAAATGGTCAAGGTATGTCCATCTCAAACACAAAAGGCATTTTATTCAGGAAGCAATTGATTTTCTCCTTCATTTAAGCTCCCCTATTACAACAACATTTACTTCTATAGCACATTGTCATATAAATGATGTAGCTTAAAGTGCGTTACAAGATGGAGAAAGAAAAAATAAAAATATCAAAATAAGATTAGGCAATGCTAAGTAACAAAGAATAAAGTAAGGTCCGATGGCCAGGAGGACAGAAAAAACAAAAAAAAACCCCATAGGGCTGGAGAAGAAAAACAAAAAAAACAAAATCTGCAGGGGTTCCGAGGCCACGAGACCACCCAGCCCCCACTGGACTGGGCTATCAGTATTTCATGGCAGGATTCAGTGGAAATATTCCTGTTTGCAACTGTTAACATATTTTGTCAGGAACATCTTTTCTTGAACATTTTTATAAGAAACGTGTATTTAAGATTAGTTAGGTTATTTTAAGAAAGCTTGTGAAGTAAATTTTACTTACCCCATTGGCAGATCTTTGCAATTCAATAAATCTTACGAAATGAAAAACGAGATTTAATGGCTTGATATAAAAACTTTTTACTTGATAACTTTTCATTGTTCTAATTAATTTTATTTGTTGCTTTTGTCCTTTCTGTTGGGCTACGTTGATCATGTCACTCACACTTGCGTTTGTTTCCAGGGTGGTTGCTGTGCGATCGTCAGATCAGATCAGACATCATGTTCTTCGAGAGTAAGGAGCTTCAGGAATTAGATGAATAAGAATGTAGTTTTCCATGGGGAAAATCTGGTTCTTTACAGAAGCACAATAAATAAATAAGCTCATAAATATTATAACAAGCAAATACACACCACAATTATTAGAAAGAAAGAAAACTTCTGACTTGGTTAAAGAGAAAAAGAGAAGTCTCAGTCACAGTGAGGCATTATGCAGGCATATTGCCGTTGGTAAAAAGGAGTCCCAGTTTCAGTTCTTTAAACACTTTGGCTGAATGATTTGTTGGCTAAAGTCCTCAGTGTCAGTGTGTCAGAGAGAGCTTGTGCAGCATTGTTCATAATTGTCTTCATTCTCTCCTCCACTGCTACTTCCAGGTGTTTGAGAGTGCATCCCATATCTGAACCTGCCTTTTTAATTAACTTGTTGATTCAATTGGTCTTTCTTGAAGTGATGTTACTAGCCCAGCATACTGCAGAACAGAAAATCACACTGACCATCAGAGAGTAAGTCTGTCCTTGAGTTCTTAAGGCCATGTGCTAACCAAAACTTTGTGGTGTCCTCTGTTACTTCTTCAGTCTGTCCCTGAGGTTTCAGAAAGTGCCAATGCTGTGTAAAATCACATAATGACTACAGACTAGTGAAACATCTCACATCATCAAGACCTTGGAAAGCCTGGACCTGGACTATATGAGTCCTGTTGTGGTAGACACAGTTACAGACAAAGACTGCAGTAGAGAATTTAATTATCTATCTGCTCTATAAGGCTTATTCTGTCCTGGTCAAAGCTGTCAGCACTGTGTGGATTCTGCTTTTTGATTTCTCCAGTGCCTTCAGTACCATCCAGCCATCCCTGTTAAGGGGTAAACTCAGAGATATGCAGGTGGATGAGCTTGTGGTGCCCTGGATAATGGACTATCTGTTGGAAACACTGCAGTTTGTGAGACTCAAGGACTGTGTGAGCAACACTGGAGCACCACAAGGTACAGTCCGGTCTCCATTTCTCTTCACTCTGTACACGTCCGGCTATTAATATAACACCAAGTCCGGGTGCAGAAATTTTCAGCTGCTTCTGCACTTATGGGGTTTATTGATAAAGGGGATGAGGCAGGAGAGGAGTCAGGTAGATAGCTTTATTTCTTGGTGCAGAAAAAAAATGTCTGCAGCTTAACATCAGCAAAACTAATGAACTGGTTATTGAAGTCTACCACACCAAAAGCCTCTATGTCTGGTCAGTATTCAAGGTGTGGAAGTAAAGGTGGTGCATTGCTATGTCCTTTTTGTGGCCTGGAGACGAAAACTACACACAATACTCCAGGTTAGGCCTCATCAAACTCTTCAAGACTGATTTTTGAATGCTTGAGAATAGGAATGATGCCTCATTACTGATTGGAAACATCAACAAGATGGATATTTCTTTAGATTTGTGGTCTATGTGGAGGAGATGATAAACAGGCAGCAAACTATAATAACATTGCTTCTTACAATTTGTAATTTTTCTTGCCTAACAGACAAAGAACATGACAGTGGATGGACGTTATAGCCCTTGGTCACAATGGAAGCCTTGTAGCCACTCTGATGGAGGGAGTGTTGGATCCTGCTTTTGTAGAACAAGATCTTGTGACAGTCCTGCACCACAGTGTGGTGGTCAGCAATGTGAAGATGCCAGCATGGAGGTTGCAAACTGCTCCAGGTATGGTAAACTATAAAATAACTGCCTTGTCAATACCACAAATTATTTTTTTAATTCTAAATGACCTTTGGGTACTAAATTACATATCAATTCTACAAAGGATTTTAATTGGAGTAACTAATTTGTTCAATTTTTCCATCCATCCATCTATCTAATTTTCCAAACCTGCTTTTCCTGAGCAGGCCCATGAGTTACTCCAGTATTCTGCTAGAAATCTACTCCTTGGAAGGTAGCAATGCAGAGAATTCATTCGAGCTCCATATGCGCAAAACATACAATTATTCAACTCAAAATTATATATCGAGCACATCTGTCTCGCTTGAAATTGTCCAAAATGTTTCCAGGGCAAGATCCAACCTGCGAACGCTGCAATCAAGCTCCAGCTTCACTGGTCCCATGTTTTGGGCCTTCACCAAATTAACATCATTCTGGACCACAATCTTGAAATGCCTTTCAGACAGCCTTGGTGTCACAATCCCTCCTAACCCATTAACAGGTGTGTTTGGTGGGCTCACAGATGGACTTAAAGTGGAGAAGGACAAGGAAACTGTAATTGCCTTTACTACACTACTGCCACGCAGACTTATTTTGCTCAACTGGAAGAATCCTAACTCTCCCCTTTTAAGTCAGTGGGTAGCTGATGTTTTATACTATTGGAAATTGGAAAAAATCAAATTCTCACTTAGAGGATCTGTGCAGAAATCTTTAAATACTTGGCAGAATCTAATCAATAACATTTTAGAATAAGCTTTTAAAGCACAGAGGAAGCAGATTCTCTCCCTATTCCTTTTTTTTCTTCTTTTTTTTCTTATCCATCCATCTATATTCACTTATTAATTTATCTATTTACTTATTTTTACTAGGTTTAAGTTTTATTCTGCTGCCCATGCTCTCTTTCTCAGGGGTGATGGGTTGATTTCTTTTCAATCCTATTCTTGTAAAATTGATCTATTTGTACGGAATGTTTTGTGATTTCAATAAAATCAATAAAATTAAAAAAAGAAAAATAAATCTACTCCTCATCTTAGCTTATTTTTTCCCAGAATGAAAAAGATAAATGTATGCAATACTATACAATATATATTATCTACCCACTTTCTATTATTTGATAACAGACTGCATATCCTTAATATTTGGGATGTGGTTCTTTAAAGCGATGCCATAAGGAACGATATTGGTTCCCAAAAGAACCCTTCACATGAAGTAACGTTAAATTATTTACATCCATATCAGAAAAACAAAAAGCTGGTACAAGATTTGTGAAATACCAATGGCTTCATGATTTTAAAGTAACTCTTGCTGCATACAATAATACAGGCTAAGCTCAGATTTTCTTGATCTTTTAGTATCCGGCTAAAAGATCTCATTTTGTTGCATTTTAGGGACCTTTTTAAAGTTTAAATAATGAATTTAATACATAGACAACCTTTCACAGTATTAAAGGTTTTACAAGAAAACACACAACCCAGTAGAATGCCATTAGGCATGTTAAAAAATACTGGTTCTTTAATGGCACTTTATGGTTCTTTACTGGGTTGTGATGTCCTTCATAGAATCATTGCTTGACAAAGCACCATGTCATTGTGAGAAGTGTTCTTTATACATAAAGTTGGTGTTCTGAGTTTAGAAAAACTTCTTAATATGTCGAAAAAAATCAAAATCTTTAATGTATGTTAGGCTACCTAGCAGGACACTGACAGATTAAGAAAACCTGAAGTTAACCTGTGTTACTGTATGTATACAGCAAGAGTCCTTTTAAAATCATGACCCATTGGTAAGTATTTCACAAATCTGTTTCCATCTGTTCATGGTTATCTACCGTAAGGAGCATGTGACTGATCGAAATAAATACATTTTTCTGGAATCTTGATGTGGATCGGTCTTTTGGGAGCCAAAAACGGTTCCCCTTCGGCATCATTCTGAAGAACCACTCTGGCATCTTTATTATTATTATTATTATTTTATCATTAATTATATATGTACAGTGGGAATAAGGGTTGGACATTGTAAGTAAAAAAACATTTACAGAATGTGTGTGCTAGGACAATTGTCCCATCCTCTAATAACCCTAACATTTATAAGAGTGTGGGCAATGCCATTGACCCTATGGCCCTGGATTAATTCGAAGACCACAAATTCTTGTTAACCAAGCACCATACTGTACAGTATATTTGACTTGTATGTGCTTCCCTAGGATATTTACACAGAAATGATCTGTAAATTCAAAACACATAGAATTCTGACTAAGATTTGAATCCTATACCTAGCCCTATGAGCCAACATCTCTGCTTCCTTACACTTCTATATTGCAACCATGCTCCACTTTATTAGAAAAATGCATTTGTTTCAGACGTCCAGCTCGCTGTTCATTTATACGTTTAAATTAGTTTATGGGATTTCTGTAATGCATCTGTTAATCTGGCACAGTAATATATTATCTACTTTCAAAGTTTATCCTTTTCAGAGGCTGATAATGTGGCTCCTTGCTCTTACTGTAAAGCATCCAAACTAGTTAATTAAATTGATGGCATCTGTTACAGTTTTGTGTCAAGCATTTTTAATGACAAATCTGTAAGGACTTTTCTAAGCTAAGCTTTTGTCGTTCTCTCCAACTGTATGTGGGTTTGTAGGCAGCACTGGTTTGGAGCTCTCATTCTTACTAAAGCCATTTTCAGAAAAGTCTGTTGTTGTAAGCAAATAGCTTGTATTTCAAAAGTAAGAAGACAAAGTAAAATGTAAGGTTAAATAAAATCACAAGCTGAAGTCAGAAAAACAGTCAGTCAGTCATTGTCCAAACCGCTATATCCTAGCATAGGGTCACGGGGGTCTGCTGGAGCCAATCCCAGCATGCACAGGGCGCAAGGCTTCTTAGAAACAAATCCCCGGGCAGGGTGCCAGCCCACCGCAGGGTAGAAAGACAGAAGTTCAAAATTGTATTTTGTTATGGCTTTTACTTGCAGTATGAGTAGGTTATGTTACATTTATTTGGGATCATAGGTGCTTATGGCCAGAGCTTTGGGGACAGACACAGCAACAGGCATCACACAGTGTGCTGTAATGAAATCTTGAAATGGGAAAAATAAATGGAAGTGTAAACAAATCAAATTTTTAATGCTAGCACCTGCGGATAGAACTAGTCAATGCCAGTCCTGTTGTCTGTCTGTGTACAGAATGTGTGGTGTTTGTCTCCATGTTCTTGTTGCAGAATTTACCCCCTTTATAATTTAAACACTTCAGTCATGAGAACGTCAGAATCTACATAAAGTTGTGCACATTTTTAGATTATTTTTTATAAATTTCCCATTTGATTTAATTACGTCCAAAGATATAATCACGTCTGGCTAGTGGCCTTTCATTACATTCTCGTATACCAAGTATAGGGAAAGTATTGCAATTGTCCAAAAATTTGATGTTGAGCTTTTGATGAATTTCGATGTTTTAGACCTCCCTGACTTTCTTGTATAAGAAGTATAGGGAAAGTATTGGAATCCTCCAAAAATTCCATTTCGAGATTTTGATGAATCTCAACGTTTTAGACCTCCCTGAGTATTTTCGGAATTACATCTGTGTGTCTGTCTTTGAGTGTGTGTGTGTGTATATAAACACGATAACTTGAATACGCTTTCACTTAGGTCAACCAAATTTACATACAAGTATTAGGTACAAAACGTAGATTTCTATCAACTTTTGGGCTATTTCTGATAACCGAAAGTGGTACTTTACCTTTTATTCATGCATCTGCAGAGCCCGATTTATTCAACTTTACTTTTATTATAATTGTTCAATATATTATTAATTTAATTTGATGTTGATGGTTCTTTAATGTATATAATATACATCTATAACCATTGTCTTGCAGTTTACTCATCAAATATCCATCCCCATATCTGAGTAAACGAGAAAGTCTAGGGGAGACAACTCCTGATTTTCTTGTAATGGTTTCAACGTCAGTTGTATTTTGTTCGTTTTGCTCTTCATGGACACATAAAGAAGGTCTACAATGAGAAATCAGAATTCATTTGATTACTAACTGACTTAAGAACAGCTGGGAAAAAATATGCATGATTCCTTCAATATTGTTTGCAAAAGTCCTCAATCTAGTTACACTTTAAACTAATTCTTCTAGTAAGCAGATCACTACTATACTGTGGCACTGATAGTATATGCACATGACACGCTACACACTACAACTGCGGTACTCTGACACCATGGGGTTGTGGTCATGCAAAGTGTGGGTTTTGCATGGTGTTAGGACCTTTTTACTGAAGATCTGCTATGAGTTTTTCAACACAACGTGCTGTTCAGTCTCTTTATGAATAATATGACATTAGGCCCACAGCAGCATGACTTTCAAACATATTCATTTATCCGTTTATTTGTAAAATATTAGCCCAGAGGAGTTTCTTAGGTGACTAGCCAGAGTAATAATGGGCTGAAGGATTTGGAGTTACTCTTCATAAACATGCTACATATGCATTTCCCATGCAAAGCTGTGTTCTAAAGTTAAGTGTTTTCTGTAAGTTTTAAAAGATATCTTACACACTAGAAATTTACAATGGAAGCTTACTCTGACAGATTCAAAGATTTAAACTCAAAAATTACATGGAGAACTTATCTAGGACTTCAAAACTGTCAAAAGCATCAGTAAAGTACATCCAGCCAAATTCTTTTGACTAATTTGCAAATCACATATGTGAGGACACCAGTGGAAATTAAGGTGAAGTGTATTTAGGATTGAAACCAGGAAGCACTACTTTACAGAAAGAGTTGTAGAAATCTATGCAACCTTTAAGGAGAATCTGGTTGTGTTGTTGGAACTGCTTAGCTATTAGCTAAACAAATGGGCTCGATGGACTCAATGGTCTCCTCTAGTTTGTCAAATATCTTATGTTCAACTGAAGCTGAAAAGTTCAAAATATGGACAGAAGGTATTATGATGTTATCTATATAGTTAATACGAAGGTATTATGATGTTATCTATATAGTTAATACAACAAACAATCATAGGAAGACACTATTCAGTTTGAATAAAAGCTGCCTTCATTTCAGATCTACAGTTTTCATAATAATTAGAATATCCCAAAATGGCTGCTATAGCTTGCACTAAGAAGCAGTGGTTCAATTTCTATGAAAACAGATCTCCAGGACAAGTCACAAAATAAAAGCAAATTTGATTGTAATTTACTGGTCCAGCATTGAGCTATACTTTTTGTGAATTTCCTGTGATTTGTCATAGAAGCTATGTAGTGGGATATTGGGTCACATGAGTGTAGAGTGGTCTCCCATACCCTTCCAAACAAGCATTTTGCACCTGCTCAACAAGGGAGTCAGTATTCTTCATGGATAGTGGAGCAGACCAAAATTGGCATCCATCGATGTAATTAGAGACAGAAAGATGCCAACAGGTATACTTAGGTGTTCATGGCAACTATGCACAGGTGGGCATTGTAATGCTGGAATACAGCACTGGGTAGGCCTGTCACCAAAGGTTATATGTTCAGTTCAGTATATTGGTAGGCATTTTTTATTGCCCTTAGAAGACAGGCAGGCTAACTCAGCTCAAAGTGAGTCACACTGAACAAGTGAATATTGTTATCCAGTCTGTATCATTATTTACATTTATTCTACGTGTAAAAGTTATCTGCTTAAAATGACAATGGGAATTCATCACCAAAAACGCTAGTCCTTTTGAGGGACGCTATTGGCGGATGGCTTAGAAGCTACCCAATCAGAGCATGTATTACATATTAACTAAAACCCCTCAATGATATACAATATGCTTCCCGCGCGGTGCTTGATTGTTTGCTTTTCTCTCTCTCTGACATTCTCTGCGCCTGATGGAGGGGGTGTGAGCAAGAGGGGCTGTTTGCACAGAGGCTGTTTGCCTAGAGGATACGGACGCTCCTCTAAAAAATGCCGCCTCATCGCGGTGCTTCGGCATACTTAAAAGCCCAAAAACAAGTATTGATTTTTTGATTGTTTGCTTTTCTCTGTCTCTCTCTCTCTGACATTCTCTGCTCCTGACACGCATTCTTTGAAGAGGAAGATATGTTTGCATTCTTTTAATTATGAGAAAGAACTGTCATCTCTGTCTTGTCATGGAGCACAGTTTAAACGTTTGACTAAAGGGTGTTATTTCATGTCTAGAGGGCTCTAATAATGTTAACAGTGTGGGAGAGTTTATAAGGGCTTAAAATATATAAAAATAACCATACAAACATATGGTTTCTACTTCGCGGATTTTCATCTATCGCGGGGGGTTCTGGAACGCAACCCCTGCGATGGAGGAGGGATTACTGTATACAGTTCACAATCGCATTGCATACAATATGTTACTACATAAGACTAGCCATTTGCTAAGAATGGTACTAAAACCATACATAATGTTCCTTGAAGAAGAGTCTAAATCATTTGTAAATAATAATAACTCCTCATTCAAGGATGAGACAGAAAAGTTATGTCTTGCAAAACTGACATTAATTCAGAAAGAATTAGCTATTTCAACAGGGCATTATGTGTATAAATCAAAGAAGGTGACTGTGATGCTGTAGAATAATTTGGTGAATCTCACTCTTTTTAATTACTGCATGTAGTTTTGATCACCAGATTATACAGAAAATAAAATAATAATGTTTAAAATATTGATGACAATCAGGAGAATGCCTGGCATTAATCATAGTAGATAATTATAATACACGGTCAGGTCAGGTCAAGTCAGGTTGGGGGACATTAATTGGTACAGCATGTTGACGCACCCACCACACGATGAAACAGCTCGGGATCCTGGTTGGCAACCCCTGAGGCAGACACGCGGTCCAGTCACACTCTCCGGAAATGACCCTCTAACTGCCGCAGCCAGGTGTTACATGGGCGTCCCCTTGGCCTGGTCCAGTCACTCAAGTCCTCAATAATGAGGATCTTAAAGCATAGCAGGAGAGTCTGATTTCTTTTCTAAGAAAGTCCTGAAGGTAAATGGCTTTACCCACTGCTGCTTAATTCTCT
Source organism: Polypterus senegalus (assembly GCF_016835505.1). Taxonomy (NCBI): domain Eukaryota; kingdom Metazoa; phylum Chordata; class Cladistia; order Polypteriformes; family Polypteridae; genus Polypterus; species Polypterus senegalus. Next base: position 22,161,678 of record NC_053158.1, read on the forward strand.
ATTGCATCTAATATAGTGTGAACAGTAGGGGGCACCACCAAGTCCCCAGACCCCAGATACATAAGACCCAACACAACTCCAGGTTCACTAAAATGGATTTTTAATCCACACAGTTCAGTTAATAAAATGATCACAACCAAAACAATCCCAAAACCAATGCCTTCTCTTGTCTCCTTCCATCCTCCTGTTGAGTGTTGCCTGCTGCCCCCCGACTCTGACTCACTGAGGTATGGCTGCGGGCCCCTTTTAAGTTGGACCCAGGAGTACTTCTGGTGGCACATCATGGCTTGCTGGATGCACTTCTGAGTCCTCCGGAAACCAAGAAGGTCCCCTCCCACCAGCAGCACTCTCCATCGTCACCCAAGGACCACTACAAGGCTGTGCTTTTGGATTCCAATTCCCATGCAGCCCTGTGCGTGTCCAAACTGGGACTACTGGTGAGAGACACTGCCACCCATTAATTTGGGAGATGAACTGCTCCTGGATTCCAGCTCTCACAAGTCCATCCTTTCTTCCTGCATCCCAGTCAGAATGTGAATTATAATCCATAACCTGGCCATTTCATTATGGCTGGGAAAGAAATCCTACTCAATCTGCCAGGTTGCCCATCCATCCTCCTGGGCACTTACAATAATTATCTCTCTCTCTCTCTCTATATATATATATATATATATATATATATATATATATATATATATATATATATATATATATATATATATATGAAATCCAACGTCTGTCTGTCTGTCTGCTTTTCACAAGAGAACTACTTAACGGATTGATTGGGTTTTTTTCTATAATTTGCTTGAACATTCCGGTTGATCCTGGGTTCCCTTCCCTGGTCCTCCCTGCATGGAGTTTGCATGTTCTCCCCGTGTCTGTGTGGGTTTCCTCTGGGTACTCCGGTTTCCTCCCACAGTCCAAAGACATGCAGGTTAGGTGCATTGGTGATTCTAAATTGTCCCTAGCGTGTGCTTGGTGTGTGTGTGTGCCCTGTCCTGCCTTGCGCCTTGTTTTGGCTGGGATTGGCTCCAGAAGATCCCTGTGACCCTGTGTTAGGATATAGCGGGTTGGACAATGACTGACTGACTGATTTCGGTTGATTTTGTGACTTCTCTCATCTTGGTAAATATTATGGTTCACTTGCGGTACCAATTTATTTGCACAAATCCAAAAGAGAGATGCAGCGGGCTGAGGGGAGGGGCGCGGGACCCTCCTCACTAACGTGCCAGCCTCAGAGCGTATCTTACATCCGCTTACAAAGCAAACGAGAGAACTGCTTAACGGATTTAGATTGTTTTTTTTTTTTTCTAGAATTTGCTTGAACATTCCAGTTGATTTTGCGACTTCCCTCATTGCGCTAAGAATCATAGTTCGCTTGCAGGAGCAATATATTCGCACTAATCCGAGACAGAGGCTGCGGGCCAAGGGGAGGGGGAAGTGTGACATCAGGAGTGGGGAGCTGGGCATTGTGCTCCTCACTGTCCTTTTTAGTAATACATGGGCAGAGCCGCAGGGGATGGCTAGCTATATAATAAATGATTGTTTAATATGGGCAGTCTCCAACTGCAGTCTCTGTCTTCACACACGTATGGAGTGGTAGAAACAGTCTTGAATTTAACCAGTCTTCTTTCCAATCACAATGAAGGATTAAAACCACCTTTATAAAATGGAGATGCTAAAAAGGAGAGGTTCAAATTGTGACAGGTTGGGTAGACTGTGGGATTGCAGGAAAGGTGGAGACAGGAAGAGCCCAGCCAGGCCCTAGTAGAAGTGAAACAGCAGTATGTGCTGGAGGTAATGACACGAAATCATGGAAGGACAGGAAGAATGGCACCACCGGATGGCATTAAATCCTGCACATATACTGGGGTGACACAAGAGAACTACAAGAAGGAGAAAGAGATAGTTAATGGGGGTTTGGGAGAAAATGTTAAATGTTCATCTAGGACACTAGAAGGGAGACAGCTTAAAAAATCGATGGGAAGCTAACCATCCTCTCAGAGAAAAAGGAAGGCCTAAAGACTGCAGTGGAAGAGTTAAAAGACTTCCTGGCTGAAACAGGAGAGCTCATGGTCTGGAGCTTAGAGACCAGCGAGTGCAGCCACATTACAGAAGTCAGGAAGCCAAAGGGCTGCCCTGGTTGGCCTTCTTGAGGAGTGCAGGAACAAAAGCTAAGGAGTTGTAGCCCTGTGATCTTACTGCAAAATCATGGTGGACTCTGACCCCAAAAGAGCAGGGAGCTCTGCACATCCAGAAGCTCGGCTCATTGTAGAGGTGATCACAAAGCCATCACGTCCTGTGTAGTCAGACCCAAAGACACAGTTATTTTGTTTGGGGTTTTTTTTCTGTTTTTTTTGACGCTTAATGTATTTTTGTACATTTAGCCATTTTTGTTTTCATAAAAAGAAGTAGAAAAGATCAAAGGAAATGAAATAGATAAAGAGCAGGTGTATGCTGGATCAAACCATCTTAACGCTCATTTAATATCTTATGAAAACATAAAGCAATGCTTTTATCTTATTTTATAATTCTGCTTTGTAATTGTTAAAAATTATTCTTGATTGATTTCTTGTCTGCTGTTTGTTGTTGTGGTTGTTGCCTGTTTTAATAAATATTTTATCACAAAACTTACATGTATTTTATATAAACTATGCTTTTAGTTTACATATTAGCTATAGAACAGTTGGAAAAGCTTTATTATATAATTCTTCAATACCACTTCATGATTCAACATTATTCATGATTCATGTTTAATGAATGCAGAGAGTAGCATGCCATTTGTGAGCAAGTCAGCATTACACATATACACTGCAATAAAGGAATAATATGTCAATTTCAGCAAGTGAAGCTTTTTTAATATACAGTAGATTAACTCCAGGCATACATACAATATGCCATTTTTTTCTCTGTCCATCATTAGCTCTGTTCACTATGTGGATGGCTTGTTTCCTTCTTCTATGTGGCTAAGTAGCAATGGAAGGAGATCATCATGGAAAATAAGAAAGTGCTAGCATCGACTTTAAATAGTCCCGTCAAAGACACCAAGCCGCACGGCCCCAGGAAATTCTGGGCAACATCATCATAAAAAGTCAGTCATTTTCCAACCCGCTGTATCCTAACACAGGGTCACATGGGTCTGCTAAAGCCAATCCCAGCCAGCACAGGGCGCAAGGCAGGAACAAACCTCAGGCAGGGTGCCAGCCCACCGCAGTCATAAAAAGTACTAACGTATATAACAGAAAATACCACAACAGGGCATCCCCTTCCTCAACTCCAACCGCTAGCCAGAACCTGCTGACATGTTGATTAAAAGTGTATTATTCCTCCAAATGCAGGACTTGTTCATATTTGTAGGACATTAAACACAATGTTACAACTTTATTGTACTGGGTGTCATATTGTAGAACTATAAAAGCAGTTCAGTTGAATTTATTTTTTGCTAGCCCCCTTCACTGATTACAGGCTCAGAGCACATGAACATATTTATAACTGTAATCTATTTTCCAACTACATTTCCCTTTGAATAAAACCTTCAGTCAAACAAAAAACTGTTATTCCTATCAAATTTTTTTATATTGCTGGTATCATTTAACGTAATGATTTTTTTAAGATAATGACTGCAAGATGGCCTGTAATTGATTTTTTCAAAAGTGCTAATGAAGCAGAGGAAAATACAGGGACAATAAATGTAAAACCAAGAGCAGGTGTACCTGGGCAAAGTGACTGTTCAGTATGATGGAGCCTCAAGCACAAGCAGAGGGAGAGAATTCTCCAAAGTAAATGACAGTTCATTCTGAGATCGATCCACGATGCAGCTTATGGAGAATTCAAGAGAAGTTAGCATATACAGCATTAAAAGTTTACTTCAGTTTTAAAGATGATTAAATACTCCAGACAGTTAGTTAGTTAGTCAGTTAAGTGCTGCTGACAAAGTTGTGTTAAATTGTTGAAAAAAACTAGGTGGAAGACTCGGCCCTGCTACCTCACTCCTCCTTGGACACATCTTTATATCCCAGCCGAGTGGCTGCCTGTGCCTTAGTTTTCTCCATGTACTGCTTGTATCTACTGATTTCAGAAATATCCGCATGTTAAACTGAATTGTGTTTCTAAATTAGCATGTTGTGGAAGTGTATGATGTTTGTTGGCATTGCTTCCAGACCTGGCACTCCTGCTATATACTCCTGTTTCTACTAACCATATCATTGGTACGTTATTTCTTTTTTCGAGGCAAGTGGCCAAGTGGTTAGGACATTAAAAATTTAAGTGAAAATGTTGCCAACTACTGACTTACTATGTGATTCAGAGTTAGTCAATTAACTGTTTTATGCATAAATGTTAAAATAAAAGTAAAAGGTGTGTTTCTGCTTATATCCCTTCAGCGATATCTTTTACAGGTAGCAAAAATTTACCACGGGTGTTACAGATTCAAATCAAATGTATTGTAGTGACCTCCGCGTCAGTTTTGAAAAGAAGAAAAGAACAAACGGACAGAGTAAGCCTCACAGAAAGTTTACTTGAATAGTAAAGAAGAAAAAAAAAAAACACACAGGGTTGTAACAGCAACAAAAAATGAACATCTTTGACTTTGAACTATTTACAATCTCCTATATTTCTCTCATAGTTATGGTCCTGAGAGACGCCGTTAAAGAAAAGAAAAACAGAAAAATGCCGACTTCGTAAACCCACAACACCTTCCTTCTAGCCCCTTCTCCAACGAGCTTCCCAACCTTCACATAAAAAAATGCATACAACTTGAAACCCGAGCCAGCCATAAAGGCATAATAAAATTTGAAAAGCCCCAGCACCCTGACAATATCCAAATGCAATTACAGAAATCTCAACTACATTTCTGTATATCTCAAATTAACTTCTTTTCCATTTTGAGATATCTGTCTCTTTCCCCTCATTCATTAGCTAAGAGTCTTCTTGTCTTCAGTTCAAACAGTTTTTCCCATGATGCTTATGTTCCTGTGTATTTGTTTAATAATAAACATATTTCATCAAATAAGTTGCATTTTGCATGTTGCCAGCATATGACTGGATAACTGACATATGAATTGGATTATGCGACACGAGTAACATGAGATATTTTTTTTTTCCATGGACGTTTTCACACCATTTGCTGTTGCCAAGCGTTGGTCACTATTTGGTTCCAATCTATCAGAAACTTTGTTATGTACAGTACTTTCTCTTTGAAAACACCAAATTCAATTTTTTTTTCTCGGCCAATAGTACAAACTACATGGAGTAAGTAGCATATAAAGAAATGTCATTTTTAGGTGGAGTATTCTTTTAAAGTTGACAGAAAGTCCTATTGAAAAAAATAATACCTTTTACAGCATGTAATTTTGAGATATTTCAGAGTTTTAGATTTCCTAAACTACACTCAAGACCAATTTGACTATTTTAGATATTGTGATTTCAGATATCTCATATAGAATTGCAAGTAACTTTCAAAGAAAGAAAACCCTACCTGAAAATTATATTTTTGTCTGTTAGTAACCCTGTTTTTTTTAGTAATATTTTATGTTTTCATGACCAAGGCTCAGAAAGTTTATGATACAATTGCCCTCAACCGTGGCCTACAGTGAGCAAATGAACAACAGCAAAAAACATCCCTGATAAAAATCTCAGTTTACTCGTGTCTCATAATCCAAGTGTCAGTTATCCAGTTGTATGCTCACAATATCCAAAGTCCATGCATTTTTGCTGAAATATTATTAAAATATATACTTCTGAAGAATCGGTGTAGTGCAGAAACAGGAAGCACTTATAAACAAGATGGAAATTTTGAAATGTAGGCAGGACTCTTGACCAATGAATGAAGGGGAAAGGTGGAACTTCAGTGAGGAGGAGCCATTCATCATGCACAATCAAGATTTTAAGGATACAAGATGTAGATAGATAGATAGATAGATAGATAGATAGATAGATAGATAGATAGATAGATAGATAGATAGATAGATAGATAGATAGATACTTGATTAATCCCAAGGGGAAATTCACATACTCCAGCAGCAGCATACTGATAAAGAACAATATTAGATTAAAGAGTGATAACAATGCATGTTATTGTAGTATTGTAACAGACAATAAGTTTGTATAATGTTAACGTTTACCCCCCCCCCCGGGTGGAATGGAAGAGTCGCATAGTGTGGGGGAGGAACGACCTCCTCAGTCTGTCAGTGGAGCAGGACGGTGACAGCAGTCTGTCGCTGAAGCTGCTCTTCTGTCTGGGGATGTAAGTATATTATAAAATATTTCACATTATAAAAAATACATAGTGATTCTAGAGAAAGGCCATTAGGAGAGCAACAAGGCTGATTTCAGGACTGAGAGGTACAAGCTCGAAGGAGAGATTGAAGGAGTTGAACATTACGGTTTAAACAAATGGAAATTAACAAGTGACATCATGGAACAACTAATTTAAAATCTTTTGATGCCATTCTTCATGCAGTCACAATACCACACAACACTACTACTTTATAGCTTCTGTTTCATGAAAATTGGTTTTTGAGCTTTTTACCTATCAAAAACTTTGTTTAGAATTTGTTTCTATTTTATTCTTGTTGCTACTGTTGGGTTATATTTTTTTTCCCCTTGGGATTAATAAAGTATCTATCTATCTATCTATCTATCTATCTATCTATCTATCTATCTATCTATCTATCTATCTATCTATCTATCTATCTATCTATTTTATTGTATATGTTTATGAATTTCAGTCTCTCACATTACTGTAAACCATTTTAGCTTTGTGATGGGGTATTCAGAAACTGGTGTTCAGTTTTTCATCAATACAAAGCAACACACAAACTCCAAGCTACTCCCAAATCTTTAAAAACAAAACTATTATAACCCAAATAGACAAACTCCTTTCTCCCTGTGGAAAGCTATTTTCTGCTCTTTATGATATAAATATTCCCTGCAGTTCCTAAAGACTTTTGCACCATAGGTCCATTTAGCAGTGAAATAAATTATATCTAATGCCTTTTTCAAGTCAACCATTCTGTTTAGTACTTAAAATAAATTATCGGTATCTGTCTGAGGGGAACCATGCTGATTGCCAACCAGGAAACTCAATCCTAGTCCTGTAGGTGCTCTTCTCAACAAACCTAATGTTCTGGAAAAACTTGCCTCATTCTAAAAACAGGCCCAACCAACAGTGTCCACATCTTCAACATGCCTCATGTCATCCAGTAAATATGTGGGTTGAAAAATTAATGAACAAAAAATGTACCTTCCTATTACTTCTTTCTCTTTCACTTCTGTTACAAAAGTATTAAAATGTTACTCCATTCACTGAATCTACACAATCCATTTTGAAGGGATCAGGGAGTCGGTTCCTATCTCACTAGCCTAGAACACATTACAGGAATTAACATGGTCAAGATGGCAGGCCAGTGCACACTCATGCAAACACCAACAATAGTCAAATTACCCTAACAGTCGCGTCTTTCAGATGCAGAAGGAAACATAGGTAAACTACCCAGATAAAATGACAAAGTGTGAACCGGTAACAGTGCTTTTCTCTTCCAGATACAAGTAGAAAGTGGTTTAGTGTGTTGGCTTGGATTGGCTCCAGCAGACCCCTGTGATCCTGTGTTAGGATATGGCGGGTTGGAGAATGACTGACTGACTGAAAGTAATACATTTATAAATTATCCACATACTTTTATAGGTAATATTTTGGCCAGATTAATTTCTAGTTTGTGTATTAGCGGGTTGGATGTTCTGAGTGTAGATGTGTGTCACTCTGCCTTGGGGATATGCTGTATATTTTCAGGCTGCCTTGCATAAGTTTGTACTCCTTACCCATTGTCACAAACTAGAATCTGTAAGTCCCAAAACTTTTCAAAAGCACTTCCAAAAATGCCCACTAGAAGGGGGAAAGCTCATTAAAAACCCTAGCTAGTCACACAAAAAAGGGCCTTACATAAAGTAAATCATTTATTGTTCACAAAAAAAGGTTCTTCGGTAATAATGAAGTTCTGTGGAGCACAAAAGACAAAATGGAATTGCCTGTAACACAAAGGCAATCCAAAGCAAACAGGTCCCAATACAGATACTTAGAGGCAATGTCAAAAAACAGAGCAAAATGTTCAATATCTGGAAAATTCACAAAAAACACAGCAAAATGCACAAGAACTCACTAAATGAGAGTGCATTCACAGTGAACCACCAGGAACTGTGGGAAGCTCTCTGGATGTGCAGTGTTGGGGACAGTTTCTTGGCGGTGATTGGCAGGCAGATCGAAATACTGGGCTCAGGATTTGAATCTCAGTCGCGGCACTGCCTGTGTGGAGTCTGCACATTCTCCTGTGTGCATTTACTCTTGACATAAACTTGTCTCCTCTCACATGTCAAAAATGTGTGTGTTAGGATAAGTGAATGGATCTAGTGTAACAAGTGCGGGTATGTGACAGTGTGCCCTCTATTGGGCTGGTGCCTTTGCCAGGGTAGATTCTCACTGAAGCCCTGCCAGAATGATTCGAGCCCTCTGTGACTCTGAACTTGATAAGAAGGTTAGAAATTGGAAGAGTAACTCATAAAGAAATCTGGATAAAGATGTATTGAAATACAGTGCTGCTTCAAAGTAAAGCTAAAAAACGGCTGTTAATCCAAAGGACTAAAATATTCAAAAATATACAAATATTATGCTAATTATACAACTCACATTCAGCTCAAAAGAGCTGTCTAAATCTTATTATATATAAAACTTTAAAATTCCATTTATGAAATTAAATATCTAATTCATTGCAATTTTATATATCAAACAAAATTTTCACCCCATCTTGAGGTCATTATATTACAGTCCTGTTGTATTCCTTATTCAAGGATGTTATGCATTTTTGGGTTAATATCTTGGATTACTTATTTTTCTCAGGTCACAGGGCCACTGAATAAATAAAGCATTATGATTTATGAGATAAAACGGCTACGCTGAAACAATGCATTTTTAAACTGTTGTGCATCACATTATGCCAGCGAATCTGAAAACCATGCTGACAGTTCAAACCTCAGCCTTTTTTTTCCTCTGAGTATTTCATTTTTCTTTAATTTTTTATTTTGTTTAAAATATCAGTCAATTGAAACAGTTGACTGTAATGTTAAGGCTTGATCTATCAGCCATCTCTAGATTTTTCGGCTAAATAACAAAAAAAATGAACAGGCTTTATAATTAGGTTTCCCCTGCTTAGCTAGTATCATAGTAGCTGAGTGTAATGAGTGCATCATAATAATAATGAGTGTAGTGAATTGTATTTGTCATTAGTTTATTATGGAAATATTGTCATATCTTACCTCTAATTTTTTCATCCAGCTGAGTGGAGAATTTATTTGTGTCTTTGGTTGTGGTAACTGACAGTTGTTTGCATTAATTAAAATTAGCTTCTACAATCTTGAATGCCATGTTTTCTTTCTAACGGCATTTGCTATTTTGCTAATGACGCGGCTGCACTCGTGTGTAATGTCATCTACGTGACTGAATAAAAGGGTCATCCTTACATAGCCATCCAATAGGGCTGATAAACTAAAGACTTTGGTCGTGTTTTCTTTACTTTTTTGAATATCTGCTAGGTTACATTTTTCTTAGTTCGATTTTTGGTTTTGACCCTTCGTCTCATTTTCGATCTTTGCTTTCTTTTTGATTATATATTTAACTTCTGCCTTCTGATCGCTTATTCCTTTTACTGTGACTTTTGCGCTGTAAAGCAAAACATTAAAAAGTTGTGTTGACCTAAAATGCCTAAATCGAGCCCTTAAGATGAAAAGAGAATTCACTTTGGAACAGTAAGTGACCTTTAAAAGCAATGCACTTTGAAATTATCAAAAAAGAAATTCAACAGACCTTTGCAAACAAGGTTAAGGGAAACTAATTCCATTCATTAAAGAAACAGCTCGCTGAACCTCTGCAGTGTATGTGGCAATAACACGATTCAACCCTGTACAAAATATGGGCACTGCTGCTTGTAGAGCTAAATCTGTAGATACTACATTTTCAGGTTTTCTAATAGAGATTTTCTTTCATGTTTATTAATGAACTGGTAAATTTCGGCAGTGTTGACTTTTTTCATTGATTGAATCATTTTCTAATCTCACATCTCAATGTAGTGTGTGTTAATGACAGGCGATTAGCCAGCATTCCATTCTTTTTGAGTGACTCTTTTAAGTGAATCCTACAAACCGATTTGTGAACACAAACAAATCGATCAAGTAGAGCTCAACAGGAATGCTGTAGTGCATGTGTGTTCTTCTTGTGTGACGTCGTCAGCATCTTTCGTTTCGCTGGTAGATGTTTGTAGCACATGCACAAGAACGCCCTGAATCCTGAGCCTTGACTCGTGTCACTTACTGAGAATCAGTCTATGGATTCTTGTTCAGTTGATTCACAAACGAGTCACTACCCGAGAACCAGCCTAATGACTCTCGTTCATTTGATTTGTGAACAAATCATTATAAGTTGCACAATTCTCATTTACTTTTCTGTAACAAAATATCTTATTTTAATTATGCATCTTTAAATGTGTTACCGTGCCTTGTGTACAGAAGCAGGACAATGGTATACGAATTATCATGTTAAATAGATGTTAATTATATATAATTAACCTTATATGTATTGTGACAGATTGGGGGCGCTATCGCTTCCTTGAACCCTTGTCCACGACTCCAGACACCAGATAAAAGTCCAAATGTTGACTTTATGAATTCGCCACAGTGCACAAAGCAGCCTCTCCTCCACTATACTCATAAACACACCAATAATCAATAACAATAAACAATCCTCCACTCCCAGACGCGTTGCCACCCTTCCACCCAGCTCAGCTTGCTGTCTGGAAGCTCCCACAGTCCTTTTATATACCCTGACCCGGAAGTGTTCCCAATCCCCAGTCCATGTGATTCTCTATCACTTCCAGGTCAGGTACAAGTCCTTCTTCTCACCCCGGAAGCACGTCGCTCTTCCTCTGACGTACTTCCGTGTTATAGGGCACAAATGATTCTTCGGTCCTCCCTGCAGCTCCCACTTGCGGCCCCTGTAGTATCCAGCAGGGTCGTGTATAAAAACTACACAGTCCATGACTCCCTGCTGGTCTTCGGGGCACCTCCATACTGCAGGGAGGGCTCCATCTGGCGGCCTGGGGGTATTTGCTGGGATGACAAGCCGGCCAAAGACCACAGTAATATAATCAGTTATGTATTTCCACAAATCATGGCTATAGTCATTGGCACTTGCCAGAGCAGCCCCATCTGTGTCCTGTTAATCAGCCCCTCTGGGTAACTTCATAGATTGGATCAGAGTCTTGATGCCAGCCAGTGGGCATTTGTGTGAAAAACCAGGCTTTTATTTTATTTTTCTAACTCCATAACTATCATTTTTTCATACATTGTGTACTTAGAGATTTCATTTGAGCATTTCATGGTGCAATATAAAATAAAGATCAACTGACAAATGATCATTCAACAGATGCATTATAAGTTAATAACTGATGAGTCTATAATCAGTTTTCTGCTCTTGTCTAGTCTTATGTATTAAAAAGAATCTCATAATGTGAAAAGTCCTGTATAAAAAACATTGATGGCCATTTAAAATATATACATTTCAGGTTGATCATTCAAAAGGTTTCATATAGTATGCTGATTTTATGCAGTTTGTAAAGCACTTTGTGATAGCACTGTATAAAATAAGAACTGAATGACTGACTGAGGATCAATAGAAAGATGCACCATTTTCAAGTAACTTAACAATCTGATTATGTATTGCAATTTTCTTATTCTATACATTTATAGGGGCACCAGGATTTATTAAAAATGAGCCTAAGATTATTTTGACTATTGTTAACTGATTCGGAAAGTATTCAGATCCCTTCACTTTTTACACATTTTGTTATGTTGCAGCCTTGTTCTAAAGTTATTTGAATTCATTTTTCCATCGATCAACACCCCAGAATGACAAAGTGAAAACAGAATTTTAGAAATGGTTGCAAATCTATTAAAAAAAAAACCTGAAATCTCACATTGACACAAGTGTTCAGACCCTTCATTCCGTACTTTGTTGAAGCCCCTTTGGCAGTCATTCCAGCCTTGAGTCTTCTTGAGTATGACATGACAAGCTTTGCTCACCTGGATTTGGGAATTTTCTGCTGTTCTTTTTTGCACATTTTTTGCAGATCTGTCAGGTTGGATGAAGACTAATTAGTGGACAGCCATTTTCAGATCCCTCCAGTGATGTGTGAGTGGAATCAAGTCTGGGCTGTGACTGGGCCAATTCAAAGACATTCCCAGAGTTGTCCCTAAGCCACTTTGTGTGTTGTCTTTGCTTTGTGCTTAGGGTTGTTATCCTGCTGAAGGGTAAATCTTCAGCCTAGTCAGGTTCAGAGCGCTCATGATCAGGTACTCCTTTAAGATATGTCTGAACATTGCTCCATTCAGCGATTTACCTGTGTGATGGACAGCACCCGTGGGCTGGTGCCCCTGCCAGGATTGGCCCCATTCTCTTAACTGACCAGTAGACCAGTACAATGGAGAGATTGGGGGAGGCTCTGTATCAAGGCTATATACTCCCTTGATCTGCAAAATGGCTGCATCTCTGGGCTTTGGTACCCATTTCAACACCCACAGGGAATGCTGGGAACAGTAGTCCAATGGGACAACCCTGTTTGGATCCATAGATGCCGCCATGGTATGCTGTGGGGAGTTATACTCCCTATTTTATGGAACTTCTGTGTGACCTGGAAGTACTTCCAACAGGCAATGCCCTGGCTTCGGAAGTGCTCCCAGGATCTTCAATAAAAAGAACAAGTCAGAGCCCAGAGAGGAGACAGGCAACACTCATCTGGGAGGAGCAGCAGAGAAGAGAAAGAAGAACAGAGGTTATTGTTGCTGTATGGACTTATTTCTTTAAAATGAAAATCTTCGTTTTGAACCCTGGACTTATTTCTGCATTCATGTCTGGGGTTTGGGGCTTTGTGGCGCCCCCTGTTGATTACACCTGTCTAGTCTTCCAACTCCTGCTGCTGAAAAACAACCCCACAGCATGATGCTACCACCACCATTGGATGCTTTATGATTGGAATTTCATTGCACAGGTGATGAGCTGTGCCTGATTTCCTTCAGACATGATGCTAATTTTGGTTTTCTCAGACCGGAGAATCTTGCTTTTAATAGTCTGTGAGACCTTTAGGGGCCTTTTTGCAAACTCCATGTGTCTTTTACTGGAGTGAGTCTTCTGTCTGGCCACTCTCAGGAAAACCCAGATCCTTGGAGTGTTGTAATGATGGTTGTCCTTTCTCCCATCTCAACACAGGTTGCCTGGAGCTCAGCCAGGTGGCAGTTAAACAGGCCATCACTTTTTGTATTTTTCTTTTTCCAACACTAAATTACAAATCGTGAACATTTTGATCATACCGTGTGATATCCCAGTCCAGTGCAAGTCACAAACCGACAAATATTATCCATTATAATGTTGACCCGTAGCATTATATAACAGCAAATAACAGCCAGCAGTCAGTTTTTAACGTGTTTTGGCATTCCTTGTATTTCATTTGTGCATTTAAAAACTTTTACCCAGTGAGTTTTACATGACTAATGTTTTCATCTTGCCTGATGTGTGCATTTCCAGTTTCAAAATTTATGAGTCAATCTGTCTTCAATAAAGTTATCATCAAAATGCTAAAAATGTTGTCTTTTTATACCCTGTATCCCAGCTACGTACAGTTATCTGTTGTATCAATGAGCTGCAAAGCTGTGTGCGATACAGAACAGAAGTTGGGAGCTTTAGTACCAATTGAGTTGGCGAGTGATTGTGAAGTGTCCAGCATACTCACTAGTGTGGTTGGTAGCAAACCCATCGTTACAGTTAATACAGTCAACTGGATTTTCACTTGTCATTAGGGCATCAGACGCTGGAGGTTTTTGAAGGCCTATGTGTTTCCTTTTGCTAATCAAACCTACACTCTTAAAATCCTGGTTCTTTAATGGCATTTAATGGTCCTTTACTAGGTTTTGTGGTTCCTCGTAGCACCATTGCTTGGCAAACCACCATTTCATTCTTTGAATATGAAGTTGGTTCTTTGTTCTTTGAGAAATGTTTTAACGTTTCGAAAAAAAAAAAAAAAAATCTTTAATGTATGAAAGGAGGTGGCACGGTGGCACAGTGGTAGTGGTGCTGCCTCGCAGCTAGGAGACCCGGGTTTGCTTCCCAGGTCATCCTGGCCTAGAGTTAGCATGTTTTTTTTTTTGTTCTTTATTTTGCCTTATACAATTTCTCGTATTAGGAATTTGTTCGTTTTTGCATACCCCTTGGGGACAGAGTGCAGGGTCAGCTATTGTACAGCAATCCTGGACTAATTGAAGGTTAAGGGCCTTGCTCAAGGGCCTAGCAGAGTAGGATCTCTTTTGGCAGTGACGAGGATTTGAACCGGCAACCTTCGTGATACCAGCGCAGATCCTTAGCCTCAGAGATGTTCTGCTCGTGTCTGCATGGGTTTCCTCCCACAGTCCAAAGGCATGCAGGTTAGGTGCATTGGCAATTCTAAATTGTCCCTAGTGTGTGCTTGGTGTGTGTGTGTGTGCCCTGCGGTGGGCTGGCGTCCTGCCGAGGGTTTTTTTCCTGCCTTGCGCCCTGTGTTGGCTGGGATTGGCTCCAGCAGACCCCCGTGACCCTGTAGTTAGAATATAGTGGGTTGAATAATGGATAGATGGATGTAGGAAGGCTACCTAGCAAGACATTAACATATGATGAAATCCTGGATTTGACCTGTGTTAAAGTACGTATGCATCAAGAGGACTTTTAAAATCAGGACCCATTGGTATTTCACAAATCTTTTCCTGGAATGCGGCCTGTTATGGGTCTAAATACATAAAGGTTCTTTCTGGAACTTGCATGTTGATGGGTCTTTTGGGAACCAAAAATGGTTCCCCCATAGCATGACACCTTTATTTTTAAGAGTGTATAAAGGAAAAAAAACTTTACAGAATTTTCTTTTTCTTGAAAATCCACTATGATAAAAAGATAAGTGTCTGTCTGTCCCTCTCCATTCAGTTTCTATGTCTCATTCTTCCAACAGATGGTGCATCAAAGACATTTCTAGTAATAAAATTTTGACATGAAAATTTAATTTGTCATTTCAATAGATGGCAAATCACAGACATTAGCCCTGCTTTTACAAATCCTGTACCAAATGGCATATAACAGAGACATATGCATTTCACGGCGCTATGAAAATGTTAATGCTGAGATCTACAGTGAATACAGTAATCCCTCCTCGATCGCGGGGGTTGCGTTTCAGAACCCCCCGCGATAGTTGAAAATCCGCGAAGTAGAAACCATATGTTTGTATGGTTATTTTTATATCTTTTAAGCCCTTATAAACTCTCCCACACTGTTAACATTATTAGAGCCGTCTAGACATGAAATAACACCCTTTAGTCAAAAGTTTAAACTGTGCTCCATGACAAGACAGAGATGACAGTTCTTTCTCACAATTAAAAGAATGCAAACATATCTTCTCTTCAAAGGAGCGCCGTCAGGAGCAGAGAATGTCAGAGAGAGAGAGCGAGCGTGACAGAAAAGCAAACAATCAAAATATCAATACATGGTTTTTAGGCTTTTAAGTATGCCGAAGCAGCGCAACAAAACAGCATTTTTTAGAGGAGCGTCCGTATCATCTAAGCAAACAGCCTCTGTGCAAACAGCCCCTCTGCTCACACCCCCTCTGTCAGGCGCAGAGAATGTCAGAGAGGGTGAGAGAGAGAGAAATGCAAACAATCAAGCACCGCGCGGGAAGCATATCTTATATCATTGAGGAGTTTTAGTTAATATGTAATACATGCTATGATTGGGTAGCTTCTAAGCCATCCACCAATAGCTTCTCTTGTATGGGCAAACAAACTGAGGAAGTATGTAATAAAAATTAAAAGATCCATTGTCCGCAGAAATCTGCGAACCAGCGAAAAATCCGTGATATATATTTAGATATGCTTATATTTAAACTCCGCGATAGAGTGAAGCCGCGAAAGTCGAAGCGCAATATAGCGAGGGATTACTGTACTTAGATTTCAGCCCATCTTCGATAGTTAGCACAAGTTGAAATACCATTAATACTAGAATTACCAGAGCCTAGATTCCAGATCTAAACACTAGTGTGGAGAGTCGCTTGCATACTGAAGAGTCTATAGCTTCAGGTGGAAGCTGCCATCGCTGTACTTTGCATATAAGAGCCAGATCGAATGTTATTTACTTATTTACCTTGGTTTATTTATTTACTTCCTACAACATAAAGTCACAAGTAGAGTGCAGAGCTATAGCGCGTCTTTATGTGAAAACAGCAGTGTCAGATGGGGGGAGGGTAGGATCGTGAACGTGACTGAGAGAATAAAACTGAATAAAAAAAAAACAAAGCTAACCTTTACAAGTATCATACATTTACACCGGATGTTATTCACTGAAATCAAAGGTATGTATTTATTCTAAAATAGTAAGAATAAGAGCAGCTCACTTCTCAAAATGGACTCGTCTGGGATTGAACCTGTGAAGTTTTGATTACCAGTCAACAGTTGATACTGTTGCGCCACCGAAGCGGTCGTAGCAAATATGTGTCAATATTGCACCCTAACGTGGGTTCTTTTTCTGTAGCTTATATTTTTGAATAGAAGTGCACTTGTTCTATCATATTTGTACCTTTTGTGAAAGTGTTTATTTGATATTTGGAAATCAGGCTTAACACATTATACACTTCATGTCTACATTTTGTCAATTATTGCTAAAACATGAAAAACGTTTATGTTTTAACAATGTGTTTACTGTATATAGATTGTTGTAGACACGGAACACACATGAAATGCAAATGTTCCAAATAACGATATAGTATTTATAAAAGGTGTGATTTTGCTTGACTTCTCACTCTATACAACTCCAAGCAGCTGACACGCAGGTAAACAGACTTGAGCTGAGGAAACTGTGCCCCGGTGGGGAATCTGATAGCAGACTGCTTGCTGCTTATCACCACATTTAAAGGACAAAAGACACTGATGGAGAGGTGCGCAGCAATTTAAGGTGGGACGGACCTACGAGTTTTTTCGTAGGCTCTGGTAATTCTAGTGTTAAAAGTCCAATCACAATCAGGTAAATTATAAACAACATAAGCCATATGCTGGTTGTTTACAGTATATTATTTTTGTGTCTAATTCTCTTTATGTACCAAGTTTCAATAGCAACAGTATAGAAGGTGTATCCGTTAGTTTTGTAACAAATACTTTTTGCCCATTTAATAATATGATTTGTAGAATATAAAATAAATTATTAGTAGTCTGAAGAAAGCACCCTCATCCCATGATTTCACTTTTTTCCTCAGGAATGGAGGATGGACCCCTTGGACGGCCTGGTCTGTATGCAGCACTAGCTGTGGAATCGGCTTCCAAGTGCGACAGCGAACGTGCAGCAACCCAACACCTCGCCATGGAGGGAGAGTTTGTGTGGGCCAAAACAGAGAGGAAAGGTAAGAGCAAAGACTTCTAGCAAGAAATCAGTGAGCTGAACTCTGAGAGGCATCATATGTGACAGATGAGTTCTTCTTCTAGAGAACTTTTACAGTCATGCCGTTAAGGAAGTTGCAGTTGAGCCTAAAAGGTTCTGGTCTACTTTAAAAGAAAAATGATTACAAGACTTTCCCTGTTCCTGTATCCCTCAGAAAATATTTTCTTTATGTTGATTTATTGAACCTGTTTAGTTTATCAAATATGCAGGTGATGTCTGAACCAGTTCAGCAACAGCGGCAGGAACTAGCATTGGAAAAGACAACAGGCCATCTCAGAGAACAATGCCAGGTGCCAGGTGCTCCTTCCATTCAGAAACTGCAGGTCACTTTCTTTTTTTTTTTGGTCCTTTGGTACAAGGAATACCAAAAATATCTAAGGGAATACAAATTAATAATCATGTAGATGTTCCCCAAAGACTGCCACAGCTCTGTGAATAAGAAAATTACAAGAGAGAGAGAAAAAGAATGACAGTAGAATATTGATAGAAAACTTTGAACCCAAAGCTGCCCAGAGTTGTCAAAAATGTCTCCAAATGTACTTAAACCCATATGTGTCCAGGGAGAAGGATCTACTGTGCACATCAGCCCTAAAAGAACTCCTAGATGAACCTAAATGCCTCTCAACTCAGTACAAAGTCCTTAGGGCATAAGAAGTTAAGGGACCATATTTATAAATGTATGCTTTAATTTTAAGGGACAAAAAAAGGGAAAGTGGATGGTAAACTCGGAGAAATTAAATTACATTTTATGGGAAGCCAGGATGAAGGGAAGAAGGGAGAGGTAAACCAGAAATAGAGTGGTCGAAAGGCAAAGGCCCAATGAAAACGCTTTAAGTCAGGAAGAGACACCCCTGACAAGACCTAATCCCAGATCAGTGCTGAGTGTTTAATTGAAGGTGTTTCAGAATTCCAAAGTAAACAGCAAACAAAGGCATAAATATCAGGCCAAAATTTTATTTAAGAGGAAGAATGGCACTGATAAAAGTTTTGTGAGGAACATAATTCATTTGAAGGTCACTTTCAAATTTGTAAGGAATCAAACCTTCATATTTTTGAACTAGAATTTCCATAAAAGATCCATTGAAAGCAGAGGTGAAGAACAAAAAATCGTCAGTACTTCACCATTGTTTAAACCTCATTTCTTTACATCCTCTTTTTTGCTTGACCTTAATAGCATGACATTCTCAGATCCATTTAGTGCAATTCAAAATCATGTGGGGTTAGCGGAGGTCCCAGTAGAATCATATGGAAAGTAAGAATCAGCCCTAGACGGGGCACCAATCCATCATGGACCTTGACTTACATGCATATGCAATAATACATAGTAGTCATTAAGGATTGCATTCTTCAAGCCTTTTCATTTTTCTCTTGGAATGTATAACACAGTTATCATGATAGGAACAGAGAAATGTATATAATACTAATGAGATACTTGAGGACTGAAGTGGTAATTTTAAACTCTAGGTTAATAATTGAGCTGCAGCATCCCAGACAAACTATATAAAGAGTAATGCAGGATGCACAGAGACATCGACAGTTCTGATTTCTCAAGAGACATGGGTAATACAATACAATACAATACTATACAATACAATTTATTTTTGTATATCCCAAAATGATACAAGATGTGCCTCAGTGGGCTTTAACAGGCCCTGCCTCTTGACAGCCCCCCAGCCTTGACTCTCTAAGAAGACAAGAAAACCCTCCTAAAAAAACCCTTGTAGGGAAAAAATGGAAGAAACCTTGGGAAAGGCAGTTCAAGGAGAGACCCCTTTTCAGGTAGGTTGAGCGTGCAGAGGGTGTCTTATAAAGAAAGGAGTCAATACAATACAATACAATACAATACAAAACAATACACAGATCAGAACAAATCCTCAATACAGTATAAAAATAAATATTTTACAAGTACACAGCAGAATTTAACAGTAGATGATATCCCTTAATATGATTTGGATTTGTTTAGAGTCTAGAGTCTTGGAGACCTCAGCCATCAAGCTGCCTGCCCCATTTGGCCATTCCACAGCTGAAACAGCGCTGGGCCAGCCAATACGATGAAAGGACCCCTCTCCTGATGCTTCCTGTGATCCTCCATCAGAGATGACTTTACCTTAGGCAGGCAAAACAACTTAACAGGTGGGCCGTGGCACCAAGTGTCACATTTGAGTACCGAGAACAGAAACAGAATAGGTGAAGGTTAGTAACAAATTATAACTATCATGTTACTTATGTTTTAGTGCTAATGACTGACAACAGAGATGCAGTCTGTACAGTTAATCAGCAGCTCTAGTCAGGATATGCTGAACTGAAGTAGTGAGTCTTCAACCGGGATTTAAAAGCTGAGACCGAACTGGCATCTCTTACAGTAGCAGGCAGACCACCCCACAGTTTAGGGGCCCTGTAACTAAAGGCTCGACCTCCCTCTGTTATTTTATTAGTTCTTGGAATCATAAGCAGACCGGCATCTTGAGATCTTAATGTGTGCTCTGGTTTGTAACTCCTGATAAGTTCAGACAAGAAACCTGGACCTTGGCCATTTAATGCTTTATATGTTAAAAGGAGGATTTTGAAATCTGGGAGCCAGTGTAAGGATTTAAGAACTGGAGTGATTTTGTTGTTCTTGTAATAATTCTTGCAGCAGCATTTTGGATTAACTGGAGGCTGTATAAAGAACAGTTTGAACATTCAGTGAACACCACATTGCAGTAGTTAATCCTACTAGATGTAATGTAATCAATTTAAGTGGCATACATACAATGCAGAATTCATTGCAAATAAAATACATTAATTTGGGTACCAAAAAAATATTAATATAAAATAAGTGCTGTAAGAGGCAAAGGAAACCCAAAGAAAAGCTGTGGCATTAACTGGGTCACCTGTTCACAACAAAAATGAGCGCACAGTGGCACAACAGAAAATAGAGAAGTCGCAGACGCTATGAACACACCGGATACGTCTAAGGTTTCTGTGTTCACGAGCGGGTCAGAGTCAGGGCACTCCATCATGCGGGACTGCGTTTCCTAGACTGAGGCACTGTCTTCATCATTATGGAGCTTTCGGATTTATATGGTCCTAACTAGAAAAGGTGGGGGCTTTGAAGGCTGTGGGCAGTGCTTAGGTGCCCTCAGTGGGAAGCTTCTCAGAGCTGCAGAAGAGAATGGAGACAGTATTGTTAGCTGTGGCGCATCCTCTTGCCCCAGTGAGGTATTGCATACCTTATTATAGCCTGGAAGGCGATCTTCAAATGCCCATGCCTGCCAGTGCACATTTTAAGACATAAGAAACACAAATGTGAATATTTTTTCCTGTGGTATGAGATAATTCATTTTTGATTACATAACATTTTTGTATCAAGTTTTTATCTGATGTCAAAAAATATCAGGATAACAAAGTAAAAAAAAAAAATCCTATATAAATTTAAACCCACTGCCCACCCCCACCCAAGCATAACCTACCCTGGAGCTATACAAAAGAGAACAGAGTAACATTTAATTAATAAAACATATAGGTCTCTGAAGTCCCATAGGCCCACATATCCGGCTGAGAAAGAGAAAACTAGTAAATTTTAATCAAGTTGAATCATGGGCTTCCCGTCATCCATGACTTAATCATGGAAATAGTGTCTTTGCACTCGCTGATCGTTTGAGCTGGTACACCATTGATCCATGTGGCTGACAGTTCTAATAGAACAAGGTTGTAAAAAGAGGACCTCCAGACAGAGAAATTAATAAGGTCAGGGTTCTTCCATTGGGAAGCTGTAAGAACTTTAGCTGCTAATTGTAGCTATTGAAGTAATGCGCTGGCGATGAATCGAGAGAGAAAGAGTAGAGAAATCTAAAATGAGGTGAGTAATAGGAATAGAGACAAATAAAATGGAGGAGAATGTGAAAGCAGTCAATTCTGGTATTTTATGGTTAATTCCAATCAAGCTTCACGGTGCCGGGCGGGCAGTGAGCACAGGGCCTACTAGAGGACGTCTGGCCCTTAGGTCACCCTAATGAAGTCTTTCTGGTTGTTTGGTCAGAGACATTCACATTAGTGACCTGCTGGAGGTCATTTTGTAGGCTCTGCCAGTACTCATCATGTTCCTCCTTGCCCAAAGGAGCAGATATCAGTCCTGCTAATGGGTTATGGACCTTCTATGGCCCTGTCCAGCTCTCCCAGAGTAACTGCCTGTCTCCTGGAATCTCCTCCATGCCCTTGAGACTGTGCTGGGAGACAAAGCAAACCTTCTGGCAATGGCACCTATTGATGTGCCATCCTGGAGAAGTTGGACTACCTGTGCAACCTCTGGAGGGTCCAGGTATTGCCTCATGGTGCCAGTAGTGACACTGACCATAGCCAAATACAAAACTAATGACAAAACAGATGAGGAGGGAAAAATGTCAGTGGCCTCCACCTGTTAAACCATTCAGTCCTGTTTTGGGGGTCAAAGTTATTTGAGATAAAAGAGTCATGAGATGAAAACAGCAAGACGATTGCTTGAAGCTTCCTGTCTGTACCAAGTGCAGCAGAGATATTGTATGTGATCACGTAAGAGTGAGACTGGCCTAATGTCTACTCATGATAAAAGAAATGGATGCTTCAGATGGTGATCCTCTGGCAGTGGTTTATATTTCTCTTATATATATATATATATATATATATATATATATATATATATATATATATATATATATATATATATATATATATATATATATATATATATATATATTTGAGATATCATTTATTTTAATAATTCAAGTGGAATCTCCCAAAATATATTTAAAACATGAAGAAGAGAGAGACAAAAGTGAGAAAAAGACCTCTGAGCAAGCAAAATAATAATTGAGGATTCATCAAAGCCTACTCCAGTGTCAAGTTCAGGGCACTGCCCGCCACCTTTTGAAGTTCAGGAGACACACAAAGGCCCTGATCACCTGACATCTCGTGCTACATCATTCAGTGCGGCCGCCAGTGAATATGGGAGTGAGGCTGACAGTGAAAACTAAAATTATTTTTGATTTTACAGCTTTGACTCTGCCAGTGTAGTCGTATTCACACCGACATGTCTTCTGTTATTACATCTATTGTGAGCCATATTCTCTCTGCAACAAACGAACTGCATAAACCGTTCCTTTCTGCAGATTCTGATAGCTGTTGGCTGACAGACTGGATGACTTGGATACCTGACTGGATAAAGAAACATATATATAATATATATTATATATATATATAAAAATAATATCATTATATTGTACTGTTGAGTCAATTTTATAATTTTCATTTGTTTTAATTGCTCTTTTTCAGCTACATTTGGGGCACACATGGTAATTCCTACAGACTCTGATTTTTCATTTCCTTTTTCTAATATAGCACTGTGATTCATCCAATATGGATGAAAAGGGGAGGGGGTGAAGTATTCAAGCATTTTTAGTATAAATCATTATAAATCTTAAAACTGTTAATCCGTTATAAGTTGTACTTATCAGATGAGTCTGTAAAAGCAGGCACAGAATAGCACAGGCATGCAGATCTTTGAGAAGGCCGAGCTGTACATACAAATTAGAGGGGAAAGAAGAATTCAGCAGATCCTGCAAATCTGCTTGTCCAACGTGTAATGGACTTTAATAGAATCGTGCCAATGTGGCATCACGTGAGAGTGCCACCATGGCATTGAGTGATGATAAGGCATATAAAAGATAAGATGCTTTAGTTAGGCACGTACGCCAGAATTCTATCCAGTGTCTCAATTATAAGTAAATCATAAGTAAATTCTTGATTCGGTGAGTCAAATTAATAAGCCTGTTGTTTTTCTTCCACAATAACGTCTCTTTTTCTGGTATTTCTACTAAGATTTGCAGTAATTCATCTGTAGCATATGCTACATAAGCACTGAAAATTAGCTTGTACATTCAAGAATATCTGGGATATGGTTATTTATCGTGGTTAGTGAGGAGGTGCCGTGGGTCAACACGTTTATTTTAAACAGAGGATCCATCACTATTAAATGGGAGGTTGGCCTTGTCCAGCATCAAAATTGAAATTTAACAATTTGTAAAGATCTGATCTTCCATTCATTTATTTTCTGAAGCCACTTTTTCTAGTACAAGGCCACAGCTCTTTCTAATCATTATCATTAATTATTAAAGTTAATAAACAGAGGTAGGCATTTGATTTCATCTGTCTAATGACTCAGTGTGATCAGTATATGCCAGCACCTGATGTCAGATCAGAATGACCAGAAGAAAAGGCTTTTCAAAGTTATTTTATAAATCCTTAAATAAATAGCAATATTAACACAGCAGGTCCGCTTCCAAAGCCTCTTGGACCTTACACGCTGTGCTAGCATGGTCTTTCAGCTTCACCCAGACGCTGACCTTCTGTGTGCAAATATATCTGATATTTTCGTAGATTTTTTTTTGAGTGGTTCACTTATAAAGACAGGAATTGTGTTATAAGGAACAAGAGGTTAAGTCAGCATGAGTGAAAAGATGGCGTACATGAACTGAAATACCTCTCCTTCCCTGCTGACAGGTCCACATCACTCAGTCTGTTTAATTGCAGCTCCAGTATTTGGTTTTGCTTGGAAAAGGTGAAAAGGTTGTGTCGTGGGCTTATGTCCACAATGTTTCATTTTGAAAAGTTTTCTCTTTTCTTCTAAACTAAAGTACTTTGTGCTAAGTCGTGGTATTTGTGCCAGATGAATGTTATTAAGCAAAGTGAAACAAGGACTGTTGTGCAGCATTCTGGCGCAATGACAAGAGCAGAAGTCATGCAGGCAGGCAGGCAGGCAGGGCGCACTCACAGGACACCGAGGCATGAGGCCCAGTTTCATATTTCTTTTAAATTAATAACTGAGATATGTAAAATACACCAATATGCACGCACATGTACAACCCTCCTTTTAGTGGTCTCCAGCTGAATAAACCTCTATAGATAATGTTAACTAATAAAAATCATTCCTATTATTTTAGCTTTTTAATATGAAAATACTGACCCCCACCATTCATTTTTCCTGTCGTGAGTATGGTTTCATATTACTTTACAAAACACAAGTCAATGAAAGCATCTTAAAATGAGACTAATGCCCCCTAGTGGCTGAATGCCAGCTGCTAGGTTCCATGGCTGACAGCACAGATTTTAGCATGAACCTTCCCTTTTCATAACAACCTCCTGGACTGAAAATATCCCCACCAATGTCTCCATCTTCTTAAATGATGAGTTGACAGTGCTGTGTAATGTCTGAGCAATGGAAATTAAACCACAATTTTTGTCACTGTCTCACCGTGGGACCTTGAGTAACTCACTTGCAAAAAACAAATATGTGTAAATATTAAAAATCGGGAGTGGTCTCCCATAGACTTTCTTGTTTGCTCAGATATGGTGATGGATATTTGAGAAATAAACCACAAGACAATGATTATATTTTTATATTATGTACATTAAAGAACCATCAACAACAAATCCTATCAAATTAATAATATATTGAACAATCATTATAAAAGTAAAGTTGAATAAATTGGACTCTGCAGCTGCATGAATTAAAAAGTACAACTTCTGGTTAGTGGAAATAGCTCAAAAGTTGATAGAAATGTATGTTTTGTACCTAGTACTTGTATGAAAAACTTGGTTGACCTAAGTGAAAGCGTACTCAGGTTATCAAGTTTACACACACACATTATTCAAAAAGTGGTATTTTCGAACTCAGGGAGGTCTAAAACGTCGATATTCATCAAATTCTCAAAATCTAATTTTTGGACAATTACAATACTTCCCCTATAAGAAAGTAAATCGGAGTCAGGGAGGTCATCAAAATCTAGTGGTCATTTTTTTTACAATACTGTTACAAAAAGTATTACAATACTTTCTTTATGCTTCATATACGAGAAAGTAAAAACACTGGACAATGAAGATTTAGCTTCCTAAACACTTTTGCATGTATCTTATGGATTTTGGTCTGCTGATTACAAAAATCACCTTTGAATTTTCATATCACATACCACTTTATTTAGTGCTGACAAAGTTACAGTGTATGCATGTGATTAAGTTTAAAGGCATTATGTATTATTTTTCATTTTTTTCTGGGGTCATGGCCAATGGAATGGCCGGGTCATCCCTAACCCTTTGAGAAGAATGCAAGTCTTCTCCTTAAAGGGCCAGATGCCCATATAACTGGTTGGTGAATACCATATTGGTGGGAGGGTGGACTGGCTGTCCTTACCAAACTATCACTTGACAAATGAGGGACTTACTAAGCTTGTAATGATAGCCATGACAATTGGAAACTTGCTAAGAGTAAATTTCACACAAACATTAGGAAGTTTTTCCTTACACAGAGAACCATAGGTAGGTGATCAAGTATTGTGGTAGACAGTAGGACTTTAGGGACATTCAAAACTGGACTTAATGTTATTTTAGAAGAATTAAGTGGCTAGGCCTGGTGAGCTTTGTTGGGCTGAATGGCCTGTTCTCGTCCAGATTGTTCTGATGTTCTCATGTCTGAAGCCCTCTTGTTGCTCCTGAGTGGCATACAGAAAGCAAGTATTGGCTTTTTATCCTTCTGAGGAAAGCTTAACCCCCCTTGGGTGGGACAGGGCTTCTTCCAACTCCCAGATGCTCAAGGCCCATTCCAGGATGGCTGCTTGGTGTTCTGTCCAGGCAGTGGTCAAGGTCAGCTCCTGGACAATGAAGTAACCCTGTGGTTCAACTCCACTCCTTGCTGTTATTTATGCCAATTAACACTAGAATTACCAGAGCCTATGAAAAAACTCGTAATTCCGTCCCACCTTAAATCGCTTCTTAAATCCCTTCACACCTCTCCGCCAGCGTCCTTTGTCCTCTAAATGTGCTGATAAAGAGAAGCTAGGAGCAGCCGGCTATTCCATCCCCCACCAATTTAGAACGTGCACGAACTTCTCTCAGCTCATGCCTTGATTGAGTATCTGGGAGTGAAGTGAAGTTTTAGAGTGGAAATAATAGATCGTTATTTGGAACACACGCATTTCATTTCTGTTCTGTTTCTACAGTAATCTGTGTAAACACATTGTTAAAACAGAAAACGTTTCTTTGATATTTGGACTTCAAGCTTCATACATTGTATAGTTTATGCCTACATTTTGTCATCTACTACTAGAATATAAAAAACGTTTCTGTTTTAACAATGTGTTTATGTAGCGGAAGAACGTGGAAGCTGGAGTTCGCACAGATTTATGCATCTGCATTTTTTTTGCGTAAGCAAATTTCCACTTTTGTGCTTACGTCATGTTATAATGTGAATTCTACACATGGCATTATGCAAGAGGCCCCTGGACACTGGGAGACTTGCCATAATTGAAGGGACTGTGAATTCAGCTCTGTATCGTAAAAATTTTTTACATTATATTATAAAACCGAATAAGAAGATAAATGGAATGGATGATAAATGGAATGCACACCTAAATATAAACCAAACAAGCAACAGTGTGCTTATGTGTATGTATTGTGTGTATTAATACCTGAAATCGATCATCTTCATGTTTAGAAACCAGATGATTAATCATTCTGCTTTCTATGAGATATATGATCCACACTCCCATTTTCCTTATCCTCTCTTGTCTCATTCATGGTAACAATCTCCCAAATATTCTAAAAGTATCCTACATATGGAGACAAACTATTCAGACATGAGCTTTCTGCTCTTTAACAGATTATGTAATATATTGCTTTATGCTGCAATTTTTCACTTTTTACACATGACATGACCGCAGGGTATTATTCTTTTTACAGCCAGGGTTGATTGCCTGGCTTGTGATTATTTTCCCTTTTATTGTTGCTTTTAAGAATTTATCATATGTTTGAGTTAATACTGTTATGTTTATTTATTATAATTAATGTACTTTATCAATAGATAGGACTTTATTTTTCCCCAAGTGTAAATATAGCTATTTACAGAAGTTCTTAAATAAATACATAAACAGATAGACAAATAAATATATATATATATATATATATATATGCATGCATAACATGGTCTAAACACACACCAGAATGACTAAAAAGAAAGAAATTTTAAAAAGAAAGAAAACATCTGACTTGGCAGTCCCAGTGAAGCATTATTCAGGCGCTTTGTTGTTGGTATAAAGGACGTTTCCTGCCACACTTCTACTGAATAATTCTTTGGCTGAAAGTCCTCAGTGTTGGTGTGTCATAGAGAGGATGCAGAGGATTGTTCATAATGGCACTCAGTTTCATTTTAATCCTCTCCTTCTCTACGACCTCCAGGGGGGTCCAGTGTGTGTCCCACAACTGAGCCTGCCCTTTAAATTAGCTTGTTAATTCGATGGGCCACTCCTGAAGGGATGTTACCAGCCCGGCAAACCACTGCTTAGAAAATTGCACTGGCCATCAGAGAAAAAATTCTGGATAGTGAAGGTTTTGGCCTGCCTTTTTGTGGAGCTTCTTGGAGGCTTCATGACATCTGACGTCCAAATCATAGGACTGTCCATCACCGGTGGGGGACTGTGCCCAGTACAATAAAGGCTGATGGGAAATGCAGCCTTTCAAGGTACATTGTGTGCGCATGGTGTGGCTAAATTCTCCTCTTTATGATTATTGTTTCTTTGGATTTTCTGTAATTTTTTAGCTCTGTTTAATATTGTGACTTCTGTTTAATGTACTTGCACTTGGTTCCTGTGGATTACCTTTTTAGGCAACTCTTTTTTTTAATCCCTTGGCTCTTTTAAACTTTTGTTCTTAAATTACCCTGGTTTGTAATATTTTTTTAATTTGTAAAGATTCTTGATGCCCTTTTTGTGATCAAGTTTGAGGTTTATGATAACCCTCCTTCTTGTGGGGCATTCACTTTATCTTTGTGATATTTATTGTTGTTTTTGTCTGCTCCTCTTTTTTGGACTGAAAGGTAAACCCATAAATCCTTTTTGAGATGTTACTTCTGTTTATAATTAGCTTTCCTTTTGCCTTTTTTTTGTATCGGTTCAAACTTGATTACACTAAACTGGATTTTTTTCGAGAGTGTTTATTTAACTGTTTAGGCAACCTCTTCAGCATTTGCTGTCCCTCCAATTTTTGTGTCATCTGCAAATGTTGCAGATTTACTAACTATATCATAATCAAATCCTTAATTAGAAAGAGTAACATTCCAAGGAATGCCACAGATTACCTCCAATATGATGTACTAGAAGCATATAGTACCTCACAAAGTCCACCAATGGAGTTTGAAATAGTCCTCATAGTCTGGTCTTCTAAGCCTAACAGAAACATTGTGCAAAAGTAACATTTTCTTGTAAATATTTATTACATAGTGGTGCTTCAACTATTGGTTCCCATACATAGATTTTTAAAAAATATTTACACTTTTAAAGTTAAACATTACATCTCCCTAAACCTCAAACCTTCCAGGGTTTGGGATGGCAGAATGGACGATTTGTGTACTTTTGAAAAGATGTGCATTGGCCGCTTTCCCTGGGACAAATGTAATGATAAGTGATTTGCTTGTACAAATAATCAAACTGTGGTCAATCAAGGTATGCCTTTTAACTGTAGCCTCACTAACACTTGTACATTTAAACAATTTAAATTTAACGCAAACTTTGAAAATCCCAAGTGACAGTTTCCAGCTTGTCCCCTATAGAAACCTAAGATCTTCACCTAACAGTAAAGATGGAAGTTGATATTGACTGGCTTCCTCTTCTCATTGCAGATATTGTAATGAACACTTGCCCTGTCCTCCACATATGTACTGGTCAAGCTGGGGCGCTTGGGAACGTTGCACAGTTCCATGTGGGGGCGGCGTACAAGCTCGACGTAGGACCTGTGAGAATGGAAACGAATGTCCAGGTTGCAATACGGTAGGAATCTTCTTTTTCAAGTATCTAATCAATTTGCAAACAGTTTTTTGGAACACCCTATATGTGCATTTTGTTTTACATGTGATTTTCTCTGTTATTAATAAATATTCCTTATTATTTATTATTTTATAGTTATTGTTGTATGTACACCAAAATCTCAGGCTAAGCCTTCATAATTCTAGACCAAGGCTTGAGGCCTATTGCTCAAAAAAACAACTTTAAGTAAGCTTTGGCCTACACAGCTACAAAAAGGGGAAAGCCTAACACTCCTTTATCTTCTGAAGGGCCAAAGATTAATTAAAAGAGAGGGTGAAATTGTCTAATAGCTCTGTATCTTTTTTTTTTCATTATAAAGAATAATTAAATAGAAGAAAAATAAAACAGGCCTAAAAATATAACTCTTAAATAAACTTAGCCAAATCCACAACCCAAAATCAAAAAACAGAGCAAGGAAAAATCAAATACCAGAAAATTCAACAAAACAAAGTACTTGCTATTCCTTCCGCTATAAAACTCATTGCTGATCTGGAGGACCTGAGCCTTTGCCTGGATTTATAAATTATATATTAAAATATATTAATGGAGTGGTCGTCCAGCTGAGCACCATGGTGCGCCCTGAAACTCTATCTTAAGGAGACAGGGCACATAACTAACCACAGTAATTACACACCAAAGGAAAAAAATAATATTAAATAAATAAAGACATGAAAAACAAGACTGATAATACTTAATATATAATCCACTCATCTATCCATCCACTTTGAAAACACAATTTACCCAGGTCTGGGTCGCTGGGAAGCTAAAGCCTCTCCCAGCAGGCATAGTGTGCAAGGCAGAAACAATCCCTAGACAGGGTGTATATACAAACCTTTATAACAAAACTTTAGAATAACACATAAAATAAAAATTTGCATGAGCCAGAGATAAAACCCTGGCTAAACCATGACAGATCTTTTAGTGATGTCATTGCATCGCCATTTGATGTGATTATGGCATAGGCACCTCCATTTCAGAGCTATGGACACATTGTGGAATTTTGCAGCATGTGGTATCTTCGTGTTGGTGTTATAAAAGTAGCTGCAAGATAAAGAACATCCTTTAAACTTAAAACTTTATAAGAAAGACTTTGTATAAAAACTTGCTTCAAACAAAAAAATCGAAAAGGGTTAGCATTTTTGATCTTCCTTTCATTTTCACTTACTTTTGCACTCATAGCTCAATTGCTTCCCTTTGTGTCTTTGACTACAAATAAAAAATAAAAAAAAAAAACAGTCTCTGCCTCTCAGTTTTATATCATTTTGATAGAATTTTGGTTCTGTTGGCACAACAACAGCATCTTTAATAGAATTCCCATCAGTCCATCAGTGAAGCATATGGTTGGTTCTTCTGGTATCTTTCACATTACATGCTATAGCAAATGTCATTTAAACTGTTTAAAAAAGGGCATGTAAAATACCTTTATAAACCTGTACATGTTCAATTAAAAATATGTTGGTAATAAGTTTAAAAATGTCATGTTACTCAGATTAAGATTATTTTTAAATTACTTATATTATCTATAGATCTATAAATTACACACAGCTGCAATATGCTCACCTTGCTTGTACAATTTCAATAGCTGTCTTCTTTACACAACACAAATCCACTAAGCTTCTAGGGGTTCAAACCATAAAAGAAAGCAGTTCAATGAATAACTTACGATAATGGCCAATCACATACATTTAGTACCAACCTTTTGGCAGTTCCCCTTGAAGGAGGAAATAAAAAAGCCAAGTGTGAAGGCTTGCTGGCCAATGAATGTTCACAATTTTGCTGTTTTATTAAAGAGTGGACATTTTCAGTAGGAAACCTCTGAGGACTACAGAAAATAAAAGAGTTGCAGCTTCACTTCAAGCCAGGAATTCTGCTTGCAGTACACTTGTCTTAAAGCTCTGACACCAGGGACTGAGACATTTACTGAGGCACGCAATTTATAGTCAGGGCACATGCCAGTTGTCACATAACTGCTTTGGCAGGCAAGAATCTGAGCAAGGTGCACATGCATTCACATGATTGTATTGGAATTTGGAAAAAAATCTAATAATCAGAAGTTTCCCTTTAGCAAGCTAATTAACTTTAAATTAGTACTGCTAAATGAACATGGCTATGTCTATGTTGTGGCTTTCAGGCCAAGCCTTGTTTCTGTCTTATTTTGGATCCTTCCCGCCCTCATATTTATAAATGGCAGGCTATGCCAATGTTAATTTATCTTATTTGTTCTTGTCTCTTGGGGCCAGACATGCTTCTCGAACAAGAACACACATCTGGGGACAACTCACTAAAAAGTTTTTAGTGAACAGTGGCGAAATCTAACACTGCAAAAGCTATGTCCACCGGGCTTCTTCCTAAAAACCTGTCCCCAGTTTTCTCCTGTTTGTACATTCTAAACATACAGGGGCTACACTACCCCATTTTTACTCAAGTGTCAGAAAAAAATGCAAAATAACTATGGAAAGACAAAGTGAGAGCAAAAGAAACTGAATGAAAAACCTAACGCTGACAGAATATAGAAAAGAAAGTTTGCTGCTATCAATTCAGGGGGTTGGTAGCACCAGGTAACTGAGCCTTAAGTTCAATGTAATGAGCACAGCAACAGAAGAGACAGACGGACACACGCACTTAGACCACTGCAGGTACTTAGCCCCAAGTGTTGAGGAGTACTTCTGTCGGCCACAGTATCATTCTGTCATTTTCACTGTTTCATCACTGTATAGCTTAGCAACAGGAAAGAAACTTTAGAAAAGCATTGTGGTCTGCATTTATACTACATGTTAAAATGCTGCGGCTATATTCTGGCAGGGCACGTTTGCATTTCCATTTGAGCAACAACGCTAACTTACGCCCATTGCTTAGACGTGCCATGAGATGATGGATGCTGTTCACCCTCGTCTGGGTTCTGCTGAGGTCGTGTCAGAGTCGTTAGACACATTTACTGATCGAGGGTTTTTAAGTATCGAAATCTACACCTCCTGAGGCTTTTCATTATCAACTCTCTTAAAGGCAGTCATTTTTATTTCCTTATGAATTAGAATGGGTGTTATGACACACCACTTACATCGAATGCTTATCAGGTCCAACATAAAAAAATAAAAACAAGACTAACCTTATAACTCGGGAACCAAGAGTGGAAGGGGAGAAACAAAGAGATGGTTTTAAAAAAACTTGTCAGAGTGAGAAAAGGCTCAACTCAGTCACTTCACTCACTATGAGTCGACATGTGTTCAAATATACATTGTGAAATGATTAGACTCGACACACTCAAAAAGGTTTGGGGCAGCACTGATGTGCATGGACTGGAGTCCATGACTGTAACTGAGGATGGTTAGAAAAGATGGTGGTTTTAAATGTCCAGATAGGAAGTGGCGTGGTGAACCTGGAAGTGATGTCTTTCTGGGGTTGCCACCGGAAGTGACGAGTCTCCTGGCACCGGAACTGGAAGAGATATGCTTCTGAGCGTCGGAAACGGAAGTGACGTGTTTCGGGGTGCCGGAACCAGAAGTGGCGTGTTTGTAGGCGCCGGAAGTGATGTCCTCAGAGTTGGATCAGACAGATTTTCCAGTTTTTTGTCTGCAGAGACAACAGAAAAAAGTATAGCACAACCCGCCACCCCCTGGCCAGGCTTGGAATTGCCCTCACTTGGTCCATACAGCTCCCTCCTATTCGCACGTGTGTGACAACACGTTTTCTTACCTTTGTTCATAAAATGTCAGAGTGTAAGAGTGAAGAGTGAGTTAACATCAAGATTCTTGTGAAACTAAAGAAATTTGCAATGGAAACTTCTCAATTATTGACTTAGGCTTACAGTGAACAGTGTATGTCTTGTGCACGCATTTATGAATGGCACAAGTCGGTGCTCGAAGGAATCCATTTTGTTTCAGTCGAAGATTTGAAAGCAAAAACAACGGAGATCCTCAACAGCCTTTCAGAAAATGATCTGTGGAATTGCTTTGAACGTTGGCAGCAAAGTATGCAAGCTGTGTGTCAATTCAGAAGGGAACTATATTGAAGGTGTTTGAAGTTAATTTTCTTAATTTGTTAAATAAAAAGAGTTACAGGCATAGTCTCCTTTTTTTGTGTCGGAAATCGTATTTTACAAAAATACTTTCTTCAACAGTGACAGTGTATTTCTCTGTTTAGCCACTAGTTCACTTTCATCACATGCCAATATATAATATGATTTTACAGAAAGGTTCTGTCTTGCAAAAGGTTATGTTTATTTTTAACACATACAGTATGCTCTCCACACATTTATATGTTTAAAAGGTGTCTGTTTATAGAGTTTTTGGCTGTAGACATTTCAACATAATCAGAAGCTGGCACTCTGTCAGACCAGGTTAACAAGACCGCCAATCCTCTCTGCAGTTCAAAATCACAGCCCCTACTTTGAGCGGCACCTTCATGAGCCCTAGGATTGGTTCAGAAATGTGACGCTCAGTGAGTCGTCTAATTGTTCCACCCCTCTTTTAAGTGAAACTCACTTATGGTTATCTCTAGACTTTTATATTATACATCTGGCTGTGCTACACTAGCTGTTCAACAAACACAATCCTGGCTAGCATGAGTCTGTTTCAGGAAATTAAAAAATACCCCTGGGCAAGGTCACAGCTTATGTCACCTCCTTTGTGGGGTTTGCGTGCTGTCATCTCTCTTCCAGAGAAATTCTGCTGGGTCAACCCAATCTAGAAATCAATTGCTTTGGTGTAGAATTGTGTGAGTCCTAAAGTGCCCTGGCATCCTGTCCAGTGATAACTGCTGATTTCATTTTATTTGGATTAGTTTAATAGTTTGAATATTTTTTCTGAACATATCCTCAATAAATTATTTTTCATCAGCTGGTCTTTTTTCAATTCATTTCAATTACACGGCCAAATATGTTTTTGATTTTTAGTTCACTTTACTTGGCATAAGCACAATGATTCATTTTAAAGGGCAGCAGAGTAAAATATTGCCATTCTTATTGAATGCTTATATGTCTACAAGAACATTCGACATTGCCTTTCCTAGTTTATCGGTATGGTCACCAATCATCTTTTCATTAATAACCCAAATCTTTCTAATAAAATGCTGCCAGAATGAAAGAACACATTGATTTACATCCCTAGTACTCTTTAGAGTTCATCCTTGAAACAATATCTGCAGTATTGGAATCCGTATGCCTTAGGGTGTCTGATGTGCATTATGTCTTCATTGAAATCTCTCTTTTGTGATCTTTATACTTGGCTCACTTTTCATTTCTTTGTTGAAGTCAGCATGTTAGTGCCTGAATTATTCGGCAAGGTTAGGGCAACTACATTACATCTGTAAAATCATTGCTTGATTGTAAATTAAAGAATCTAATTTAATTTTTAATAAATGAAAACTGTATTCCAAATATTAATAACCAGGATCAGTTTAATTTAAACAATCTGTAATAAAATTTGCATAAAAGAGGAGTCTGGTAAGGATGACAATTGAACAGAAGAAGACAAAAGTAGTAACCTACAGCCTCGGATAAAAAAAAACACCCATTTGCATTGGCAGCACCAACTACCAAGAGCAGTTAAAGGACAAGGTCCCTAAAAATTAAAAGGCAACCTCAGGATAACAATCTAGAGCATCCATACCCCCAAGACTGACGCGAGACCATGCTGGGTTTTCTAAAGGACTCTCTTGAAGACTGGATATTTAGGACATATTCACACTTTTGCATTTTCCTCTATTATATCTATAGCCTGTAGACGCTGGCCGGACACAGACAGACACATGTTGTTCTTCACCACACCCCGTTTATTCACAGACTAATATTTACAAAGTTACCGTGCTCTCACAAACCCCAGTGCCTCTTGCACCGATTCCCCAAAGTCCAGGCTACACAGTCCTTTTCTGGCCGCCTCCTGTCCTCTCGCCAGCTTTGTCTTCCTTCCTCCCGACTCTCGCCCCGACTGCTGGGAGGCGGCCCCTTTTATGGGAACCCGGATGGGCTCCAGCTGCTTCCCGGCACTCCTCCGCAGACAGGCCCTTGTGTGGCGGAAGTGCCGGCTGCGCACCCGTAAGCCGTCCGGGTGTCCCCTGTAGTCTTCCCCCCAGCACTTCCTGGTGTGGTGGAAGTGCTGGGCTCCAGGGCTGTTCAGGCAGCGGGGCGCCGCCTGGCGGTGGCCACGGGCCCCTACAGGGCTGGGCTTCCATGCCCCCTACCCGAGGCCACCAACGTAACCAGGGCGGACACCCCCTCGTGGTCTGGTGGAGGTACAGGCCCTCCTCCGGTCCTTCTGGGTGTCCCGGCCGGGCACCTGCCTCGGACAGATGTGGCAGATGATGGTCTGGAAGTGGGGTGCCGCCTGGCGGTGGCCACGGGTCCCTACAGGGCGCCCTGTACCCGAGGCCCCCAGCATAACCAGGACGGATGCCCTCTCTTGGTCTGGAGGAGGCACAAGCCCTCCTCTGGTCCTCCTGGGCGTCCCAGCCGGGCTCCAGCCCCGACCGGGTCCCACACGGGATACTCCGGCATTGGGGCGCCGCCTGGCGGTGGCCACGGGTCCCTACAGGGCTGGGTTTCCAAGCCCTGTACCCGAGGCCCCCAACATAACCAGGACGGACGCCCCCTCGCGGTCTGGAGGAGGCACAAGCCCTCCATTGGTCTTCTAATGTACCACAAGCCGCATAATTCAGGTCATCTGTATCATACCTGTTGTCTGGACAGACTGCAAATCGAGGGTTTGGGGTACCTCCCAAGTAAACCTCATTTAATGCTGGTCAAAACAGAAAGTTGAAATAACAAAGAAGTGCTCACTACCATGTACAAGAGTGTTGCTGTGCTAGTATATATAGGAGTTGTGTCTCTTGTGCATAAAGGTCCCAAAATGAATGCTCACTAGACTGAATATATAGTGCTCGCCTGAAATTGGTGAACTCCCAGGAAAGCTTTGGAGGCATGGTTTGGAGTCTTCTTGGTCTTACTCTATGGATAGAGAAGAACAGGAAGTCAGCAGCAGCGCCCTTTCTTGTCTGGTAGAGGAAGTGCTTACCTCTGAGGAGCCTTGAAGATATCCCCTAAATGCACTTGTGTGACACAGTAAATCAAGTATACTCTATGGCCACTGCTCATAAAACTATACAGGAATGCAGTGTGTTTATTAAAAAAATGTAGCATGCTGCATATATTCCACATGTAGGTGCACAAAATGCACCATCATGCATATCAATGTGTCCTTCCACAGACACACTCTCCACATAAGACTGCTGGTGCTTTTTACTGTTTCCTAAAGATGTGACTGATGCATGCAAACTTCTGGTACTGTGGAGGAATTTACCAAAAATTGTTGCCTTCCGTAACGTACTTTGAGGATTGCAGTGGCTATCGTGTCATGTGCATTGCCAAAATATTATAAAAGAAAATTACCACTAGATTACAAAATAAGGACATAAAAACACAGACGTGTACTTACCTTAGGCTGGGGCCATTGCTGTTTTTCATATATATTTATATATACACTCACCTAAAGGATTATTAGGAACACCATACTAATACGGTGTTTGACCCCCTTTCGCCTTCAGAACTGCCATAATTCTATGTGGCATTGATTCAACAAGGTGCTGAAAGCATTCTTTAGAAATGTTGGCCCATATTGATAGGATAGCATCTTGCAGTTGATGGAGATTTGTGGGATGAACATCCAGGGCACGAAGCTCCCGTTCCACCACATCCCAAAGATGCTCTATTGGGTTGAGATCTGGTGACTGTGGGGGCCATTTTAGTACAGTGAACTCATTGTCATGTTCAATAAACCAATTTGAAATGATCCGAGCTTTGTGACATGGTGCATTATCCTGCTGGAAGTAGCCATCAGAGGATGGGTACATGGTGGTCATAAAGAGATGGACATAGTCAGAAACAATGCTCAGGTAGCCCGTGGCTTTTAAACAATGCCAAATTGGCACTAAGAGGCCTAAAGTGTGCCAAGAAAACATCCCCCACACTATTACACC
Organism: Polypterus senegalus; assembly: GCF_016835505.1. Classification (NCBI taxonomy): domain Eukaryota; kingdom Metazoa; phylum Chordata; class Cladistia; order Polypteriformes; family Polypteridae; genus Polypterus; species Polypterus senegalus. Next base: position 22,199,046 of record NC_053158.1, read on the forward strand.
ACCACCACCAGCCTGCACAGTGGTAACAAGGCATAATGGATCCATGTTCTCATTCTGTTTACGCCAAATTCTGACTCTACCATTTGAATGTCTCAACAGAAATCGAGACTCATCAGACCAGGCAACATTTTTCCAGTCTTCAGCTGTCCAATTTTGGTGAGCTCGTGCAAATTGTAGCCTCTTTTTCCTATTTGTAGTGGAGATGAGTGGGGTCTTCTGTTGTTGTAGCCCATCCGCCTCAAGGCTGTGCGTGTTGTGGCTTCACAAATGCTTTGCTGCATACCTCGGTTGTAACGAGTAGTTATTTCAGTCAAAGTTGCTCTTCTATCAGCTTGAATCAGTTGGCCAATTCTCCTCTGACCTCTAGCATCAACAAGGCATTTTCGCCCACAGGACTGCCGCATACTAGATGTTTTTCCCTTTTCACACCATTCTTTGTAAACCCTAGAAATGGTTGTGCGTGAAAATCCCAGTAACTGAGCAGATTGTGAAATACTCAGACCGGCCCGTCTGGCACCAACAACCATGCCACGCTCAAAATTGCTTAAATCACCTTTCTTTCCCATTCTGACATTCAGTTTGGAGTTCAGGAGATTGTCTTGACCAGGACCACACCCCTAAATGCATTGAAGCAACTGCCATGTGATTGGTTGATTAGATAATTGCATTAATGAGAAATTGAACAAATGTTCCTAATAATCCTTTAGGTGAGTGTATATATATATATATATATATATATATATATATATATATATATATATATATATATATATATATATATATATATATATATATATATATATATATATATATATATATATAGTACAGGCCAAAAGTTTGTACACACCTCCTCATTCAATGTGTTTTCTTTATTTTCATGACCATTTACATTGGTAGATTCTCACGGAAGGCATCAAAACTATGAATGAACACATGTGGAGTTATGTACTTAACAAAAAAAGGTGAAATAACTGAAAACATGTTTTATATTCTAGTTTCTTCAAAATAGCCACCCTTTGCTCTGATTACTGCTTTGCACACTCTTGGCATTCTCTTGATGAGCCTCAACAGGTAGTCACCTAAAGTGGTTTTCACTTCACAGGTGTGCCTTATCAGGGTTATTTAGTGGAATTTCTTGCTTTATCAATGGGGTTGGGACCAGCAGTTGTGTTGTGCAGAAGGCAGGTTAGTTGGACGATCATTTATTTTTCAGCAGGACAATGACCCCAAAGTTTGAATGCACTATATATATTTAGTAACAAAGAATAAAGAAGCCAGGTAAATGTTTGGGGCACCATGGTGAACCCTTTATAATTGGATAAAAGCAAAAGGCCAAATAAACACCTTTTCAGACTGGAGTCAATAAGGAGAGAGGCTCAAAATGGTGGGTTATCTGCTCTTATAAAATTCAGGTAGGAATGGGTGGGTCCAGGAGGTTGTATGATGGCGTATGTCTGAGTTGGTGAGGTTGTCAGTCTTCCTTCCTGCAGCGCCAATCCCTGGTTTGGCGGTTAATTTCTATCACTATAGCCCTTGGACTGTCAACCCATACATACTTGCGTGACACGATATATTGTATATATATATATATATATATTTATTTATATATATATATAGTATACATAACATACTAGTGTGTGTGTATATATATATATATATATATATATATATATATATATATATATATATATATATACACACTAGTATACACTAGCTGTTCTGCCTGTGTAAGATGGATTGAAGTCTTCTAATTAACCACACTCTGTTGGATTCCAGAGATATAGCAAATATAGCAATGAGAAGGACACACAGGCAGACATGTGTCCTTTTATTAAAGAGGATAATGTTTTATCCATTTTCTGGTGTTATATTTTATTTACTGTCAGCACTAAAGTGATGTGGAACAAACCGGGCCAATAGTTGGCCACTCTTTAGTTTAGGTATTCATAATAATGCAGTTATTCACAAACTGCTGTGTAATAATATTGTAGCACTCTATTTTACTGCCTTTTTCCTTTCTTTTATATCATTAAAGGCTTAGAATATGATTTTTTCCACACACACTCTTAATAGCATCTTATAATGTATACCTAAACTAAAGTGCTGGCAGAGGTAAACTCAAAACCTTATAACCACCAGCTAGGAAAAACGTGGTTTGTTTGTCTGCCTTTACAATTTTTAAAATGGTAAGTGCTAAAGTATTAGACAGCAAAAAGAACAAAGTAGACATTATTCTGAGTCATACTGCTCGAATTTATAACATAGGCAAATAATCTGTAACATCTGAGACAAAGGGAGTGCTAGAGCACAGAATGCGACACACTTATTTCAGTGGAAGGCTTTGGCACGAGTGTTGCATTCAGGACCATTCTGACAGCATTCACTGGCTACTTTTCTTTATCTGATTTGTGTCTCGGTCGGAGATGCTGCAGATGAAGTTGAAACCAGGGCCTAAATGCAATTATGAAGCAAGAACATTAAGCATAGTAAGATAAACAATTTAATAATTCATCTGCTTCTCAAGCAGATTCAGTTTTACTAGAAATCTTTTTTATAATTTACATTAATTACGTGGAGCATAGCATATGGCAGGCAGACTGGTTCTACATTCAAGTTACAGAACACAATTGTAGTCCACTGCATGCTGACCAGTTTTTCAGAGAGTGCGACTTTAACCCTTAGCCCACTTACTCTTTGATGATATATTGCATTTCTGCCTCATCCTGCCATTTACAGAAACACCCAGACTCTGATTGTATTTGGACCCTTGTTTCTAGCAATTATTTTCCCCTTTTTTCCATGTTATTGGGTATGCCTGTCTAATACTGGGTAAACCCTTATGCTTTTAGAACAGTTTAAATTCCTCAAGGCATTTTCCCTTTTATCATCGCAGATAAGTTTAAATACCTAGGGGTAAACATCGCAAATAAACATAAAGCTCTTTATCAACAAAAGTTTGCTGTCTGTATGGAAAAAAATAAGCAAGACTTGCATAGATGGTCAACCCTTCATCTCACTTTAGCTGGAAGAATTAACATTGTTAAGATGAATATCCTTCCTAAACATTTCAATACACATCAATAAATCATTTTTTAAGCAAATAGATTCAATCATAACCTCATTTATTTGGAATTCAAAACATCCGCATATCTAAAGGGTGACCATACAAAGATCTAACGCGGAAGATGGCATGGCTCTACCTAACTTTCAGTTTTATTACAGGGTGACAAATATACAGACTATAAAAACCTGGACATGGACACAAATAGATGAACATACACAGGCCTGGTCCGCAATAGAAATAAAATCCTGCAGTACTTCTTTATATTCCTTGCTTTGTACCCCAATTAGTACAAGTTATCGCCAATATACTAACAACCCAATTGTGCTTCACTCACTTAGAATATGGAACCAATGTAGGAAGCATTTTAAGATAGAGAAGCTTTTATCGGTGGCACCTCTGCACAAGAAACACCTTTTTCAACCCTCGCAAACATATGTAGTTTTTAATGTCTGGAAAACATTTAGGATTAAATCACTTAGAGATCTGTACATGGACAATGTGTTTGCATCCTATGAACAATTACACTCCAAATTTAACTTTTCAACAACACATTATTTTCACTACCTTTAAATTAGAAACTTTGTTAAACAAAACCTGCCCAATTTCCCTCTCCTCCCACTTACCTCTATGGCAGAAAAAATATTGATCAGTTTTGAGGACTCAGACAGCATCTCCATAATATATAAAACCATTTTACAGTCCCTCCTTTTCAAAGATCCAAAAGGACAATGGGGAAAAGATCTCGCACTCAATATCTTAGAAAAGGAGTGGAAGGTAGCAATGCAGGGAACTCACTCGAGCTCCATATGTGCAAAGCATACAATTATTCAACTTAAAATCTTTTATCAAGTGCATCTCTCTTGCTTAAAATTGTCCAAAATACTTCCAGGGCAAGATCCAACCTGCGAACGTTGCAATCAAGTTCCAGCCTCACTGGATCACATTTTGTTTTTGGCCTGCACCAAATTAACATCATTTTGGACCAAAATCTTTACGTGCCTTTCAGACAGCCTTGGTGTCACAGTCCCTCCTAATCCATTAACAGCTGTGGTTGGTGTTTTTCCAGATGGGCGTAAAGTAGAGAAGGACAAACAAACTGTAATCACCTTCACCTCACTACTCACACGTAGGCTTATCTTGCTTAACTGGAATAATCCTAACTCTCCTTTTTTAAGTCAGTGGGTAACTGATGTTATTTAATATTTGGAATTGGAAAAAATCTACTTCTCACTTAGACAATCTGTGCAAAACTTTTTCAAAATGGCTGGATCTGATCAATAAAATGTTAGAATAAGCATTTAAACTGAGGTAGCGGATTTGACTAGCCTAGCTCTGTTTCCCATGGTGGGGTTTGATTTGTTTCAAACCTAGTTTTGTTAAACTCGACTTGCTTGTATGGAATTTTATTTGATTTTAATAAAATCAATAAAATGTTAAATAAATAAATAAATAAATCCCTCAAGGCATGGATTTAACATGGTGCCTGAAACATTCATTAGGGATTTTGCCGATTTGCCTTGGTGAAAAGTAGGCTTGTCTTAAAAAGAACAAAAGGCTGGTGGACAGTTTAAGAAGCGTTAAAAAAAAAACCAAAACACTAGCATGGTCAAAATGAATGTGTAAATAAAAACAAAGCCAAAGTCAAAAGAACATTTGCAAAAAATCAAATAATTCAAAACAAACCAAGAAATAAGGCATGGGGTTGGTTTGATGAGATTTAGTCAAAAAACTCAGACGCTGATGTTTCATATTTTATAATGGTGCTGTTGTGATGTGTTACATTCATCATATGAAAATACCTGTAATGCAATAAACAATTAAATATAAATATATCCTTGTGGATAATCGCAGGTAGTATCATGCCTTTTGTTAGCCAGACATTCCTGCTCTGAGCCTCTCGTTCAACTTCATCCCTGTGCTGCTCTTTTCTGGGGACTGTGGCATCAGAATAAGCTGACGTCACTGTCATGTTCTTGGTATTGATTTGTAGTTTGTGACATGGCACATTACCCTGCTTGAAGTATTCACTTGATGATGAGTAGACTGTGGCCATAAAGGGATGCACATGATCAGTAACAATGTCTAATTATATTTTAGCAATCAGATTATCAGTTAGTATAAAGGTGGCCTAATGTGCACCATGGAAAGATTCCCCCAACACTGTACCATTGATTGACACATAGTAGGGTGGATTTATGGATTCATGCTGCTTACGCTAAGTCCTGTTTCTTCCCTCTACACATCTCAGCAGAAATTGAGATTTTTCATACCAGGTTTCATTTTTCCAATCTTCAGTCATCACCTCTTGACTAATGCGAGTGAAACACATTGTGAACTTCTACTGCTGTAGCCCATCCAAAAGTTATGTCTCTTCATAGCTGCCTTTCTGCACACCATTATTGTAAAGAGCTGTTTATTATTTGAATGGTTGCCCTTTCTGTTAGCTTGAACAAGTCTATTCTCTCTCGTTAATAAGATGTTTCACCCACAGAACTGCCGCCCACAGTTATCACATCCTTTCTCAGTAAACTCCCGAGACCATAGTGCTTGAAAATACTAGAAGGGCAGCTGGAACCACCACAATCCTAATCACTTAAATGAAGTATCCAGACCATTCTAATGTTTAGACAAACAACAACTAGACGTCATAACCATGACTGTTGGATCCCCATGATGAGCTGTTTGGAGGGGCAGGCTATTTTGTGTCAAGAAGCAGTTGTGTATAATAGAGAAGCCCCCGAGTGTATGTTCAGGAGATGCTTTGTATAAATTGGCTGCATGCTTCACACAAGGGCATTTTAATAAGGGTTTGCATATAGCGAATGTTGAAGTGGCTGAAATGATCGAGCACATTGCAATAGAACGCAGTTTGCTGAGCCCTCTGGACATCTCCCAAACGTGTGGAAGGAAACTTACACTTTTTAGTGATTGCTTGAAGAAGGCCTAAGTTGAGTTTAATTGAGATCTTTTAAGGATTTTTTTTTTTGCTTTCAAATCAATAAGATTAATAATAAGAATAAGTGCTGCTCTTTTCACCTGCAGTGCTTTGTCATTATGATCACAAGGTATATGAAAGCTGTTTGCTTTGCCTTTTTGTTTTACTTTCTGGGTCAGTGTTTCACAATTTTTTTTCTGTGGTGGCACACTTTATGCAAACAAAAACACCCCAATGCACACCACACCACAAAAATCATTAAATCTCATATATGTGCTCAACTGTCTGCAGTGGTGGGACTCTGGGAGAAGCCAGTAAACTAAAGCAGCTCCGAGATCAGAGTTCGCAGGCACGGCACTTAGTGAGCACTTTGGTGGCATCTACCAGCTGCTTCATCCCTTTGCCCACTCCTCTCTGTCTCAGAGGTAACTTGTAATGACAACTATCCACCAGCCCTGTGAAACTTGCTGGTGACCCCACACATCCGGGCAGATGGACTCTAGCAACTAGGAGACGTGTCCAAAGTGCTTTAAGTGCTGTGTCTGCAACATGGTGATTGCAGAACTGCTTCCATGCCTACTTCCCTGGGTAGTCCCTCTCAGGTTTAGACCAAGGTGCACTACATTATTATATCCATGGTGCACCACAGTGCCATGGCACACTAGTTGAAAAACTCTGTCTTAGAGTTTAGTGCTTTTTGCAAACTTTAGCTTTTGACTGGCTCTTTGGTTTTATTCTTATCTCTGTCGGGTTCTTGCTCGGGCTCCATCCCTGGCTTTAGTTTTACATATTATTAACTATTGGTTTGTAAATTGTTTTGTCATTGTCATTATTAATAGATTATGCTAATTTTTTATTATTTAGTTATTTTTCTGTCATCATGTCACTGTTTGTTAATCAGTTAATTATCTTACTATTCTTTCCTAATTGTTTTGATTTGTTTTTATCCCATTGACTTGTTCACCTCTTATTTTGTCCCAAGAGTTTGGGTCAATTTAATATTGCAGGTAGGCTGCTACTATAAACTGCCACCCCTATTTAAAGTATTTGTGAGATACTGTTGCTAACCTCAGTCTAGCTTCTGGGGTATTGGGCTCCTTTCTTTGCGCCTTAGGCTTCTTTCTGTGTGCTTTCTAATCTGTGTGTTATTACTGTTGCTAATGCCTTTTACAAAGGTGACTTACAGTATTTAAGATACAATTTGTTACATCTATTTTGTTTTATTCCAAATTGGACCACAGGTAGGTGAAGTGACTTGATCAGGGTCACTCTGTGGCAGTATTTGAACCCACGACCTCGAGGTTTGAAGTACAATGCCTTAACCACTATGCCACACTATCTGTCTATTGCAAATGAATGGAGTCAAGATATAAAAACCCTATTTAAATTGTCAAGTTTTCTAGCAAAAAGTAATCGTGAAATGTTTATCCTCGAGTTCTTAAGGAGGCTAGTGAGTACATACATAAACCTTTGACACATTTTTAGGAAGTCACTGTGCACTCGAGAGATTGCGAAGGACTGGAAAATGGCAAATATCCTCCCATTATATAAAAAGGGTGACAGGGCAGATCCAAGCAAGTATAGGCCAGTAAGCTTAACATGCATCACAGGAAAATTAATGGAAGAAATTATTAAAGATAAGATTGAGCATCATCTGGCAAGGACATGTGTTATTAGGAAAAGTCAGAGTGGGTTCAGAAGATGGAGGTTGTGTTTTACTAACATGTTGGAATTCTATGAGGAGGCAACAAAAGGATACGATCAAAGTGGAGCTTATGATATTATTTATCTGGACTTTCAGAAAGCTTTTGATAAGGTGCCACATGAGAGGTTGGGCATCAAACTAAAAGAAGTGGGAGTTCAGGGTGATGTTTTTAGATGGGTGCAGACTTGGCTCAGACACAGGAAGCAGAGGGTGATGGTGCGAGGAACCACATCAGAACTGGCTGATGTTAAGAGTGTTGCCCACTGGGATCAGTGCTAGAGCTGCTGCTATTTTTAATAAATATAAATGATTTAGATAGGAATATAAGTAACAAGCTGGTTAAGTTTGAAGATAATACCAAGATTGGTGGATTAGCAGATAATTTGGAATCTGTTATATCATTACAGAAGGACTTGGATAGCATACAGGCTTGGGCAGATTTATGGCAGATTAAATTTAATGTCAGTAAATGTAAAGTATTACACATAGGAAGTAAAAATGTCAGGTTTGAATACACAATAGACAGTCGGAAAATCGAGAGTACACTTTATGAGAAGGATTTAGGAGTCATAGTGGACTTTAAGCTGTCGACTTCCCAACAGTGTTCAGAAGGTTATATAGCATGATCTGTGGAGTACAAGTCCAAGGAGGTATACTCAACCTTTATAATGCACTGGTGAGGCCTCATCTGAAGAACTGTGTGAAGTTTTGGTCTCCAGGCTGCAAAAAGGACATAGCAGCACTAGAAAAGGTCCAGAGAAGAGCGACTAGGCTGATTCCTGGGCAACAGGGGTTGAATTATGAGGAAAGATTAAAAGAGCTGAGCTTTTACAGTTTAAGCAAAAGAAGATTATGAGGTGACATAATTAAAGTGTATAACTTTATCAAGTGGATTGAGACTGTTATTTTAAAATTAGTTCATCAAGAACACAGGGATAGTTGGAAACTTCCATCCATCCATTCTTCAACCCGCTGAATCGTAACACAGGGTCACAGGGGTCTGCTGGAGCCAATCACAGCCAACACAGGGCGCAAGGCAGGAGTACACCCCAGGCAGGGCGCCAGCCCACTGCAGGGCTCACACACACCCACACACTAGGGACAATTTAGGATCGCCAATGCACCTAACCTGCGTGTCTTTAGACTGTGGGAGAAAACCGGAGCGCCCAGAGGAAACCCACACAGACACAGGGAGGACATGCAAACTCCACGAAGGGAGGACCCAGGGAGTGAACTCAGGTCTCCTTACTTTGAGGCAGCAGTGCTACCACTGCGCCACCATGCAGCCCTCAGCTGTAAACTTATTGAGGGTACATTTTGCACAAGCATTACAAAGTTTTTCTTTACACAAAGAGTGATAGAAACTTGGAATTGGCTACCAAGTAGTGTGGTAGACAGTAGGAATTTAGGGACTTAATCTTTTTTTGGAAAAAATAAGTGGATACAACTAGCGAGTTTTGTTGGGCTGAAGGGCCTGTTCTTGTCTAGAGTGTTCTAATGAAATGTTGTAGTGTGTCACCATTTGCCATTCACAAAAATGCACAGAAATCTATCTATCTATCTATCTATCTATCTATCTATCTATCTATCTATCTATCTATCTATCTATCTATCATTCAGTGCCTTTCTTTTCTATCTAGCTTTCTATATAGAAAGGCAATAAAGTGTTTTAATGAAAGTGATCAGGAGATACATGTACAGAGCAAGTCTAAGTCAGACCTAAACGTTGAGCTGATATTTCCTCAAAGTCAGAGTGTTGTTAATCAGAAACGAGGAGTCAGAAATAAGAGCTATTGTTTAAGAACCAAGAAGTCACAAAGCTAAAGAACCTTTTTAGAGACACAAATGCTAAGATCTATCCTCAAAAACTGACACTCTGCAAATGACTGGGCTGACCCTTACATCATCACTCCAATAACTTGACAGGCAGCCTGTTTCACAGGAAATTACCAAGACAACAATCAAAATGAAAATTCTGAAATGGCGGCACCTGTAGAGAAACAAAGATAGTGTTGCAGCAAAATGGTTAAAATATTGAGTGTTTTCAATTTACACTGAAGTCAAAAACTAATGCTAAATTGATAAATTCCCAGAACCCAAAAATGATTGCACAGATTATAAAAATCCATTTGGGATTTGTCACAAAAAATAAATAAGTTGCAGAATATAACAACTCTGTCTATATTTAAAGGTAATATTTGAGATTGTTTATCCCCAATTTAATTACTGATTTTTCTTTTTTTTTAATTAAAGTACATTTTCTAAGGGTGGTTCTTCTTTTGCAGTGGCCTTTTATTTTGGGGTTTTTCCTAATTGGCTTTACTTCTGATTACTACAGTTATTGTTTATTGAGGCTTTCCTAATGTTTCTTTATCTGTGATTATCTATTGAGAATACTTTAAAGGGGTATTTTAGAGGATTTGTGCTGTTTTGGAGTGACCTGTTTTTTCTGGTGTTTTCCTAGTTGCCACTTTATTGCTATTCATTTGAATCGTGTTTTTGAATATTCCTGTCTTTTTTAGCTACACCAATTATTACATATCTATCTGTATTATGCTTATTTAACTATTCCATTTTGTACTCCTGTATTTATTAGACCTTGCAGTGTTGTTTCCAATAACTATTGTTGATATATTATTTCCTTTAGCCTTGGTTTTGCTTGCCTTTTTTTTTTTTTTTTGAGTTCCATTACTTTTCAAAGCTCTCAGTCCAGGGTGTTATTTGTAATGTACTGTATTTTAAACAACCATTCTGGTGTGCGATGCTTTATTCAGTCTATGGTAGGTGCAGAAACAGACACTTTTCATTAAAAGTTTTGAGTTGCCCAAATGAAGAATGGTCAGGGCCCTACAGAAAATATTTTATTATCACAAATGACAGAATCTGGCAACATGGCAATACAAGGACAGCACAAGAATACATCACAATAGCTGCTTTGTGGCAAATTAAACCATGCTAAGAGTCCTCAGTGAAATTTCACAACTTATATTGTAACTTCAGATTAAAGAATGGAATTCCTACAAAATCCTTGTATTTGATGTGTGTGAAATGTAAAGCTTCTAAATTAATCCCAATATTGAAAAACATCAAAAAGGTCAAGACGTAGTTGCTTCAACGTCTTATATTTGAATTAGCTGTGATTGTGTGTGCCGTTTACTTTAAAGAAAAAAATATTATGGTCTGTCATTGTAGTTTCTGAAATTTGGAATGCTTGGAAAAAAATGTGGTGTTAATGATGAGCTTGGTGAATTAATTTCAGTCATGTGCCACACATGAAGAAAAACATTGTAAATCAGTTTTGATTGGGAAACATGCAGTTTAGGAGTTGGTGATTGATTTTAAAATTTCCTACAAACCTCAAGAGTCATTTTCCTAGCATTGACTAAGTCATGAAGCTTCTTCATCTAAGGTTGCAATGATATATATATATATATATATATATATATATATATATATATATATATATATATATATATATATATATATAGTAATATAAGCACACAGACACAACGTTAAGGTTTGGGGAACCGTCCCCGTATAGTGATATGCAGTCAAGTTTGTATAGTGTAATCACAACTGTAGACATTTACAAGACGGGTTTCTGGTGAAAAGATGTTATATTTATGGAGGAGAGGACAGCGAAAAGGATGTTGGGAGGAGCGGGGAATCCTGGGATGATAGTGATGTCATCAGGAAGCCATGGCATGCGACTGAGGAATGTGAAAGTAGCCTGGCCATCTGAGTGGAAGGCTGGAGGTGAATTCACGGTACTGCGCTCTTTTGTGATTCGTCTTTCCTGTGAGAGAACAGAGAGAGTGGTTAGTACACATCGGGTCCTTTGGCTGCCCTCTAATCGTGCATGTGTGACTATATATATATATATGAACACACAAACCACATGGGGCACTGAGCCCCAAACCTCAGACACCATATTATCCAACACAATTCTGGGTTCAAATGAAAGATATTTATTTGTCTGCCACACTTTTCCAATAATCCATCCATCCCTCTATATCCTAATTACAGGGACACAGGGGTCTGCTAGCGCCAATCCCAGCCAACACAGGGTGCAAGGCAGGAAACAAACTCCAGGCAGGGCGCCAGCCCACCGCAAGGCACACACACATACACCAAGCACAAACTAGGGACAATTTAGCATCACCAATGCACCTAACCTGCAAGTCTTTGGACTGTGGGAGGAAACCGGGGTACCCAGAGGAAACCCACGCAGACACAGGGAGAACACGCAAACTCCACGCAGGGGGAACACGGGAAGTGAACCTGGGTCTCCCAACTGTGAGGCAGCAGCGCTACCCACTTCGCCACCATGCCGCCTTTGTCCAATAATCACCAAGCAAAAGGTCATTACCAAAATTACAAATTAGATGGATTTCTTCTCTTCTTCCTTCCTCCAAGTGTATCGCTGTTGCCTCCTAAGACCTCTCAATGTGAGACAGCAGGTTCATTTTCAAGCAAGACACAGGACTGCTGTCACCATATTTCATATTGGGAGCACTTCCGGGTCAAATGGAAGCCAGTATTGTCCAGTATCTATGTGTTTTGATTGGGATCAGCTTCAAGGATCACTGCCGCCTTTCATGTGGAGGTATAAACTGCTCCCAGTATCCATATTCACCTAGTCCATTCATGGCAGTTTGATCCCAGCTGAAATGAAGATTATAGGGTGTTCCAGCTGGGTTGTGTCTCTACTTCTGCAGTTTTTCCATTATGGCTTCCTAGCATATAGTATATATATATTGTACTCGGAAAGCATTCAGAACCCTTCACTTTCAGCCTTGTGCTGAAATGTGCTAAGCAACATTTAATTCCAAAAGTGAGATTTTACAAATACAAAAATAAAAATGCAAATATTACATTGACACAAGTACTCAGAGTGTTTACTTCATTGAAGCAATTCTAGCAGAGATTCCAGCCTGGGGTGTCCTTGGGTATGATGTGATAAGCTTGACACAACGGATTTGAGAATTGTCTGCAGTTCCTCTCAAGCTCTGATCAGGTTGGATGGAGCTCATCATTGGGTAGCTTTAGTGGTTTCCACAAGTATTCAGTCCCCTTGAAAGTCATGATAATTTTCTGCTTGACAAAAGATTTGTACACATATTTATCCATTCAGTATTTGCTGTAACAATACATTTCCAAAGTCAAAATAAGCCATTTTTCTGTATATATTTAAGAAAGAGTTAGGGTTAGGGTTTGGATGCTCCAGATTTACACAAATGGCAAATGAATCACAAATGACATAAAGGTGACAGTCACTTGAAAGTCGTAATTAAACAAAATGAGATGTGACTTGTCAGTCCTTTATATCTCTCTGGATATAAAAAACACCCTTTGTAAAGACCATAGTCTTTGTTGGATAATCAGGCAAAAGTGAAGACAAAGGAGCATTCAGCTGACAAGTCATTGAAATGCACTAGGCAGGAAATGGCTACAAAAATATTAAAAGAAAGAGTTTGAATGTCCCGTTAAGCATTGTTGGATCCATCATTAGAAAATGGATGGTTCATCACAACACCTAGACTCGTACAAGAGCAGGCCGTTCTTCAAAACTAAACATCAGAGCAAGACGTCGACTAGTGACGGAGGCCACTAAAAATCCAACTGTCACTCACAGAACTTTGCAATGATCTTTGGCTGAAACTGGAGTGAAGATGTAGGGGTCCACAATTTCAAGATAAAACAGGTCTCTATGGGAGGGTAGCAAGAAGGAAGCCATTCTTTAAGAACATCCACTTAAAAGCACGTATGGCATTTGCTACAAAGCATAAGAAATACATATTTAAGAAGGTTTTATGGTCAGATGACACCAAAATAGAACTTTTTGGCCAGATGCCAAAGAAGCATGTGTGTTATAAAACTAACATTGCTCATACCTCAAGAAACACCATACATACAGTGAATTATGGTGGTAGCAGCATCATGCTATGGGGATGCTTTTCATGTGTAGAAATATTCTGTTGCCTTTCCCAGATCTGTGCCTAGACACAATCCTGTACCTAAACTCAGCAGTCAGTTCCTTCAGCTTCATGGCTTGGTTTTGCTCTGAAACACATTGACAACTGTAGGACCTTCTATAGACAGGTGTGCACCTTTCTTAATTCTGTCCAGTCAATCAAATTGAGCACAGGTAAACTCCAAAAAGTGTAGAAACATCTCAACAATGATCAATGAATGCCCCTGAGCCAAATTTCAAGTGTCATAGCAAACGGTCTGAATACCTGTGTGAGTGTGATATTTCATTTTTCGCTTTTTAATGAACAGGCAAAAATTCCTAAAATGAAACATTACAATAAAATACAAACAGCATCAGATAAATAACACAAAATTATGCTTAAAAAATCCCCTAAAAAATTCTATTTTATTGTGCAGCCCTTTCAATGGTAACTAATCTGGGAGTGGAGCACCACCTTTGTGAATCCCAGCCAAAGGACAGCTATTGAAGCAGCTTTTGGCCTTTGCTAAGGTAGTATGAAGCATAGCCCTCAAGGAGCCAAAGGAATTTAGGAATCCCAGCAGGAGTACAGCTTGTGAGTAGAGCGTCTTCTGTCCCCTGTTAAGTTAATAATGCGAGGTAGCCAGCCTCCGCCATTTTTAATGTATTCTTGATTTGTGTTTGAGGTTATTGAGTACACTGTGGAAGTGTCTGTGATGAGAATGACTGATGAGTGAATGGTAAAGAGACAAGTATTGCAAGATACACATATAAACCAGGGATAATAATTTAGACATCCCCAGTATGAACTGGTCCACTAATATAAAAAGAAGTTAAATCGCCTTTTGTGAACACTTTCTTACAATAAAATGATATTATTCAAACCCCACCCAACAAAAAGAGAAAAACATTTAGAAAGCCCCATCACAAATGGATCTTTTTTTAGGATAAAATAGACTCTACAATTAAAAAAAAGTTAAGTGTAGACCCACCATTAACGAATCATTACTAAGATCTGAAAAAGTTTTGAACAAATCCTCATAAAGTGATTTTGTTTTTTTTCGAACATAGCATAACATACTGTAGCTTTCTCACTAAGGTTTAGGAGGTGGATTGGGATTTTGCTAGTTGAGCAAAAAATCCTCGGCCATGTAGTGTGGTATAGGATATTACAACCGATTTTTCACATCACACTCTTAATCCATCTGGTATTATTCCAAATTCTACTGTTGAGATGCTAGAAGTGATTTTAAATCCATGGCTATCTGAGAGATACACAAATATTTCTGGCCAGAAAAATGACATGAACACAGCAGACCCTACTTGCACAATTTGCCAACAGCTCTATCATGACCCTTTCTATTCATAAAGCTTATAAAAGGGTGAAGACAACAAAAACAAATTCCAGTCCTACATTTCACATTGGTCTGATCCAAACGAGGAGGCCTCACCACTTCCAAGTAGTGTAGCCCCACACTCTATTAGCAGGCCTACAGCCTACATAGTCCAAAAAATGATGGTTATAAAAATCAAATGTCCTCAAAAGGAGGAAAGGAAAACCACAAGGCACAAACAAACCTTAATGCTGAAGCAGCCACCCTATACACTTTAAACCATAGTAATGACTTCTTCTTCTTTCAGCTGCCCCCATTAGGGCTTGCCACAGGGGATCATCTTGTTCCAATACTTCCTGTCCTCTCCATCTTGCTCTGTCACACCCACCACCTGCATGTCCTCTCTCACCACATCCATAGGACTTCCTCTTTTCCTCTTGCCTAGCAGCTCTATCCTTAACATCCTTCTCCCAATATACCCAGCATCTCTCCTCTGCACATGTCCAGACTGCTTCTTCTTAAAAACCTCTGTGGGCAGTTCTCCAGCTGCAGCGTCAGTTGGCCCCACAACCTATGGCTCAACATTATGTGGACAGGGCAGAAAACATGGAAAACAAATACTTTAAGTAACATATAAAAAATATAATTGTTGAGTATAGTATAATACAGAGCTAAAAAATAAAAAAATAAACAGCATAATATACAATAAATGAAACACAGGAAGAATGAAAATCAAAACATAATCAATAATGCAGTACACAAAATCATTTTTAAAGGAGGACCAATAGATTTAATAAAAAGAAAACATACCTGAGCCAGTTTGAGGCTCTGGCTAAACCATAACAAGCTTATGGTGAAATGTCATTAGGCACTGAAAATACAATGTTGTACAAGGACATTAAAAAATTACAAGTAACACAGACAGACGAATGCACCTTCTATTTTTAAGCCAGTTTTCATACCCAGGAGGTTAGCAGTTTTAGTAATAGGAACATAAGTGGAATATTTGAATAATTTTGACAAGAATTGGCCATTTAGCATAACATAGCTCATCAGTTCCTATTCACTTAACTTTTGCAGTTTAGTTCTCTGTGTGAAGAAAAAGTTTCCAATATCTCTTTAAAATGTACCTTTAACCAGCTTTTTATCTGTGACTTCACAGTTGAAGAACTAATTGTTAAAGTAATAATCAAACCTGTCTTTTCTTTAATATTTTTAAGCACTTTGTGATTGTCTGAGAGTACGACAATCTCAAGCAAAAATAAATTCTGGGGTTCTAACTCAGCTGTATCCATTTACTTATAAGTGTGAACAAAACCAATAGAAAATGAAATGAAAAAGGAAACAAAAAACTATGGCCACCAGAATAATGTGGCTGGTATTAGTTAGGTTTTCTTGTATGCCATCTGAAAGTATGAAGCTCCTTAGCTCTGGTCACTCTAGATAGAAGTGACTCCTCCTTCCGGGTGGTCATGTTCTTATAGCCCAGGGACTGGAAGGGGTGGGGTCAGTTGCCCTCACTTGTCGGTTTCTCTGTACTTTGGAGGAAGAAAAAGGCAAGATAGTTAGGAGCAGCACCCCCTCTTGGCCTGGGGTGGTGTCACATTCCTGGGAAGAAGTTGGAGGGTGATCCACTGATGCGCTCTGACGCTCTGATTAATTTTCATTTACATGTAACTCATATTCAACAACAACAACATTTATTTATATAGCACATTTGCATACAAATAATGTAGCTCAAAGTGCTTTACATGATGAAGAAAGAGAAAAAAGACACAATAAATAAGAAAAATAAGACAAAACTCATTAACATAGAATAAAAGGTCCGATGGCCAGGGAGGACAGAAAAAACAAAAAACACTCCAGATGGCTGGAGGAAAAATAAAATCTGCAGGGGTTCCAGACCATGAGACCGCCCAGCCCCCTCTAGGAATTCTACCTAACATAAATGATCAGTCTTCATTGTATTTAGGATTCTCATGGAAGGACTTGATGATGATGGTCATGTGGACTTCTGGCCTTTAATCCATCAGTGCAGGAACATCATGGTGCTTTGATTAGGTGGTGGTGGCACAGGTTGCTACCACAGAAAAACGGAAAAAGAACAGAAGAGAGAGCAGGGGTTAGTACGGATTTTAGAGCCACCATGAATAGTAATGATAATTAATTGAATTTACAAAGCATCAGGATTAAATTAAAATGAAGTTATGAGAAAGCCACGTTAAAGTAATGTGTTTTTAGCAGTTTTTTAAAGTGCTCCACTGTATTAGCCTGGCAAATTCCTATTGGCAAGCTATTCAATGACTTTAGGTGCCTAACAGCAGAAGGTCGCCTCACCGCTTCTTTTAAGTTTAGCTCTTGGAATTCTTGGATTATTTAAGGCTTTGTAAACCATAAGCAGTATTTTAAAGTCAATTCTGAATGACACAGGTTACCAGTGTAGTGACATCAAAACTGGAGAAATGTGTTCGGATTTTCATTTCCTAGTAAGGATTCTAGCAGCTCCATTCTGCACTCATTGCAAACGATGTATGTCTTTTTTGGGTAGTCCTGAGAGGAGTGCATTACAGTAATCTAGTCGACTGAAAACAAAAGCATGGATTCATTTCTCAGCATCTTTCAATGATATAAAAGGTCTAACCTTTGCTATATTTCTTAAATGAAAAAAATGCTGTCCTAGTGATCTGATTAATATGCGATTTAAAATTCAGGGCACAGTCAACAGTTACCCTAAATTTTTTACCTCCGTCTTGACTTTTAATCCTAATGCATCAAGTTTATTTCTAATAACCTCATTAGATCCATTATTGCCAATCACTAAAATTTCTGTTTTCTCTTTATTTAGCTTGAGAAAATTACTATTCATCCATTTACAAACAGAAGTAAGACACTATGTTAGTGAAACAACAGAGTCGGGGTCATCAGGTGCTGTTGACAAATACAGTTGTGTGTCATCAGCATAGCTGTGGTAGCTCACATTATGCCTCAAGATAATCTGACCTAACGGAAACATGTAGATTGAAAAGAGCAGCGGACCCAAGATAGAGCATTGTGGAACACCATATAGAATATTCTGTGTCTGTGAAGTATAATTACCACAACTTACAAAGAATTTTCTACCTGCCAGGTAGGATTCAAACCAATTTAAGACACTGCCAGAGAGGCCCACCCATTGACTAAGGCGATTTCTAAGAATATTGTGATCAAGCATATTCAGCATTTACAAAACAAGTTCAGCTGCTCTTCTATGGACTTGTCCAGTGCTATTCTACCATTTTGTAATTTCGAGACCAAACCTACACAGCACGATTTAGATGAGGCATCACATGTGTATTGTATGACTGGAGAATACCCTTCTTTGGCTTCTATGTGTCCCAGCATCACGTTAGTCTTGATGTGGAGAGCAGCAAGTGCACTATAGGCCAATAAATCTGTTTTTTTAGCATGTTATTAGCAGAAATATTATTTAAAGATTTATACAGATATTTTCCATTACCATTACATCAATCTTCCCAATTTTTCTAATACAGAGGGCTTCATATTTGGTTTTCTTGAGCCATGACAGCTACTATTTTTTGTTCCAACCTAGTTTATTAATTCAAAGCTTTCTTTTATTTTAACCACTTTTTCAAGTTCCTGGATATGAATTAATTTTCTTAAGCATTTAACGTCTACTTTCATTGTCAAACCTGGCTTGATTCCATGCCTGGTCATGCCCAGGTTGCACAAACCATTGTTGATAAGTCACTTACGGGAGCAAAAATGTTTGGATACAAATATAAGAAAAAATCATAACAAAACTGAAGATTTCTCTGAAACAGTATGTGATGGGTACATTTTGATGTGATATTCGTGATCAGCACCACCCAAAAATCTATAAGAAACACCCAATAGTGATCAAGAAGCAAAAACTTTGTTGTGCAGTGTAATCTATGAACAGATTAGAATACCAGAAGAGTGGAGGAACAGTGGGACTGTACCCATTTATAAGGAGAAGGAAGATATTCAGAATTGTGGAAAGTAAAGCACAATAAAGTGAATGTCACATACAATGAAAATTTGGGAAAGGGTAATAGGGAGAAGGCTTAGGGAAGAGACCACCATGGAGGAGGATCAATTTGGTTTTATGCCAGAAAGAGAAACACCTGATACATTCTTTGTATTGAGACGGCTCATAAACAGGCATTGAGAAGAACAGAAAGGTTTATATATGGTGTTTATTGATTTGGAGAAGGCTTATGCTAGAGGGCCATGTCAAGAGGTCTGGAGGTGTGCATGACAGAGAAAGGAGGAACAGAGTAGTATATGAGGATTGTCCTGGATATGTGTGTGAGAGTGAGGACTCGGATAAAAAGCAGTGTTGGGTTAATAGACAGGGTCCCAGTTTGAGTAAGTCTGCACGCAGGATCTTCCTTAAGTCCTTATGTCTTTGATCTGGTTATGGATGTGTTGAGTCATGGGATGAAAAACCAATTCCCCTGGTGCAGGCTTTCCATTGGTGATATTGTGTTGTGTAGCACCAGAAAGAGGAAGTGGAGAGGAAGCTGGAACAATGGAGAAGGAAGATAGATAGGTTTAATGATGATCAGGATTCAGACATTAGCCTGCAGGGAGAGCTATTGAAAAGAGTGGATACGTTTAAATATCTTTAATCAGTGGTACCCCAAAATGGAAAATTAGATGCATAGGTAACCTATATAGTGCAGTGTGGATGGAACAATTGAGGGAAGATATCGGGAATATTTTGTGATCAAAGAGCTAAGACTTAGCTTAAAGGTCAGGTTTTTAAGACCAGCAATGGTGTATGGAGCTGAGGCATGGGCAGTAAAGGGAGCGCAGGAGATTAAGTTAGATGTGGCAGAAATGAGCATGTTGAGATGAATGTGTGGAGTTACAAAAATGTCAGAATAAGAAATAAGACAATCAGTGGTACAACAAAAGTGAGAACGATATCTAAGAAAGTATAGGGAAGCAGGCTGAGATTGTATGGACATGTGATGAGGAGAGAAAGTGAATATGTTGGAAAAAGGGTGATGGGAATGGAAGTAGAAGGGGAAGAGAAAGCAAGGGAGGCCAAAGTCAAGGTGGATGAATAAAGAAAAGAAGATCTGAAGGAAAAGGATCTGACTTGGGAGGAGGTGTAGAACTGAGATATATGGAGAAGGTTGAGCAGGCATTTAGAAGTGGGAAAGGGTGAAGACAAAGAAGAAGACCACTAGGCAACATTAGAGATCCTTGGCACATTGGCGTTCTGAGGGCGTCTTTAAACATGAGTGCATCAAAGACAAAATTAGCTTTGCAACAATATCTAAAATACATAGAGTAACAACAGCAACCTCTCACTGTTTCTTTGTAGTTGCTCACTACCTATAGTGTGTAAAGCATTGTCTGATAATAAGCTTTTAAATTGTATTCAACTTACAGTGACACAGATGAGGCTTCATTGTTCTTTGAGCACTTTTGACAGCTGGTAACATCACATAACATAACATTCATAAATCTTTTTTTCCCCTAAATATAGTCTTAATGTATTTTGAGAATTACAGTAGAAAAATAATCCTAAGTGGTAAAGATGGAATGCCTTCAGGGTTCGGAG
Source organism: Polypterus senegalus (assembly GCF_016835505.1). NCBI lineage: Eukaryota > Metazoa > Chordata > Cladistia > Polypteriformes > Polypteridae > Polypterus > Polypterus senegalus. Next base: position 22,219,633 of record NC_053158.1, read on the forward strand.
CCCAGCAAGCTTCAACAGTGTTGGCATCAGCTAGAATTTCAGTGCCGATGAGTCTCCTATTATTTCAATCCTATTTTCAAGCAGGCTTATTCACTTTCTTTAAAAAGAAAATGTCATAAGCATTCTAAACATTTTTAAAACCTCTTAGGCATGATGACTGTTATACATATATATATGCTATAATATATTCTATACATCCCCCTGGCATTTCTTTCATAGTTTAGCTGTAAACAGAGAGATTATTTTTCCTTTTTCAAAATACAGAAAGAAGTTCCAGAAACTGCACATTCCACTGTACTCAAACATCTCCATCTATCAAATAAATTCATTTTAAACCAGATTAATCCAGTTCAAGGTCACGGGGGGCAAATCTATCCCAATAACATCAAATAGTAGGCAGAAACCTACCCTGGCCTGGGCCAAAATCCCATCACTAATTAAATGAGTCAATCTTGGGGTGGCCAAGTGGTTTAGGTGGCTACTGTGTTTTTTTGGCATGGGGTTCTTTTTAGATATCTGGTGTCTGAAGATGTTCTAGTAGTGTGTCAGGCATATCATATTATGAACTGTTCAGGTTCTGTGGATGGATTTTACTGTTCTACTTTTACAGCTTCCCTACTTGTGTATTGCATTATCATAAAGAGGGCTGTCAGAATGACGTAGACTCAAAGAAAATTCTTTAATGAGATAAAAATGGAGTAATGAACATTAGAACATTAGAAAAGTTGTAATAAGAAAAGGCCATTCAACCCAACAAGCTCATCCATCTTATTCACCTGGACTGTCCAAAATAACCTTAAGCGACTTGTACTGTCCACCACACTACTTGGTATTGTATTCCATGTATCTATGTGAAGAAAAACTGTCTAACGTTTATATGAAATCTGCCTTTAACAAGTTTCCAAATATGTCCATGTGTTCTTGTTGGATAATTTATTTTAAAGTAAAAACTTTCATAATTTTAAACACTTCATTCATGTCCCATCTTAAGTTCAGCTCCTTCAGTCTCTCTTTATAGTCCATTCCTCAAAGTCCTGGAATCAGCTTAATCACTCTTCTCTGAACTTTCTCTAACGCTGTCTTTTTTGTAATTTGGAGACCAAAATTTCAGATGAGGCCTCATTAGTGCGCTGTATAGCTTAAGTATAACCTCCCTTAACTTGTTCTCCACATATCACAATTTATGAACTAACATACTATTAGGTGAGTGTAGATGGTGATGAGTCCACTTTGACTCTTAGGTCCTTCTCATAAGGTGGATTTTCAAAAGGTTCAAAGCTCCCATTGTGTATTCAAATCTAACATTTTCACTTAATAAATATAATACTTTACCTTTATTTACATTAAATATCATCTGCTACAAATCTGTCCAAGCCTGTATGTTAAACAAGCACTGCTTTATAAATTTACCTGATTTGCCATTATCAGCCCTTCCACCTAGTTTGGTATCATCTGCAGTCTTAACCTGCTTATTAATTATATTCCAACTCAAATCATTTATGTTTTTTTAAAAACAGAAGAAGCCCCAGCACCAATTCTTGGGGGACACCACTTTTAAAATAAAATGACCTAATTCTGAAAAAGTTCACCTCACCAGAACCCTTTGCTTCCTGTGGTTCAGACAATTTGTACCCCACCTACATACTGCACCCTGAATTCCCACCTCTTTTAGTCTGATTTCTAATTTCTTTTAGTTTGAATGGCATATTGATACTAACTACCTGTGTAAGGTTACATAATTGCAAGACTGGTTTTGCCACAGAAATCATTGGTGGCACACAGATCAGGAGACCTGGGTTCATCCCTTAGTCTTTTTCTCAGTGCCTATTTGGATATTATGTGTTTCCCCTTTATTTGGATGAGCTTTCTCCAAATGACACTGGTTCCCTCCACCTCCAAAGGCATGCGTTATATGCCGGGTATGAGTTAGAGTGTACAGTATATTAGCATCCACTGTGATGAACTGGAACTCCATCCAGGTCTGCTACTTACCTTCTATCCAGCATTGCCATGATAAGTGCAATATCTCCATGACCCTGTACTGGAAAACAGAGATCCAGAAAATTGACTGCCAAAAAGATGTATATGTCACTAGTTGTGTTTTCAAGGACTGCATGTGACTATGCCATCAGTCTTGCATCTCTGCAAATCATCTTTTGGCTTGTCAGTTTAGAATTGGGGCTTTAAGGACTCACTGAAATGCATCTGTTATTCACTTATTGTCATGTAGCATACACAAATGTTTTGTTAAAGTCATATTTCATATCAGTAACTATCAGATGAACCTTGGTAACCACTACTCTAACGTATTACAGATACTTCCCAGATTGGTCTACTCTTGCTCCTTAAGATGAACACACACATACATAGATATACACACAGACCCTAACCACATAAGTGCCTTATAAACTACGCATACACAGCCTGTCACTCCCCAGCACTTTGAAAGACTTACTTATCATTGGCATAAACAATGTATGATGTCTTAAATATATCTAAGACCGAAATATTACTTTGGTCTTCTTATATTTAAACAAAGGCACAATATCCTTGGCTATAGACCATTTATAAACTAATGATGTCTTACTTTACGTAATGTTCCCCTCTAATGGATGGAGCTGAGCTCAGATGGATAAACCCCACAGATCAGAGCGTATGGCAGCTTTCAACTGCTCTGGGTGCTCTTACTATTTACTTTATTACTTCAGTCACTCTAGATATAGAGACAGAGTATAGAAATTTAAAAGCAACATGGTATTTATTAAAGGATAATAATACCAGTAGTAAAGTTTAAAATAAAATAGAAATAGCAAAGTCAGGATATATATATATATATATATATATATATATATATATATATATAGTGGCGAGTGGCTGGGGTGGTACCCAGCCGGGATGCCCAGGAGGACCGGAGGAGGGCTTACGCCTCCTCCAGACAATGAGGGGGTGACCACCCTGGTGGCTTTGGGGACCACGGAAACAGAAGTTAGAAGCACAACCCTGTAGGGGCCCGTGGTTACTGCCAGGGGGCACCCCAATGCCTGAGGAGCCATGGCCCTCAGCACTTCCGCCACACCCGGAAGTGCTGGGGGGATGAAGACCAGGGGCACCCGGAGTGCTTCCAGGTGCGCAGCCGGTACTTCCGCCACACTTGGGAGTACTGGATGAGGCTAATCGGGAGGCACCTAGAGCAGGTGTGTATAAAAGGGGCCACCTCGCTCCATTTGATGACTTGAGTTGGGAGCGGAGAAAGTCAGTGTGATCAGGAGAGTGGGTTATTGGTTGTAAAGTTTTATTTATTATGAACATGTTCTTCTTAAGTTTGAATATGCTGGGTTTACTTTATGGCCAAATTTCTGTGGATCTCCAGCTGCAAATATGCAAACTGTATCACAGACCTTCTCTTCCATTCATAAAACCTTCAGGCAAGAAGCCCTTCAATGTATTAGACGATGGAAAACTTTGGCAATCCGTGAAGCACACAGCTATGAAAAACTCTTCTTCCTCCATAGTTGTATCAGGCATGATGTAACTCCAAAAAATGTTTACAATTCAAACACCCCAAAGATGTCAACCATCATGCAACAATTCACAAAATTAGTTTTATATGAACTTATTACAGAAACACACCGCCAACGAAGCTATTACAGATCTGAAACTATGAAGCAACATTCTAAACTCCTCACAGTATGCGAACAGATGATTACTGAGTAATGGGCCAAACGGATCCAGGACACAGCTTCCAAAAACCGTATTTCTAAATGACATACACTCAACAAAATATGGAATAAACTCACCGGAAATGAACATACTAACAAAGTTCAATCCAGAGTATACAACTTATCCAAAAGACAGCTCTCCACCACAGAACACAATATTCTTGCCAGAGGAATGAAATTCAACCACAAAGACGCATCCAACATGAACTTCCTAGGTTCCTTGGAACACATCTTATTAACTGAAAAAATACAGACAGAAAACGCACAAGAAATAAGGCGCAGCATCGGCAGCCAGTTACACACAGGACAACCGACCCCACATACTTCGACAAAAGAACAGAAAGCTCTATAATCACTATGGAATGACAATAGCATTATTATCACACCAGCCGACAAAGGAGGTTTAACTGTTGTATTAGACAAGAACAATACACCAGAGCTATAGAAGAAATGCTTTCTGACACCAACACTTATCAACAGCTTATCAACCCAACTAAAACCACGCTTAATAGAATAAACACTACTCTGACCAAAATCCGAAATAACAACTGCCTAGATGCACAGAATTATTACAAAATGAAATCCAATGATGCTAACTGCCCTGAATTTTACGGACTCCCAAAAATACATAAAACACCATTGAAATTCAGACCAGTGATCAGCCCAATAGGTGGACTATCTTACAACTTGTCAAAAAGACTTTTCCAGTTACTCAAACATTTAACTTATGACTCGGAATATTCTGTGAACAGCGCCGAGTTGGCATTACAATGCTTGAAAGACGTATCCATTGCCAAGGATGAAGTCATAGTCTCATTTGACGTTGTGTCACTATATACCATGATTCCGATTCATCTGGCCACAGAAACACTTTTAATGATACTGGAAAGTGACCCCACCATAGAGACAAGAACCAAACTGTCCACTAAAGACATAATGCAGTTAATATCACTTTGGCAAAAAACTCACTTTCATTTCAACGGAAAATACTACATTAAAAAAAAGGCATGCCAATGGGATCGCCGTTATCAGGACTTCTAGCGGAACTGGTAATGCATCGATTTGAAAATGCGGCTCTATCCCAGTTTACATCCAAAATTTGGATACATTACGTAAACGACACATTCGTCATAGTAACAAATGACCAGCTGAGTGAGTTCCACAACCACATCAATAGAATATTCCATGCATCCAATTCACCATGGAAAAAGAAATGAACCGACACATCAGCTTCCTGGACATCTACATTGAAAGATGTAATGATGCCACCCTGACCACAAGTATTTACCGTAAGGAATGCTATGCAGACAAGATATTACAGTTCGCCAGCAACCACCCAGTATCTCATAAACGGAGCTGTGTTAAAACTCTATTCAGAAGAGTCCACACCCATTGTAATACGAAGGAGACAAAAAGGAACGAAAGACGCTATCTCTTCCATCTTTTCACTTCAAATGGATACTCAAAAACATTCATTAATCGATCCTTACACAGAAGACGGCAAAAAACTCAGCAAACAATCGACTTGAACCAGAGCCCCCACCCCACCTGGTACTCACTTCCTTATCACCACAAGGTGTCTGAAGGTGCAGCACGCATTCTGGTCAGGTCAGGCATCAGAATAGCACACAAACCCACAAACAATCTGCACACGGTCCTCTTTAATGCTAAAAACAAGAAATTGACATCAGAAACACGAATCACAGTTTACAGCATTCCATGCAATCCTTAGAAAGCAGTATACATAGGAATAACATCAAAAGAATCGCAACACGTATACTTGAACATCGCAACGCCATCAGAAGAAAGGACTCACGATCACTAATCTATACGCATACTAAATCAACAGGACATACATTTAACTGGGACAATATACAAGTAAGATTTAAGGCCAGTACTAAAAGTGCCAGAGAGCTAGCTGAATCAACAGACATTTGGACATAAACCCAGCATATGCAAACTTAAGAAGAACATGTTCATAATAAATAACAGTTTACAACCAGAAACCCCCCCACATGTAATTTTGCTATATATTGCCTTTGATTCTTGTAAGTCTAAGCATTATCCTCTGATGAAGGCCCCTGGCAGGGGCTGAAAGCTCAGGAATAAAAACTACTTTATGATACATGATTCATTTTCTCCCTTTGTGGATATATATATATACTGTATATATATATATATATATATATATATATAAAGAGAGAGAGAGAGAGAGAGTCTTTAGAAAAAGCTTACGAAGAATTTCAAGGATTGAAACAACATCGCCGTCACCCTCTTCTGATGTCCTTTTTGTCATCTCTGTTGCCCTATTCTGTTTGGTCCCTTGGACAAGCCATATTTATGTTGAAATTCCACGTACGCCTTTCAGACATGTTGTATTACACACATTTGATTGGATGGTTGTCCATATAATGGATGACTTCGCTCAAAGGTTTTGATTATTTAAGTACCTCGGAACTCCTTCCCTTCCCAAACTTTAAACTAATTTGGTAATTCCTAGTCCTACAGTATCCATCTGTTCAAAGGTTATAAAGTAAGCAATATGGCAGAGGCATCACAGCCATTTCATGGGCTTCTGCTTTGTTTATACAGATATTTCAAGGTGATTGATTACTGATACAATTCAGGAAAATAAGATGCTTTGATGTTTATTGACCCTGCAAGCATCTTGTATTTCAGTTCATCTTGTTTGTTTGAGGATAAAATAAAATATAAGTATCTACAATTTAAAATTGAAGAGCTGACATTCCAGGACACTACAGCACTTCAAAAGAGACGTCCCTATATGTAGCACACTAAATAAATCAGCATTATTTAGCTTATTTGTTTACAGATCTTCCTGCCTTATACACAGGTATATCCCCACATGGATGTTCAAAAAAACGTGGATGCTCAGAGGTCATATAAAAGCATAAAGACGATTGCGCACATGAAGCGAACACAAGTGCTGATACAGCTTGTCTTGTTTCTTGTGCATTTTTTGCTGCCAGTGCTGCATGTAGCACTGTTCTTTTATGAAAATTTTCAGTTTTTGTTTTTTTTTTATATTTTCAAACCATGGTTGATCAAAACAGTGAATGTCACACATGCGGATAGAGCAGACCAGATGTATTTATCTTGATGATGGCTGCTGTATTAATTATACAGCTCCTTATCAGATGGCTTAATTTGTTTTACAACTGTAAAAGCCAGAATGATGACCAAAACTGCAGTATGTTAAGCCGGTAAAATCACTTTAAGAGGCCAACCAAATCAACAAGATGATTAAGAAGCTCCGTTTCGAGAAGCTCTGTCACCTACTGGAAGTAGTAGAGGAGGAGAGAAAGAAGACAAAACTGATGACCAATATGAACAATGCTGCACAGTGCTGCACATTATTCTTAATGATGTTTCCCGTTCAGCACACCACAGTGTAGAAAATCACAGTAGCCATCACAGTGTTGTGGAACATATAAAGAATATCACTACCCACATTACAGGAGCACAGTCTCCTAAGTAAAAACAGTCTGCTCTGGCCATTCTTGTATAGGACCATCTGTGCTATAGGACCAGTCCATCCTGTCATTGAGATGAACCCCTAAGTACTTACAGCAGTGCAGCAGGAACAATGCCCGGAGTAGGCGCCAGGTCATCGCAGGGTAAACATGAGGACACACATATGCAATCCATGTCAATTTAGAATCCAAAAATCCCCTAACCTGCATGTCTTTGGGAGGAAACCAAAGCATGCAGAGGAAAACCCACCAGGAAAACATACCAACTACAGGCAGGGAACACCCAGGACATGACTTCCTTACTGCGAGGCAGCAACGCTTCCATCACATTATCGTGCCCCCACGTGTTTAATTATTAACAGTATACATTATTTAAATTAAGTTAAGCATTTATCTGTAAAATGTAATATACATACTGTACCTTAATGCATATCAAGTATACATCCTAGTATTATAACAGGACACAGCTTCAAGGGCATAGCTCTTGGAAATCTAAATCCACTTAGAAGCCAGTCATCATCATGGGACAGGAAATCAGTATGAGCTGTAAATATGCACTCTCTTCTATTTCTTCTACTTGCGATGTCTTCTGACAGAGCTAAAGCAGCTATGGTAGTTGGACTGGTTTGTCAATTCTGTACACCATTATATAGTTATAGAATGATTACAATGAAGTGAATTAAATTTGTAAACAATATGCAATTAATTTTGGTGTATTTGATAAAGACCATTCCATGGATGCGAATCTAAAAAAGAATGGGAAACCACACAGAAACTGCTTTGACGCTGGGTGCTGCCTGTTTGCAAAACCTGAGCACTTACAGTGTGAGGTTGCCGTGATTGTTAAAATTTGATTGCCGTGGTTGTTCGTGGCTTTATGCAAAGTTTAGTTTTTATATATCTGAATGTGAGCTGGAAATGGGTGTGTGCATCATTTATACATGAGACCCCTGGTGTTTTATTTATAGTCACAATCCTTGAGCCTCACAGTCTTTTGATCTGCTGGACAGATAGTCCATTATCCACCTGCATGTACCTGAGGGATGGCTGGATGGTACACTAGACACTAGAGAAATCAAAAAATATAATCCTCACAGTAAAAATATAAAAATGCAAAACCAAAAAATCTTTTGCAGCACGGGAGATGAGGTGTTTTATGAGTTCAATATCCTCAATCTCAAATGGAAGGCACAGGGTAATAAAGGAACCAGTCTTTCCGCTTCTTCTAAATATTATTCATAAAAACATACAGTAGGACACTCAGATAAAAGCCACACTCATTTTCTTTAAGATTTATTGTTTTAAGCTGAGTGAGTGCTGTTTGGTAATATATTTTTAATGAATCAGAACACTCTGAGACCTGCTTAGTGCCATACAGCATAAGGGTACAGGACAAAAATGGCACTGAAAACTGTGCCAGTACATTGCAGAGACCACTCTTGTACACAACCATGATCCTAATGGCCAGTTTGTAAATACTGATTAACCTAATAACCACATCTTGGAGGATATAGGTGGAAAGCCCATACTGAAGCAGTAAGAATATGTAAACTCAACACAGACAATGACTGGTCGAGAGTTTTACACTCAGACCTCCAGGTCCATAAGGCAGTAGTGATACCCAATGCACAATTATCCCAAAATGTTACTTAAATCTTTGCAGTTTGAAAGCTTTTTAATTCCGAGATTATATATTTAACCATATGTTTCTTAATTAAACATTATATAAGGTGATTATGCTCACTAATCATGGCACCAATGAATAGCAATGTTTTGAATGTTGATCAGCACAAGGGCTAAGGGCACTGGCAGATGCCATTTGCACAGGAATCTGCCAAAATCAGCAGTAAAATTCATCTGAGCAGCTCATTGCTTTTATTAAAGCTGGGGAGAAGCCACAACATCAACCTAGGGCATTAGGTGGCCTACCAACAACAGCACAAGACTGGCAGCTCCAGAATGACCTAGCTGAAATTCCTTAACACCATCTTGGTCACCATACTTAGGCCAGATTTGGTCCTTGCATCTCATTTAACTAAGCAGGTGGTTGTGCTGGAGCTCACATTCCCCTGGGAAAATTGGATTGAAGAAGCATATGACAGGAAGTGGACCAAGTATGAAGAGCTGATGGCAGAGTGTTGGAGCAAGGGATGGAAGGCCAGGAGACTACAGAGGCTTTGCAGGCTAATGTCCTATTCAAACCCTGAAAATCCTTGGCATATTTGCTCTGCGAAAACAGAAGAGAACATCAAGAACATTCCTGAAGCTGCTGAAAAGGCTTTTAAGTGGCTTTGGACCAGGATGGCTAAATCTTTTTGTGGCACACTACTTGGACGCATGCAGGGGCTTCATATTCCCCTGCTGGGTTGCCTGGGCAAGGTTGTCTAATACTTAAAGATCCAAAATACAGGGTTCATCACTGAAGATGACTCAAAGTTGCACTGCAAGGTGTTTTATGAACCCAGCACATACAAGTAAGAGTTTCATGTGACAATAATGACCAGTAAGTTTGTAACTGAACCCACACCCTCATGCCAACTCTCTTACACCATTATTCCCCTTTTATTGCCACATCCAGTACAGGTCTCTCTTCACAACCTTCCTTTCTGCACTCCAAAACAGAAAAATCCAGTGAAATAAAGTAACATTCCATTAGTCGATTTGGCCACAATTGCTCCTCTTCAGGATGAAGGTGGTGCCATTCCTTTTTAGAACATTAGAAAGATTAAGAAGAGAACAGGCCATTCAGCCCAACAAAGCTTTCAACCATATCTATAAATTCCTCCAAAATAACATCTTGTCGAGTTTTGAAGGTCCCTAAAGTCCTATTCCGTAACACGGTACTTGGTCACTTATCCCATGTGTCTGTGGTTCTCTGCCTGAAGAAAAATTTCACGATGTTTGTGTAAAATTTACCCTTTACAAGTTTCCAACTATGTTCATGTGTTGTTGATGAACTCATTTTAAAGTCACAGTCTTAATCAACTGGACTAATTCCGTTCATAATTTTAAACTCTTCAATCATGTCACCTCTTAATCTTCTTTTGCTTAAACTGTAAAAGCTCAGCTCTTTTAATTTTCCAAATAATTCATCCCCTGTAGCCCTGGAATCAGCCTTGTCACTCCTTTCTAGATCTTTTCTAGCACTGCTTTGTCCTTTTTGTAGCATGGAGACGAAAACTGTACACAATACTCCAGATCAGGCCTCACTAGTGTGTTATAAAGTTTGAACAGACCTCCATACAATGGCTTAATGGCTTCTGAACACTGTCTGGCAGTTGATAATGCTGAGTGCACTACGACTCTTAAATCCTTCTCATACTCATAAGGTGTACTTTCAATTTTCATAATTCCCATTATGTCTAATCCTCACATTTTTACTTCATACGTGTAATACTTTACATTTACTTACATTAAATTTCATTTCCCACAAATCTACCCAAGCCTATATGCTCTCCCTCTGTAATGATGCAACAATTTATAGTTTATCTGCCAATCCATCTAGCTTGGTATAATCTCCAAACTTAACCAGGTTGTTACTTAAATTCCTATCCAAATCATTTATATATATATTGAAACTTGCAGCAGCCCTAGCACTGACCCCTGTTGGACACCACTCTTAACATCAGCCAATTCTGATAAGGTTCCACACACCATCACCCTTTACTTCCTGCGTGTGAGCCAATTGTGAACCTATCAACACACCACACCCTGAACTCCCACTTCTTTTAGTTTGATGCCCGACCTTTCATGCAGCACCTTATCAAATGCTTTTTAAAAGTCAAGATAAATAATCTCATATACTCCACTCTGATCATATCCCTTTGTTGCTTCTTCTTAGATTGCCAACATGTTAGTAAAACATGGCCTCCCTTATCTGAACCTAATCTAACTTTTCAGTAAAACTCCTGTTCTTGCCATGTGTTGCTCAATCTTTTCCTGAAGAATTATATTCCTTTAATTCACTTGTGATGCACATTAAGCTCATTGGCATATAGTTGATTGGATCTGTCCCACCACCCTTTTTATATAACGGGATATTTGCCATTTTTCAGACCTTCTTAATTTCCCCAGTGTGCAGTGAACCTTCTAAAAATATGCATCAAGGGTTTATATACTGTATGTACTTGCTTACCTCCCTAAGAACTCAAGAGTAAATATTATCTGGCCCTGGTGATTTGTTTGATTTCAGACTATTTAATCTGAGCAGTACTTCTCCCTCTACAATTTCTAAATCAATCCGTACCTCCTTAGTAGTCCCATGTACTGCTGAAAGGCTATCCACTTCCTCATTTGTGATGGTCTCAGGAAAATGCAAGTTTAGACCATCTGCTATTTCACTGTCTGTATTTTCTAATTTCTCCTTACTATTCCTGATGCACCTCACTTCCTTCTTGACTGTTCTTTTACTACTAAAATACTAAAAGAATCTCTTTGGGTCGTCTTTCGCCTTATCTGCTATATTTCTCCCTAAATGACTTTTAGCCTTCCTAGTATCCTTCTTAATGGTTGTCCACATGCCCTCATACACCTTATGATTCACTTGAAGTTATTTGTCTTATAACCCTTATACAACTGTTTTTTCCTTTGCAGCTTATTTTTTAACTCTTAATTAAACCACAGTTTTTTTGTTTTTTCTTTTAATTCACTACTAACTCCAAATTTAGGTATTTATATGGCCTGCATTACATGCAAAACATTTTTAAACCTGTTCCACTGATCCTCAATGGTCTCCACACTTAAAAGTTTATCCCAGTCAGTCCTCCCCAGACTCTGCCACATCTGCTCAAAATGTGCTCTACCAAAGTTAAACTTAACAATTTTGTTCCTAGCATCCTCATCTTCCAAGACACTGAGAGGTATATTATATTATGGTCACTTGACCCTAGCAGTTCAATCACCTTTACACCTTCAGTTCTATCTTGATTATTACAAAACACTAAATCGAGACAGACTTTCCCCAACGTTGGTGCTTTAACATACTGTGTTAAAAAACAGTCACTGATTACGTTCTTTATCAGGTCTTCACCTTAATTCTGGGACACTGCATGAACAAATGAGTTATTAAAAACCATAGTCAGCCTGTGATTTAATGTAACTTAAATAGATTTTAAAGAGAGGCACTTTTCAGTACAGTGGGGTGGAGATGTACGCCCAAGGGTATAATATGACTGTCAAAATGATAGACTGCTCCCATTTAAAAAAATATCAAGTCAGCAGATGATTTTAAGATGTCTTCGAACAGTAGGTAATTAAGCTTAGGATTATTCTTATTCAACCTTATTGCATATATCTGCATTGATGAACTGGCTTGTCTAGACGTAGGCAGTCTCTCAGAATAAAGGCAGCTCTAGCACTTTCATGGGCATGAATTTGGCATTTTTTACATTTACACTGAGATTTAGCAAAGACCTATTTTAAAAATCAATACTGATAAATTCTGTTGCTTGTGCAGCCAAACAAAAAATGTACTATGAATTTGCAATACAGATAACAGAGCTTCAGGCAAAGTCACTTTATTAGCTGCCTTTTATCTGACTGACTGGTGAGAGGCCACAGAAGGTAATGTATGCCAGTCAGGTATAAGTGGATAGGCACTATAAAAATGGGCCTCTTTAAATCTGGTATTTTGGACCAATCCTTATCAAATCACTCACAGATAATCTTATGTAATATTTTTATTCTAAGGGTTATCTAGTTTTTTTTTTTCATATGCAATAGGATGTATAACAGATCAAAGACTGAGAGGTTGTATAGCTGCTTAGTAACCTCTAGCATTTATTCTGAACTCTCTGTAACCCGAACAGTGCGTGTCCCCATTGAGTATCCGATATATAGACCTTGATAGCAAGTGATTGCCTCGAGTTATGTTTATATGTTGTATAGTAGAGAGAAGCGATAACTCTGTAGTGGTGCTATGGCAGGCTGAAGCGAAAGAACCCCAAGACAAATCTTTTTTTTTTTTTTTCTGAAATAGGCATGTGTTCAAAGCATATGCCATTGTTGCTAGTGCAGCATGCTAATGTGGATGATTATGTCATCTTAATATCCTGTGACATTACAGCTCAATGTGTCTGATTTGAGTAAACCTCTCAAAATGAGCTGTAGCTTTGTATTTATTAAACAATTACAGTGGGATGCAAAAGTTTGGGCAACCTTGTTAATAGTCATTATTTTCCTGTATAAATCGTTGGTTGTTACGATAAAAAATGTCAGTTAAATATATCATATAGGAGACACAAACAGTGATATCTGAGAAGTGAAATGAAGTTTATTAGATTTACAGAAAGTGTGCAATAATTGTTCAAACAAAATCAGGCAGGTGCATAAATTTGGGCACCGTTGTCATTTTATTGATTTCAAAACTTTTAAAACTAATTATTGGAACTCAAATTGGCTTGGTAAGCTCAGTGACCCCTGACCTACATACACAGGTGAATCCTATAATGAGAAAGAGTATTTAAGGGGGTCAATTGTAAGTTTCCCTCCTCCTTTAATTTTCTCTGAAGAGTAGCAACATGGGGGTCACAAAACAACTCTCAAATGACCTGAAGACAAAGATTGTTCACCATCATGGTTTAGGGGAAGGATACAGAAAGCTGTCCCAGAGATTGAAGCTGTCTGTTTCCACAGTTAGGAACATATTGAGGAAATGGAAGACCACAGGCTCAGTTCAAGTTAAGGCTCCAAGTGGCAGACCAAGAAAGATTTCGGATAGACAGAAGCGACAAATGGTGAGAACAGTCAGAGTCAACCCACAGACCAGCACCAAAGACCTACAACATCATCTTGCAGCAGTTTGAGTCACTGTGCATCGTTCAACCATTCGCGACTTTACACAAGGAGATGCTGTATGCGAGAGTGATGCAGAGGAAGCACAAACAGAGCCGCTTGAGGTATGCTCAAGCACATTTGGACAAGCCAGCTTCATTTTGGAATAAGGTGCTGTGGACTGATGAAACTAAAATTGAGTTATTTGGGCATAACAAGGGGCGTTATGCATGGAGGAAAAGAACACAGCATTCCAAGAAAACAACCTGCTACCTACAGTAAAATATGGTGGTGGTTCCATCATGCTGTGGGGCTGTGTGGCCAGTGCAGGGACTGGGAATCTTGTCAAAGTTGAGAGACGCATGGATTCCACTCAGTATCAGCAGATTCTGGAGACCAATGTCCAGGAATCAGTGACAAAGCTGAAGCTGCGCCGGGGCTGGATCTTTCAACAAGACAACGACCTGAAACACTGCTCAAAATCCCCTAAGTCATTCATGCAGAGGAACAAGTACAACGTTCTGGAATGGCCATCTCAGTCCCCAGACCTGAATATAATTGAAAATCTGTGGTGTGAGTTAAAGAGAGCTGTCCATGCTCGGAAGCCATCAAACCTGAATGAACTAGAGATGTTTTGTAAAGAGGAATGGTCCAAAATACCTTCAACCACAATCCAGACTCTCATTGGAACCTACAGGCAGCGTTTAGAGGCTGTAATTTCTGCAAAAGGCGGATCTACTAAATATTGATTTCATTTCTTTTTTGTGGTGCCCAAATTTATGCACCTGCCTGATTTTGTTTGAACAATTATTGCACACTTTCTGTAAATCCAATAAACTTCATTTCACTTCTCAAATGTGTGTCTCCTATATGATATATTTAACTGACTTTTTTAATCGTAACAACCAACGATTTATACAGGAAAATAATGACTATTAACAAGGTTGCCCAAACTTTTGCATCCCACTGTAAGTGTTCAAACCTGTTTATACAGTATGTGAAATGTCCACGGCACTTCTCAGCTATCGTCAGGAAGGCTCAGCAATGCTTTTACTTCCTTAGATGTTTGAACAAATCATGAATATCTTCCTAAATGTTTGTCAGCTTCTACAGGTGCACAGAGACATCCATACTTACTGGCAGCATAACATTCTGGAATGGAATTCACTCCGTTCAGAACTTCAGATCACTGCAAACAGTGGTGAAAACCGCTCAGAATATTGCTGGCACACAGATCACTATTGTTCAGGACATCAACAGCAACAACAATATGGGTTTATATAGCACATTCTCATACAAATGATGTAGCTCAAAGTGCTTTACAGGATGAAGAAATAGAAAAAAGACAAAATATAAAAAATAAAATTAGAAAATACTAATTAACATAGAATAAAAGTAAGCTCCAATGGCCAGTGAGGACAGAAAAAAAAACTCCAGACGGCTGGAGAAAAAAAAAATCTGCAGGGGTTCCAAACCATAAGACCACCCAGCCCCCTGTAGGCATTCTACCTCACATAAATGACCTCAATCAGTCCTCATGGTATTCAGGCTTCACATGGAAGAACTTGATGATGATGGTCCATTACTTGAAAATATTATTATTAAAGACTTCAGACGGAAAGGTTGGATTAGGGAGAGTTCTCGTTGTGTTTTAGTGGAAAAGTGCATGAAACACCCATCCACACAGACTGTGGTACCAGCCTTGTAATAGTTGGGCCCAGTGTAGGGTTGCCAGACGTCCCTTATATATAATTTTGTCCCCTGTCCCATACTGACCTTTCAGGGACACCCAAATGTTCCGTATTTAGTTCATTTTCAAATTACATAATAAAAATATATTTTTACTACCTTCTTACAGTACTTAGTTGTAACTTTATAAGTAATTATACTTTCTTTTCTCAGATTTTCTTGATGAAAATAACCCAAATGTAACGAGGAAACTCGTGTTTGTTGCCTGCTTGCAAACTTTTTCATTTGCTATGGTTGGCTGAGGACAGCAACACTCTTACCGTTTTGCTCTCCAGCCGTGCTGCTCTGCAGTTCTGTATCAGCATTGCAACATAAGGTATCCACAAACTGTTACTACTTGCCACAGCCAACTTTTTTTTCTAACTGCCTGTATTAAATAATAATAATAATATTTCTCTGTTGTCTGTATTAAATAAATATTTTCAAAAAGTTGTTTTCCTCATGGGCAGCACGGTGGTGCAGTGGTAGCGCTGCTGCCTCGCAGTTAGGAGTCCTGGGTTCGCTTTCTGGGTCCTCCCTGCGTGGAGTTTGCATGTTCTCCCTGTGTCTGCATGGTTGTCCTCTGGGTGCTCCGGTTTGCTTCCACAGTGCAAACACGTGCAGGTTAGGTGCATTGGCGATCCTAAATTGTCCCTAGTGTGTACTTGGTATGGGTTTGTGTGCCCTGCTGTGGTCTGGCGCCCTGCCCGGGGTTTGTTCCTGCCTTGTGCCCTGTGTTGGTTGAGATTGGCTCCGGCAAACCCCCGTGACCCTGTGTTAGGATATAGCGGGTTGGACAATGACTGACTGACTGCTTTCCTCATAACCCATTAAAATCCTTACTTTATGTTTTTAACTTATGTTTCTACTTTTACATAATACAGTATATAAGTCTGGGTGTGTAGGGGGCATGTATAAATTTCTAATTTTCAAATCTGGCAACCAGGGTTTGGTCTTGGTCTTTTGTTATATCAAGGAAGTGTTTTGGGGTGGCCTTAACCTAAAATGTAGATTCTTTTATTCCCATGCCTATATGTAACATATAACACAAAACTACATTCAAACACATCCATTTACGTATTAACTTAGTGTTTCGGGTGCCATCTTTTATTCCCATGCCTAGATTCTTTGTTAACAGCAGGTATTCAGGCTCCTGAACACAATGTTACCCCCTGTCCCAGTGTGTGCGCCCTTATCATAGGCTCATAGGACATACGTCCTCCACCCCAACTCTTGTTTTCTTATTCTTGTACTCACCTGGCCTGGAAGGAGACACGACCCACAGCTGCAGTGCATTTGGAACTGGGACTATGGATCTGACTGCACCCAGAATTGACTGCTACTGTGCTTCACTTCCCCTACTGGAGGATGTCTCCTCGTTTCTCTATACACCAGACAGCAAGATAGAGCATCAAAAAAAGCAAGGAGGGGGCAGGCAATACATGTTTATTCAGTCATTATCGTCTTTAACATTCTTAAATATTCTTAATGAGCCAAAAGCGAAAGCAAATAAAAGTAAATTGATGTGGCAAAGTCAATGATACAAACGGGATATTTCAGAAGCTGTCATTGATGATGATGGCTGACACACCCAATGTGTGTGGAGTTTAGTCTCTTAAGGTTATATTGCTGCATCGCATGGCATAGGTCTTCTTGGTGACCGTGTTCTTCCTCCTTCTCCTCATTTCCGGTTCTCACTCCTCCTGCTGACTTTTTAAAGCTTGTCATAGACACAGAGAACATATCCAATTCTATTTTAACAGACCATACCAGGTGTGCTTCCACCATGATAAACAAAGGGTGCCACTTTTTACGCAAGGTGAAAGTTTAGAAAATGAATTGTTTTACCATTTACATTTCTAACCATTCTTCCTGCCAAACTTTTTGCTAGTTTATCTTTTAGTCTGCTTTCTGTACTAACACTTCATTTTTCTGTGGTTAGACAAAAAGACATAAAAGAACTTACAGATTTAATATAACTGATTGGTAGGGAAAGCTTTCTTTTGTTTTTTGGAGGTCTGCTCCCTAATCTAGACAATGGAGTATAAGACATTGTGCCGTTTGTTATGAAACGAAGACTCCAAGTAAAACGTGGAAAACTCCAGTACCTCTGAGTTGCGTTTCCTTATTAACACTGGTCGTTACAATATTATACAAATTAATTAATTTAGTTAATACTATATTAGATTTTGTTTTATAAATAAATATGACCATTTGCTAATCTACAGTATAAAATTTTCAAAGTAACTGTTCTGTTATCTGTCTTTTCTCTTATCCGTCATGGCCTCGGTCCTGCCCTGATGTTTTATGGTATAACAGTAAGGAGATTAACTGTTAAATTACAATAAGTTCCTGTAAAAGAGTTGCAGGAATGCATAACAAAGTACTGAGGCATGTAGTTGAAGCAGAAACCTCGACAACCTGTGAGAAGGGAGATACTGAGGCAGCTTAGCTATTAGTTAAACAAAATGATGATTGATGTTCTAAATGGTCTCCTCTCGTTTGTCAGATTTCTTAAGTTCTTAATATCTTATCCTGTTGCATAAGCCACTATACTATACTATACTATACTATACTATACTATACTATACTATACTATACTATACTACATTACACAACAGTATACTATACTATACTATATTATACTGTTGTCAGCTTGGACACATTAAAAGTGTTATTAACAGCTGTAATTTATAATAAAAAGACAAAGGCTATTTGGCTATTCCTTAAAGAGCTAAAATTTAATGTAATTATCCCTTGGGCCACAGTGCTTCAGGGTTAGACTCACCACCACAATGGAAATTGGACTTGGAAAATAAATGAATAATACACTTTACATTAGATGAAAATTCCTTGTCAAATCTGTCAATAAACCTCTCAAAACAGATAACCTCAGGGCGCCAGCAAGTCTGTCTGCTCCTTTTATACACGTCTTAATGTAACCACACTTAAAGCCGGCAGACTTCTGAAACTGGTTCAGTCTGTGGAGATGTGCACCACCCATTGCATAACAGTTACACGACGTCCATGTTGTTTGTCAAGATAATGTGGGACACACCTAATATAAAAAGAAAGGATTTCCCCTGGTTCCTCTACAGTACATGGCTCTAAACCATTACTTTTAAGATTCAGGGAGGCATTTAAGTGGGAATAGGTTGTCCCTCTCAACAGTTATGTTGTTATTAATGTTGTGCAGCAGTGGGGGAACACACTGAAAAAAAAGTTGATTGTTTAGCTAATTTATTAATGTCATTTTTGACAATCTCAAATGGAGAGTCCATGCAGAAGCAAAGGTGAGTTCAGTAATGAGAGGCAGCTAACTGATGCACAATGAAGCAGCAAAGTGTACAGAAACCACAGAAAGCTTTAATGATTCACTCCAAAGCCACTAGTCAGAAGGTGCATATTGAGCTGAGAGGACAGGCATTGCTTCATTAAACTTGTGTGTAGTACTAGAGTGTTGTGCCGTGTTAGCCATTATGAATGTAGTGAGAAGTCAAGCAAAATGACACCTTTTATTGGCTAACTAAAAAAGGTTACAATATGCAAGCTTTTGAGGCAACTCAGGCCAGATCTACCCGAACAAGGGGCCTGAGTTGCCTCAAAAGCTTGCATATTGTAATCTTTTTTAGTTAACCAATAAAAGATGTCCTTAAACTTGTGTGAAAAGACAGCCATGCTGGACCTGAGTCTTCAGATTGGTAGCGTGATTAGGCTGCTGCCTCTTGGGTTTAAATCTCATGCTTTGTTGTTGTCCCTGAAGAGTTTATGTAATCTCCCTGTGTGTGCGTCCTCATTGAGTAGCATTGAGTACACTGGGTTTCCTAAACCTTCCATAAAGATATGCAGGTTAGGTGAATGCGTACGTGGCCCTGTGTGTGTGAGTGTGTGTGCAAGTGTTGGTGTGTGGTTGACTTGCACCTCTGTTAACGTTTAATTGAATTAAGGGCTAAACTGGGTTAGGCACAATTGAGATTGCTATGTTATGACCATTCAGATCACTGTGAAGCTGCCTTTATTACTTTGGTCTTCATAATTTAATAATATGCAGGAAGGATTTGCTTAATTTCCATTCCTGACACCATCGTAAAATATTTTCTCTGCACACGTGAAAGACTGATGTCCTCCTGGACTTGAATATTACTTCATTTGTCTGGATTACATCTGATTGCGTGCATTTTTGCTCATCAGCTAAACTAATTGGCATGATTTAATCAGTTAGAGTCCAAGGGGCATTGAAGTAAAGCAGGAAAGGTGCAGATCATTTACTATATATAGCCGTGTAACAAAGTAAGTGTTCCTATTTTCAATTCTATGGATGTACAGTACACTTCAGGATATCTGCAATTAATAATCATCCCATCCTTATTAAGTCTTAAAATTAGACAAATCTAACCTCAAGTGAATAAAAACTGTTATGAGTAAAGGATTTCTGGATATGCAACATTTTTGTTTGCATGATTTGCATTTGGGCATTTGTGTGGATATTCATTTTATCATTATTTTTGTGATATTTCTGTGTATTTTTTCACGATTTGGATATTGTTAAATATTGTTAAAAAAAGACACTTCCAGAATATGCTTTGGTGAACTAAAATGAAACTCGCTCACTCTGAAATTTGAATTGAACAGCTGTCTTCCCCCACACCTCATTGAAGTCAGAGAGAGTAACAGCTTATAAATAAATTGTGTTTCACAAAATATCAACAATACAAAGTTCACTGAGAGATGTGCACAACTAAAGATTTTATGTTAAAGAAAAGCAAGTCAAAACATTATCAGGAAAAGAATATGGTTCTGACTTGTGCGTATCGGAGATGATTCAACAAGCAGAAGATGAAATCCCCCGTTCATTTTCACACACTGCTGCTAAGTTATCCTGAGGTACTGAGGTCCTGAGTTTTGGACATGATTATAAGTGTAACAACGAGAGGCAGGTCTTCAAACAACAATAGGCAGGTCTACAAACTATGAGAGGTTTAAGCTACAAACTACAAGAGGCTCATTCATGATTTAAATGCTCGTTCACGTCTGAGCGTGTTGTCTTAGATGATGAGAGTGTTTTTCAGAAGTAACTTATTTAACATTTTTTTAGTAAGAATGAATGCCTGTGTTTGTGACATTTTGAGCATATGACTAGGCAGCTTCACATGTGGATTATGCAACATGAGTAACGCAAGATTTTTTTTCATTGTTGTTTTGATATTTTGTTGCTGTTGTCTAACCATTGGTCACCAGGGACATATTATATCAGAATTTTTTTTTTATCTTCATTCTGAATGAATGAACATGAGATTAATATTTTTTCTCAGCCATCACTACAACCTACATGGGTACGTAGCATATAAAAATATCACCTTTTAATAATAATAATTCTTTACATTTATACAGTATAGTGCTTTTCTCACTACTCAAAGTGCTTATTGAGTATTCCTTAAATAAGAGCAAATGGGTATACTTTTAAACTGAAAGACAAAAAAAGTTGAAGAATCACAAAAAATGAATTATCAACCAGTAATTAAAGGAATAACATCTTTACCCAAGAAAATATCTGTAGTAAGAAGCCCTATAAATAAAGTAAAGTCAAATTAAGTGGGCTTTATCTTTATACCGTCTGTACACATATTATATGGTGGCACAAAATTATGTTTTCCTGGGCTACAGTGCAATATTTAGATAATACAGGGTGAGGCAGAAAGGATGGACGTCTTTGAAATGGCTGGAACTCACCACTAGGTGTAGTGACAGATGTGCGGTAGGTGGTGTTAGGTTTGCGAAGTCTTAGCATTTTTTTATTTTCTTTTTAGTTGAAGCCATGGAGCCGTGGACGATAGAACACCGCATTTTTGCGTACGACTGTTTTGTCAAGAACAACTAATCCATTACCGCAGTCCATTACCGCATGAGTTTCGTTGCCATTTCAATATCCACAGAAATAAAGCTGTTCCCGCTCGTAACACTATCCTATGTTGGGTTAAAGCAATTCATACATGAGGTACACTAATGAACAAAAGACCGCCGGGGGCTACACGAACTGCACGTACCCATGAAAATGTGGAAAGCGTACGACTAGCCCTGCTGTGCAGTCCAAGTCAATCTGCTCGGAAACATTCTTCTGAACTTGGCCTCAGTAATCATTCGGTAAGGCGTATTTTGCATTTAGACCTGCATTTCCATCCCTACAAATTGTCAAATGCTATTTCAATATGAACTCAAATCTTTGTAAGAAAAAATTAACAATTTTGTGATTTTGTAAACAATGTCCGTCCTTTCTGCCTCACCCTGTAAATATGACAATATAATAATACAGAGTGGTAGTTAACTTTACATAAAAGAATGTAAAACAATGAAGAACATTTGTACAAAACAACATCATATTGACAAGCAGCAATCAGTGTTGAATCGATTGGAGATGTGCAATGGATTAGGACAGAATAGAACAGACTTATATATTGTATGAGCCTATGATAAGGGAGCACACATAGGGACGGGTTGACATTGTGTTCAGGAGCCTGAATACCTGTTGTTAAGTCTGGCAGTGTTGGTCCACAGACTCCAATACCTTCTGCCAGATGGAAAAGGGGAAAAGAGACTGCATCCCCCACAATACTGAAGGTCTTACAGATGCAGTGCTTTGTCAACATGTCCATGATGAATAGGAGGGAAGACAAGATGACGGATTCTGTAGTGTCTGGACTTGAGATCAGTTGCATTAAACTTCCCATACCAGACAGTGATTCAGCTGGTCAGGATAATTTCAATGGCACCCATATATAGCAGCATGTAGTGAGGATATGATGTGGAAGGCTCGCTGTCTGCAGCTAACACACAAAGTGGAGTTGTTGCTGTGCTTTCTTAGTCATGTAGGAGGTATTGATAGACTACGTCACGTCCTCTGCTAAGTGCACACCAAGGAATTTAGTGCTTTTCAACTCATATGCAGAAAAATGACACACCCAAGAGCTCGATTGTAGTACAAAAATTATAAAATCAACCTCTGCTATTATGACACCATATACTTAATATATATTTTTTTAACTAAACTCAGTCTTTATTCCCTTTTTTTGCATTTCTGTCCACTGTCAAGAGGAATTTTACAGTGATGTAAGGGCACTCAGCCCAACACCTTTACTGATGCATTTCATTACAGAGGTGAGCGCAGGTCAGTCTTAGTTGAATTGCAGCCTTTCCTTTAGTAAGCACAGTCCATTTGACGGTGCAGTGCTGAACACTTTGTGCTTCTTTTCCAGTCAGTTTGTTACACATTTTAATAAAAGGTCATGACTTCACCTCTACAGCATGTAAAATTCAGATCTGATCCTGTCACGGTGCCAGATTAGTAAACGTACTCAAGATTTTACCATAATGCAGTGAGGAGATTTGAGCCTGCAACCATGTGGGCTCAAGCCAATATCTTTTGCCATCACAGCACATTGTCTAGCTGCCTATTCAGTATGTTCACCTGGGCACATAGCCAAATGAAAACACATTGAAGAAATGTAAAGTTTCGGCTTTCCTGTATGAAGATACAGCTAATATATACTGTAGAGTACACAAACTCAACGAAGCAGCAAGATTTGTAAAATAAGAAAAGCCATGAGGCAAATTTTTAACTGTTACAAGACGTGCCAGCTGTCCAAATTCAGAAACAGATGTGTTTCATTGTTTATTAAATGTCCACTTTTTCCTGTTAGGAATCCTAATGAAGGAACTTGGAATAAATGGATACCCTTGCGTTATGAATTAAATTAGGGCTTGAGAGACAGGCAGCTTGGTAGTAGAGGCTCTTTTAGACTAATTTCTTGTGTCAGTAACTTGAACCCAATGCCCACCGCTCCAGCTAGATATGCAGCCTAATTAGAAGACTAATTCAGAACCATCTGTATAGGTCACCAGTCCGGAAAGTCTGGAAAAAACTGATTAAAATCTCTGAGCACATATAATGATCCTTAATCATCAATGCTGAAATACAACTTGGTTTATAAAAGAAAAAAATACAGATGAGGTCTAGGATGAGGTTTAGGGAGTGGAAACAATCAGAACATAAGCAATCACCGCCAATTACAATTAAATAAAAATGAAGGGCAAGAGGTTTAGCTTTCTCACCTTTATTAATATCCCTGTTCATTTCTACAGAAAAAAAAAATCCTATAAATATAAATTTCAGATGAAAATGAAGCTAATTCAAATAATACAGATCTCTCTCACATGTGTGCATCTGGATAAGCCTGAATGGAAACACCATTTGGAGAGTGGGATCATGTACCTAAAAGAGTTGTGTGATGGTTGACTGGGGTCTTTAATAACTTAAATTATCCAACTGATGATCATTGGTAGGCCGCATTGATTTCTTTTTAGACTTGCACTGAGAAACATGGAAAATGAAACAAATAGTAAATGGGTTGTTGTCTGATTAATGAGGTTTAAAAATACATGTTTGTTTAGCACTGATAATTAAAACTAATAATTCACAGTAAATGGCTAAATTGATTACTGCTCAATTTGTGTGCAGCATTTGTTCAAATGCAAGCATAAGTTCAAGTTTTGTTGTCATATGAGTACAGTATATTGAGATTCTCACTTGCATATCACCTACAGAATTGTGGGAGTAATATGACAGCTCAATCCAATAGCAAATAATGGATGAAATACTAATCATTAGATACATAGATCAAAAACTCTCTCTATAGAAAATAGAATGTCTGTCTATCTGTCTGTCTCAAAGTTCCTATACAATCCTATAGCCTTTGACTGATTTGTACCAATTTGGGATAGTTCCTCTCTAGGACCAATCAAACTAGGTAGACTTTTTTGGAACCCAAAAATTTGACCCTGGGGATGCCAGTGGGTTTTCTTGTTTTTCCTGTGTGCCACAGTTTGCACATTTGTGCTACTTGCTAGCTCAGAGCAAGTGAAACATCCAAAGAAGCAGACAAAATAACCAGGGCTTAACATTACCTACCCAGGCAATGCCACAGACTGTGTTTATCTACTGTAATTTAATAACGAGTATTGTGCGCTTTATGCAGGGCAGAGTTAAATGAGGCTTGATCGAGAGTACAAGTGCAGCACAACATAAAGAAGAATCAAAGTGTTATTGTTTAATTCCCAGTTTGTCAGCTTTTCTTCATAATTTGAGCACTATGAAATGTCCACCTTAAACTAAGAGGATGAGTCAGACATGACAACGTTCACGGTTACAGCCCAGAAAGGAGTTACCGCAATTCTGGAATCCAGTAGAACCCCCAAAAAAGAACAAATTGTTGAAATGCCGTGTGCTGCCTCTATCTACTGTAATTTAAAAAGGGGGCTGTTGGGTGAGACGTGATCGAGAATGGAAGTTCAGCACAACACAAATGAGAATCAAAGGACGGTTGTTTAACTCCTACTTTGTCAGCTTTTCTTCAGAATTTAAGAAATACAAACTGTCCATCTTGAACATGCTCATGGCTAGGGAATAACAAGGTCTTTGAGTAGTTGATGGCTCTTTGTAGCAGAGCAGAAGTGGCAGGTGAGGTCACTCCACAGCTCCAAGTGGAAGGGGCAGGAGAGGTCAGTCTGCGGCTCTAGGTGGAAGTGGTAGGTGAGGTCAGAATGGTTCTGGGCAGAAGTAATGTCAGTGGTCTCCTGGGTTGTCCTCCTCCACTCTAGGGAAAACGGAACACATACTCTCACATTTCTCCCTCTGTCTTACTTTCTTTATTTCTTATCCTCCACTCCTCCTAGGTGAACTTTGTCTATTCTCCATTTCCGACTCTAACTTGCCTCAATGAGGTCGAGTGGACCTGGGAGCATTTCCGATGCTAGGGCATAGCCTGTTGGAGGTCAAACGGAAATCCCACAATGTAGGGAACGTGTATCCCTTCAGTACCCCCTGGTGACACCCACAGCACCCGACAAGGCTGCCCTATGGGACTATAATTTCTAGCATGCCTCACATGTGTTCGAGGTAACGTCACCTTGGAATGCTGCCACCTAGCACAGTAGGGGAGCATGTAGCCCTACTAGGTTGTCTCCCCCTATCCTTGCATCACACTGGCCTTCCAGCTGGGAAAGGATCAGAACTAATCCTGACAGGGACACCAGCTCATGTGTATCATCACAATACATACATATACAGTACATACAGTACATGCTGTATAGAGAGATTCTGACTTCTCACTGATCTTCTTGCAAAACTTCAAGAAACTGACAAATGAACTTAGTGAGAAACTAGTGAGGAGTCTGCAAGTGAAACTCTCCAATTCTCGAGGAACCTTCCCAAGGTGTTTTTGAGCTTTGGCAGCATCTTAAAGTGTAACTTTCAGCTACATTAACACAGCTTATCATACGTCAATTCGTTGCACTAAATTTAATTATAATTTGATGTCTCAAGTTGTGCTAAATTTTCTCCACTCACCAGAATAAATGTTATGTTTTGCACTGACACTGGTCTTTTAGTCTTGCTGGTTGTAGACCACTGCTGGTTATCTGACTGTGCTTTAGCCTGCTCCTTTCTGCTTCTTAACTCCTGGTCATTTTCTCCCTCTACTCACCTTTTTAACACATTTTCTTCTTAGGTGCTTCGTTACTGTATTCTCCTGTTATACTTAAACACTTTACTTGTAGGGTGATTTTTAATAATACGTGTTTTTTGACTGAGTGGCTGAACCAACCATTTTGTAATTCTCTTGGCACCATCAGCTGTTACCGTACCACTTACAGGATTTTCAAATAGATTCAGATAGGGGAGAGAATTTCTAATTTTTACTCACAGATAATTTGGATGTTATGTAAGGTAGCATTCTGCTCTTTATTCATTTATTTATAAGTTAGATTTAGTTTGAAAACCAAATCCAAAATAGACAATCCCTAATTTTGGAAAGTCAAATGCTGAACAATACATTAGAATGATCAATAAGATAGATGTTTTGTAAATAGAGGTTAACCATTTGACTTTGTGTTGAAGAAAGGCTGAATTAGAGCTATTTGTTTCTTAACAGGGGGATGCTGATATCTCCGGTTGTTAAATATTAATGAATGGAGATAATTACAAAGTAACACAGTTAAAACAGACATTGCTTGACAGACTCATTTTTCTTCTGAAAACACAATAGAAATCCTTTTGTGTCTTTTAACCTTGGGCTCCCTAAACAGATACTCTAGTTTTAAAGAGTACAGCCTGAACATTCAAATCTGTTTTCAGTGACTTCTTGATGAATGAACAAAGAGTCTTTTCATCTCAGATCTTCAAGGTCTGGCAGTCAGTAGCTGGAAAAAAGTGGTACCATTTTAATGTTTTACATGCCTAATGAAGGTAAAAAAAATCTAGCATTTCTTTGCATTCCACTAACAGCCTATTGGCAATACTTATCTCCCAGATAGCTGTCACCATGGAAGCAAGCAGAAACTGACACCATATACACACCATTACTGTGGACAATTTGTAAGATGAACATTCTAAGTACTCTAAAGCTTAATAGATTATCCAAGCAATTTTGTTTCTTAGTTAAATAAAGATAGGCTAATGAGCAAATTAGCAGAACTTCCTCTTTACCTTGATATAATTAGAGCCTTTTTTATTAAACACTATTGAGACAAGCACCCTGCTGTATGTGAGCCGCAGTCAGTTTTATTGTGCTACTTACACCTCTAAACTGTTATGCAGCCCACACCGCCTCTGGACGTTGGAGATGCCACCAGCACAGTAAAACTTTAAGATGTCTGCAGGCTGCCCTGAACCTTTATGTACTTATCTTCTTGTTTCTCTTCATCTTTTCCCACTTCTCTGTGGGGTTGACGTGCTTGATCAACTTTCTTCATACAGCTCGGTCTTGCACCTCATCCCCAGTCAGGCCCTTTTCTTTCAAATCTTCTTTTACTTTACTTACTTATCCATCCTCCTCTACTTAGGGCTTCCTCACTTTCTCTGTTTTATCAAGTCTTGGTGCCTTTCCATTTTTCATTCTTTTCATTCCTTCCTTTAACTCCTCCCTACTTATTCTTGGTACTAGCCCTTCATTTGGATTTTCTTTAATCAACAGATTTTCAAAGTATCTCCTCCATCTATTCTAGCTATTCTATTCTATGTATTCTTGATCCTGTCATCCTTAAGGTTTAAGGTTTCTTTATTTAGTCATGTTTACACAAGAAAACATGAAATCTGCCTTCTCAGTTGCATCTAATAACAGACAGAATGAAATAAAACAGACAAATAGAAATAAGAAAGGTTAAGGTAAGGCAGTTAGATAATACATATTTACACAAATAAAAAGGTTACAGGATATATATCAAAACCTTAATCATTATCTCCGATATTTCTTACTGAAAAGTCGTATGGCACTAGGAAGAAAGGAGTTCCTGGAGCGATTTGTGTGGGTTTTTAAAGCGACTATCCTTCCTGATTTACTGAACTCTAGTTCTACATGTAATGGATGACTGTCATCAGTTGAGATGATTTCCAGTTTCTGTAACATTGCCCTCTGACACACACACACTAGTCAAATCATCTACATCAGCGCCAATACCTTTAGCTGCATACTTCATAATCTGCTGGAGCTTTTTTGAGTTTGGTTTGTCAGACTATTAAACCAGGCAATGAAACTGAAAGTGATCACAGACTGGATCAGACTGCGATAGCGGGACAACATGAGGTCCTTGTCTACTTTAAATAGTTTGAGTTTATGGAGGAGAAATAAGCGCTGGTTGCATTTAGAGAATACTTTTTTTGTATTTGTATTCCAATTCAGATTGTTATCTAGGTAAGTTCCTAAGTATTTGTATTCAGTCACTATTTCTACCTCCTCTCCCAGAACTATAATAGGTGAACATACAGATTTCTGTCTCTTAAAATCAAATATCATTTCTTTGTTCTTTTTTACATTCAGATTGATAGAGTTTTTACTGAACCAGTTTACCATCCAGTCCACTTGATTTAGATAGTGGCTTTCATCCTCTCCAGATATGCGTCCTATGAGCATGGTGTCACTCTTACTCAAGATCACGTGTAATTAGTAACATGGTTTCTTTTTTTCACAAAGTAATCCCATTACAATTTGAGAGAAGTGATAAAAATAATTATAATGCATTACTTTCTTTATGTCACAACCCTAACTGAGCCTATAAAATGTGGTTTCCTGCTTTGTGCAAATGGCTTTTGGGCATGGTTGGCCTGTACCAGAATACAAGTACTAGTGTAACGTATTCAGAATAAAAAAGTAAGTATTTGGGATTTAGCTTGTGGCACATTTCTAAGCATGTATTGAAGAATACAGTTACTTTATGCAATTTAATACTAAATAATTTGAAACCAATATCTCCTAAATCATGTACATTTGGCCTTCCATATCCACAGATTCAATCAGCTGCAGATTGAAAAAGAAAAAAAAGAAATCCAGAAAATGTCAAAAATCAAAGCTTGAATGTGCTGTGCGCTGAGCTGAATCCACGTGAATGAAGTGATTGTAGTCTCCTGACACTTCACAGATCCTCAGTCTGTCTCCAGCACTCGTTGTATGAGCTTGGTTCACCTTCTGTCTCATTCGTTCGCTACTTGTGTTGGGTGTGTAGCTGGTTAATTTAATGTTCAACCATTGGGAGATGGGATTTTCTTTAAGGAAGCCTAGCACTTGCTCTCTCTCTCGTGCTAGAAGTAGCAGTGCTGTAGATGCAAAATGTCTTGCGACACGCTGCTGATTCTGTCTGTTTCTGTTTGCTTCTTAGGAGAGCTACACTCTTTTTTTGTTGATTTATATTTATTTGAGCAGTTAAGTAGCAGTTAAGTAATTATTTTGATTTTGACTGAAGAAGCTGCTTGGATGAGCAGTGAAACATATCTACATAACAAGAAACAAGTTCAGTTGCCATGACTCAACTACCAGATAATTATTTTGATGTTTTGATCACCGTACTATAGATACAGAGGAAATGTAAAACAGTTTGCTGCACGCTACTTTGTTTGATTTTTAGCCACTTGTGCTTTATTTTAGCTTGAAAGGTGATTTAAACAGTGAGTGGTGATCTGTGGTTGGCTTTACTTGACCAGATAAGACATAGGCACAAAGTGCAGATCACATTATCTGGAGTTTAAACTTACCAGTGCGTTAAAGAGGGGCTGCACGTGCACCGTTTGTTACTGTGGCTCCAAAAAACATTTATGTGGTCAAAGTAATCTGTTAACTTCTAAGGACTGCCTCTCAAAATAAAAATCTTAGATCATTTGAAAAGTGACGTCACTTGATTTGATTTAAAGTGTACGTGAAGATGAGTGTAGGTTATATGTAAATACTAATATTTTAGTTAATTATTTAGCTGGCAGGTTGTTTAACACTAGAATTACCAAAGCCTACGAAAAAACTCGTAAATCCGGCCGACCTTAAATCCCTTCACACCTCTCCGTCAGTGTCTTTTGTCTTGTAAATGTATCGACCAACACAAGTTTTTTCATAGGCTTTGGTAATTCTAGTGTTAAGCATAAGTATGCCACGTGAAAACTGCTTGATTCTTAAAAGTGGAAGAATGTGAAATGACTAAAGCATTCTCTGAACTATTGTCACTTTTTTCAAATATTCAAGTTTTATTAATAAAAGTTTCCTGAAAAGGAAAACTTTACCTTGTCTGTGATAAACATAAAAGCAGAGCCTCTGTTTCATGTGAGACTGGAGTGCATTTTCAGGCCACAGTTTAATTTAAATATGTTTAACTTGTTATACCGTTTTTATAAACTAGACTATATATCAATACCTGAAAGTATTTGAAAAGTCTTCCTAAAGTAATAAGTTATACATTTTTAGTATTCAATCAGAATTAAGAACTGCATATTCTGTATTCAGTAACTAACTACTTTTATTCTGCCCAACACTGCTATTGGGATAGGCTCCGGCCCCCTGCAGCCCTGAACTGGAAGGGTCACATTTGAGAAGTTTTGTATGTATCAGGTAATGATAATAATAGCAATAGTGCTTGTCCTTAAGCTGCGGAGTGTGCTTCTCATGACCATTTGAACTGCTTCCAGTCTACTGAAATGAGAACATAAGCCACTTAACAAATGAGAGGAAACTGTTCGGGCCATTTGCCTCATTTGATTAGCTAATACCCTGACATTCAGTCATTTGTAAGACACTTATCACTTTGCTGAGCATCTTGGGATTGCCTAAGCTTTTCACACCTCTGTTCTCCTCCTGGATATCTACAGCTGTACCGACCCAATCGACTGTTACCCATCTGCAGTTTTATAAGACTACTTTTATTAAACCTTTAGACTAATTTTATCAGTAAGCATCTTGTGCTCACCTTTGTACTTTTTAAGCGTATTATAAATACAGTTCTTGTTCTATATTGATTTACATCACCTTGGATAAAGGCACCTGTCAAATAAAGAATAATAATGATAAGTTACAGCCAATGGCAGAAATGTTCAGAATTTCCTGGAGCTTCCCTTCTAAGTCCTAGGCTTGTATCCCACTGAAATTTTTTTTTAATTAATTGAACATTTTTTATATACTGAAATCAAAGCTAACTAAATGTGTACAAATCCCAATTTTAAGGTATATGACATTTAAAGCTTTTAAATGCAGTGAAAATTGGGTAGGGGGGCTAAAAATATTTTTATTTGTGAATTTTTAATTATGTTGTGTGGACTAAACATTGTTGCAATATGTTTGCAATTTTTTTAAAAAAAGAAAACACTGAATATTGTCTAATGGCATTTTAAACTGTCATAATGCAGTGCAAATAATTATTATTACTGTAGAAAAGGTGTAATCACTACTGAGGAAATAATTTCTCAGAAAAAGATTATTACAAAGACCTCAAACAGGCCTGTTGTTAAGGTAAAATCTGACCTACTCTTTTGTTAGTTAAGAATTTTGATTTAATATTAAATTGAAAATGTCATACAAAGGTATTTCTCAGCTTTCTTCATTATTCACTTCTTGGGTCTGTTCTAGTTATAAATTAAGCTTGATCAATGACCTTCTCTGCCTGGGTTGTTTGCTACTTGTTATGATCAGCAAATAGCATAATAGAAATATTTCAGATGAGCCAGCAAAAGGGCAGAAAGAAAGCTGCGGATGTTGCTGAGCTTGACACTAAAATGGGAAACTAATTTAATCTGAAACATGCCTCATTTTGTTTGAGGGTCTTGCGATTTTTAAGTTTTGTCAATTCTCACTTGTTAACAGGAGTACCAGTCCTGCAATTCCATGTCATGCCCTGAAATGAAGAAGACTACTCCATGGACACCATGGACCCCTGTCAATATATCAGACAATGGAGGGCATTATGAACAGCGCTTCAGGTACACATGCAAAGCGAGGCTGGCAGATCCCAGTCTTCTGGAAGTTGGGCGACAGCGAATAGAGATGAGATACTGCTCTAGTGATGGAACAACGGGATGCTCCATGGATGGTGAGTACATAAGAACATGACAACACTTGCAAAACAAACAGAGACCATTCAGTCCATCGGGCTTAGATTTTTACAGATTCCATCTATCCATCCATCCATTGTCCAACCCGCTATATCCTAACTACATGGTCACGGGGGTCTGCTGGAGCCAATCCCAGCCAGCACAGGGCGCAAGGCAGGAACAAACCCTGGGCAGGGTGCCAGCCCACCGCAGTACAGATTCCCATGACCCTTTATGTTAAGAACCACCTGCCAGCTTCAGTTATAACTGCACTTGCCCCTAATTTCCAGGTATGTCATTTACAATTTTATTGAGGGAGTTCTGCTGGATCAACACAAAACCTTTGAAATTTTTAAATAAATTCTAGACTGTTTCGTTCCAAAAACCTGTCGGCTTTAGTTTGTGCTTTAAATATTTTATAAGTTTCTTCTTTATATTCCCTGCTACTTTTGTTAGTCTGATTTATTCCCATTTACATCCTGTTGAGTGTAATTTAGCCTTTGATTGTTGTAGGGTGAGACCTTTAATTAAGGAAGAAGCCCCTTGGTGCTTTAGTTAGTTTCCCTGTAGCACTTCAGGAGTACTTAAAGTCCTTTCATCCACAGCATTATTTCGCTGGCATAATCTTTGAGTTGTTTTCTTCTGTTCTCTATCACGAGCTGTTTCCATTTTAATTTTTTGCAGTTTTTTTTAAATTATATTTCACACCTTCTTAGGATTTTCAGATATAAAGAACCCAAATCTGTAACTTTTTTATTTACATTTTTTTGGAATCCTAAAAAATATGTTTTGCACCGACTTCAGTGTCACTTTGGTTTTTTTGAATGTTGCCATTTTGTGGCGACTGTTTACTAGTTTCCTGGGAAATTAACAGGAACTGCACAATGCATGAGGTTATCTGCACGGTGGGTTAAAACGCCTTATTTTCATCCGAGATTGCGGATAAATTACAAACCTTTATTTTGTGAATCCTTTTTTTAAAAACTTTCCTTGCTGCAGATCTTAAATCTGTTTCTTTAACTTTGATTTTATTTACACAGTTTGGTTTTGACCTCTGCTAAATGGCTACAATTCCAGCTTTGTTTCTCTTCTTCTGGTCTTTTTATTATTTTTTTCATTAATTTCTCTCCTTTAGAACCACACTCTCTTTGTTCTTCATACATTTAGCTCTCTTTTCAGCATTTCATTTCATATTTTTTCTCTTTGTTTTTGCTTTGTTCTTAGGATTTTTGGCTCTAGCATTTTGAAAGCATGGACTTCATGATTATTACTTTATCTTAATTTGTTTTATTTGCTTCTTATTTTGTATTTTCATTTTAGTATCATGTTCCTGGAATATTTGAATATCACTTTTTTAGGTTTGTTTTTTCCAATCTTTGATTTTTGCTTTTCTAAATTTCTAACTTTTTAATTTTGTATTTATGTTTTTTGTTTAATCTTACATTTTCTCTTCAATTAATTTGTTTAATAATTTCTTTCAATCAACATTTTGACTTTTATGGCTGTTTTTTTACTTTATGGTTTTGCCCCCTTTTCAGACTTTGAAGGTTTTAAGGTCAGTTCACACTTGCCTGATCTGTACTAGATAAGTGAAACAGCCAAGTTTTGTTTTTGAATGTGATTTTGCAATCATGAAACTCATTAAATACAGTTTTTCTTTTTTTTTTTTTAATTTTGTTTTGGTGGGGGTTTAATTTACAGCACACCAGTAAATTTAAGATTTATTTTTAATTTGTCTTATTCACATCACTGTAAAGATGTGAAGGGCTTCTTTTTTTTATTAATGTGGAATTCAGCCTGTTTACCACATGAAAACACTGCAGACTTCACCAATGTGCCCATTATTGTGTTTTCTCCACAGTAATGTGCTAAATGTGAATGTACCTCTTGCTGTTACTTGGCTACTGCCCTTTCCTCTTTCTTGATTTATGTACCCGAAGCTGAGGATCTGCATATCCGAGGTGTGGTAGAGAAGTATATCTAGTATTGCCTCTGTCTCTGATGCATCATTAGGAGCTGCATCTCTAAGAATGTCATCAAGACTGACAAAGTAGGCATCAGACTACCAGAACAACTAAAACACGTGTCCCACACTTCCACAAAATGTCTACATGTGATTTTTTTTTTTCACTAGACAATTTTAATTAAACACTAATTAGAAGGCAGACACGTGTGAAATTAGTTCCGGAAAACAAATACAGATAGAGGCTAAATATCTTTCTTAATATGGCACAAATTTAATTGATGCCATAAATTTCAGTAAATAATTTGCAAAGTGAACCTCTCAGTTTTACAGCAGATTCTATTTTGTATGAATTACAGGTTCATCTGTATAATGGGGTTTCATTTCCTCAGTCTGTTACATCTGGATGTGTTCTTTAGTCCAGAGATGCACTTGGTTTCTATTTTCTTCTCAGATTCAAGTGTCTTTATATATAACTAGGGGGCTTCACCCCGTGCTCACTTCGCTCACCCACCACTCCCTCCATCCCTGCCAGCACTATGCGCTGCGCTGAAGACGGGGGCTGAACACACCCCATGGAGACGCATTCGCTCCTCTGAAACCCTTCTTAAATGGTGATACAATGAGAAAAAAATAACAGTTGTTTTTTACCTCCTCTTTGCTCAATTAGCTGCTAGGTTGCTGCTGCTGCCGTGCCGCATGACAGCCTGTACTGCACCTGTGCTTTTGTCTCTCTGCCTTATCTCTCTTGTCCCTCAGACATCCTCAAACACTATTTGATCCCTTTTCACTGTTCTGTTATTTCACAGAGTAATATTTTCCGTTTGTTTGCATGAATGTGATCTTTACTCTCAATTTTATGAGACTTTCGAATTTTCCTACTTCCATTATCTCTAACTTGCTCTGCATGTGTATCACGGGACTTGCTTCCAAAGGTTGTAAGTGTGATGTGACTTGTCCATCTCACGGGACGTGAAAGTGTTTCTCTGTCTCTCTTCTAAAGATCACATCTCATCTCAAGAAAAAAGTATTGTATCATTGCAAGTTTTTTTTTTATATTAGAGAGACATGGTGACAAAAATTGCACATAATACTCCAGATGAGGTCTCTCTAGCTCATTACACAGTTTGATTATAACATCCCTTAATTCCTATTCCACAGTTTTACAATATGACGTAATTTTTTTTTTCATATTTACCTGTTACTGCGGAGTGAGAGGACATGCAGGTGATGGGTGTAACAGAGCAAGATGCAGAGGACAGGAAAATATGAAAAAGGATGATTTGTTGTGGCAATCCCTAACGGGAGCAGCCGAAAGAAGAAGAAGACTTGCTCCTATTAGTCACACATAAAAAACAAATATAGCCAGTCACTCATTTGCGTAGCATAACAGTGTTGTCGAAGCAGGTGAAGCTGAATATCCTTATTATATGTATTCAATTTTTAATTACTGTTCTCAGTTTGAATTTGCTAATTATTCTACATTTCAGTGTTAAATTAGAATTTGAGATGTGTTATTACAAATAATGTCTTAGTTAATCTGTGACGTTTCCATAAAACAGTGAGATTGGATAGGGTGTGAACAAGAGGGGGATTCATTTAGTGACCCATCCAAGGGATATTCAGTGACTTGGATATTTTCTTGTCTCGATCCCCTGACTTGTGCTTTCCATCCTCTTTTCAGAGAGTTGCTTCATGTGTTATTTTCTCTTTATTGTGAAGGTTAGACCATTACACTGACTCACTACAAGCTGGCCCTTCGACATACAGGTACATTTATATGACAATCAACTGAAACACCAGACTGATCTCCATTGAGCTAATTCTCTGACTACTGAAATCAGTTTGCTGCACCAGTGATGATTTACTATAGGTGTGTCATACTAAAGGGGCGAATATTTCTGTAGTTAATTATTTGGTGTATTATATTCGTACTTGAATACAACCACTTTTCAGACGTCTGTTTTCACTTTGACAGTAAAGAGTCTTTTTCTCTTGACCAGTGTCGAAAAAGCAAAATTAAATCCACTGTGATTCAATGTTGTGTAACAATAAAATATAAGGGTGAACAATATTTGTAGGCACTGTACAAGCATGACAGGTCTTTTATGTCTCAAAATTAGCCCAGTGTAAGTCCTTGCATGAGTACACCTTGCTGTTCTCAAGTAGCTGCCTTGTACCCAGTAGATGATTTATAATATAAATGATGAAGGCTGATAACCATAAAAAATGAATTTTGTAACCGCAGTGAAATAAAAAAGAAACATTTAGTGTACAATTACAGCAATTAGCTGTTCACATCTGGTAATATGATAAAACTTACTAAAAATAGTCTAGAAAATACATTTAATATTTCTTTAATTAATTATATGCTGCTAAAATGCTTGCTATGGGCTGGTGTCCAATTGATCATTGATTTCTGCATTAGATAGGACAAACAGGTATGAAAGGCACTGTGTGTAACAGATAGATAGATAGATAGATAGATAGATAGATAGATAGATAGATAGATAGATAGATAGATAGATAGATAGATAGATAGATAGATAGATAGATAAAAAAATGGCCAAATGTATGTGGACTCCTGACCATCACACGTTCCAAAAATATGGACAGTTTGATATTGCCATCAGACTCCATTCTTCTGTGATGCTTTACACAACATTCTGGAGTGTGTCTGTTAGAACGTTCCAACTCATTCCAAAAGTGTTCAGTAGGGTTGTGGTTAGGGCTTTGTTCAGGTCACTCAAGTTCCTCCTTATTTTTTATGGACCCGGCTTTGTGTGCAGGAAAATAGATAGACTGGAACTGAAAAGGGCCTTCCCTAAAACTGTTGCCATGAAGTTGGAGGTGCACAATTGTCTAAAATGTATTTACATGCTGTATCATTTACAGTACCCTTCACTGGAACCAAGGGGCCTAGCCCAAATCCTAACAGATATCCACAGGCCATTAGTGCTCCTCCACCAAACTTTACAGTAGCCACTATGCATACCAGAAGGTAGTGTTCTCCTGGCATTTGCCAAACCCATGTTTGTCTATCAGATTGCCAGATAGTGAAGCATGATTCATCACTCCAGAGGGCATATTCCAACTACTCCAGAGTCCAATGGTGGCCTGCTTTACACTATTCCAGCTGATGCCTGGCACCGTACATAGTGATCTTAAGGTTGTGTGCAGCGGCCATGGAAACCCAAAACGTGGTTCATGCTCTGATGTTTCATCCAGATGCAGTTAGGATCTCTGCTGTTAATGATGGAGCAGAGAAGAAGCAATTTTTACACACCATGTGTTTCAGCACTCGGTGGCCCTGCTGTATGAGTTTACATGGTTTACCACTTCATGACAAAGACTGTGTTGCATCCAATTCATAATAATAGAATTTACAGTTGACCAGAGCCTATCTAGCAATTTTGCATACTGACTTGTGGCAAAGGTGGCATCCTATGACAGCGGCACATTGAAAATGTCACTGAGCTCTTCAATACGACCCATTCTACTGGCAGAGTTTGTCAATGGAGACTGAATGGCTATGCACTTAATTTTATGTACTTGTTAGCAATGGGATAACAAGGTTAACAATATCGAGCAGTGTTGACATAATGTTTGTCCATATAGGATAGATGGTAGATAGATAGATAAATACTTCTGAAAGTCACTATATGATAGATACAAAGATAGACAGGCAGATAGGAAAATCACTACTAGATAGATAGATAGATAGATAGATAGATAGATAGATAGATAGATAGATAGATAGATAGATAGATAGATAGATAGATAGATAGATAGATAGATAGATAGATAGATAGATAGATAGATAGATAGAATAAGTTCAGACAATAAGTTAATGAATGCACCATTTTCATTCAGTAAACCCAACAAGTTCAACGAGTTCAGTGAGTGGGCTTCATACTGGATATCATTTTGGCATTGATCTGTCCAAATTTACATCCACATTGTATGAAAAAGCCCTCGTTCAATGTATTCTAAAAATGTCTTAAACAAAGAAAATGACAATAAAAAATTATTCATATAAAGGAAATGTAGAATCTTGAATTCTCATTTACAAATTTTACAGACATATCTTAATTTTGGAATTTTATACAGCAAATGTACTGTATATACTATAGTATACAAACTATAGTTTACAATGTATTATTAGTTTGTCTCTGTGCAAAAAGGTAAGTGAAATCACTTACATAAATGCTGTTGATGCCATATATCAAATCATTATTCAAATATCTTATTGTTAATATCATTTCATCAACCTTATTTACATTTCTTATAAGTATCCCATTCTCTTATGTTAAATCATTGTGACTCATACAAAAAGATTATTAACAAAGAATTTCCTTCAATTTTGAGCACTACTTTTCAAAGAATATCTTAGAAATCACCTTGTGCCTTCTCAGTAGCTAAGATAATTATAAAAAAGCGCATGCACAGTGCTCTAGAATGACACTGACAAAGATGCATTCATCTCGTTTCCAGATGTTTGTGCAGGAAACATTACTGTAAGTGGTCTGCTCGTTCAGCAAAAAGCTTGGGGGTTAGCGATTCTGCAATATGACAGATTTTGTAAGCACTTGGGAGCTGCATCAATAAGTCAGCCTTCATTTTGTTTGGCAGCTTCTCGTGGTGGACAGGATAAGCAGTTACAGACAATATGGTTTAATTCTGGCTGCTGTTTCACTGTGTGGCTCTAAATTGAGTTAAATAAAATCCTGAAGTCTAACTTTAGGAATATTTAACGTTTTGAAATGAAAAGTCCTCTTTACCTTAAATAAAAGACATTTATTGATTTTTCAAGATACTAATTTTATTGCAAGCTCTCAGATCACAAAGCAAGTTAGAAAACAATTTAGAATATTACAGTTTACTACAAATCAAATAAGGCTATGAAATACTAAAAATCTATCAAAATGTCAGTAGAAAAGATGAATGAATGGACTAAGCAAAATTTCTTCTTAGTCACAAATGCCAAGCAACTTAAAAATGGTGTGCCCCTGTATCCCCTTAAGGAGTAGCAAGTCCATAAATCCAGCCACTCCATAAACCCTTTCCTCCTAAAGATTAAATATTTACATTTACAACGGTAACTACAGTTTGGCTAGTTTACATCAGAGGAGATTAAAATTGTAAAAGAGAAAGTCAAAAATTAAGTCACAGTCTTTGAGACCTCAGGCAGCTGACCACCTACCTGTTCCTGGATTCTGTGGAGTCTTGCTGAATCTTTTCATCCGATAAGACCAATGCTCCTTTATGCATGATGGCTTTTGCATATGCAGGAGAGCAGTGGCACCAAAAGCCACATCCAGATACAGAGGAGAGAATCAGAATAGAGGTTTTAGCCAATAAATCACTAGTACAACCAAACATCTCATACTGAATTAGACAGGCATGCACAAACACTGGGGGAAACATAGAAATCACTAGCATTCTGAGTAAATCTTTCTGACTGGAAGAGCAGTACTAGGCTGTAGTGATATGTTAAGCAAAATGACACCATTAGAAAAATTACAATATGCAAGCTTCTGAGGCAACTCAAGCCACTTCTTCAGGCAAGATGTAATCTGAAGATCCAGGAAAAAAGCTATCAGAATGTCAGGTTATATGGCACCCTTATGTGTGGAGTACAAGACCAAGGAGGTTATGCTGAAGCTTTATAACAAACTGGTGAGGCCTTATCTGGAGTACTGTGTGCAGGTTTTCATCTCCAGACTACAAAAAAGGACATAGCAGTGCTAGAAAAAGTCCAGAAAAGAGCAACTAGGCTGATTCCAGGACTACAGGGGATGAATTATGAGGAAAATTTAAAAGAGCTCAGCCTTTTCAATGTAAGAAAAACAAAATTAAGAGGAGACATGATTGAAGTGCTTAAAATTATAAAGGGAATTAGCCCAGTAGATTGAGACTGTGACATTAAAATGAGTTCATCAAGAACACGGGGACACCATTGGAAACTTGTTAGGGAACATTATGATTTTGTTTATTTACTCAGAGAAACACAGACAAATGGAATATGTGACCAAGTAGTGTGGTAGACAGTAGGACTTTATGGAATTTCAAAACTAGACTTGTTATTTTATAAGAAATAGGTGGATAGGATTGGCAAGCTTTGTTGGGCTAAATGGCCTGTTCTCTTCTAGATTGTTCTAATGTTCTAAAAAAAACATCAAAAACAGAGTAATAGATTTGTCACACATTGTCCAAAGCCAGAGCTAAATTTAAAGCTGATTGTTTGATGGTGAATTATCTTCTTGGAACAGTAAGTTTATTGTGTTCCATGAGCAACAGAAACCCTTTTAAATAGATAGATAGATAGATAGATAGATAGATAGATAGATAGATAGATAGATAGATAGATAGATAGATAGATAGATAGTGTAATAAATAAAGAGTCTTCTCAAATAGAAAAAGTTTTGGGGTTTTATCCCGTATATTGTCGTCCAGACAACAATGAAAAGAATGATCCAAATATGACTTTTTCAGTACACAAATGAATGAAATGCTGTAACAAAATGGCGTTTATATAGAAGATGGGATGATGGGAGGAAGTGGTTGGCAGGAAGTGACGATTGGAGGCGGGACCACGGAACCAACGTCACCAGGAGCAGACTGAAGTAGTCGAGTGGGAACCGGAATTGAACTCACCAGATGGAAACCGGAAGTGACGTCATCGTGGCCATTTTGGATTTGTGATTTTGAAACTGTTTTACTTGTCTTCCGGTTTTCTGTAGATAGAAAGAGAGTCAGGTAAGCACCACGTGATAAACCCTTGTCTCGCGAGATTTCACTCACCTTTAGGCTCTTTGACTGCCTCCAACTCGCACGTGTGTGACAATAGATAGATAGATAGATAGATAGATAGATAGATAGATAGACACTATGGTCTGAACACACACCAAAATAACTATAAAGCAAGAAAATTCAAAAGAAAGAAAACTTCTGCCACAGTCCCAGTCCCAGTGAGGCAGACCTGTTGATGTTGGATTCTTATATGGCCCCTCAGTGTTCTGAGACCAGTCCAACCTGTCATTAATGTGGACCGCCAGGTACCTGGAGGAGTGCACCACTTCGACTTATTGAATTGTGACTGGATGCAAAGGCTCTTTGGTGGAATGAAATTCAATAAGCAGTTCCTTGGTTTTGCCAATGTTACGTTGCAGACGGTTCTGTATGCACAAAGAAACAAAGTTCTGCACCAAGTCCTCTCCATTGTCTCATTCCCCTTATCAATACGCTCATAATTGCAGAATCATCTGTGAATTTCTGTAAGTAACATGATCTGCTGTTATATTTTTAGTTGGAGGTATAGAGAGTGAAGTGTAAAGGAAGCAGGACTGATCCTTGTGGTGCTCCTGATTCGGCAAAACCCATGGACTTCTGTTTATAACTGTACACACTATAAAACGTGTTTCATAAATGTGAACTGACTGATGAAACTTAGTTATGCCTGCTGTGATTCTCCATATATGCAGACATCCTTGCAGCATTAACATAAAATCGTTTATTTAATTTTAATGGAAAACTTTTTAGCTGAACATCAGTATTGCTCAGGGCAAATCATACATCAGGCCTATATAATCAGTATGCTGTAGCTAATGGGACCTTGTATGTATCCAGTTTTCCAAGGCAAGAAAAGCAAGCAACACAGCAGGTTATCCATGAGACCGAACACATTTCTGGCCTTTACTTTAGATCATTCCATACTGAGGTTGATCAGAAAAGGCAGATTTAGTCCTTTGTGGCAAATTAAGCCTTTAACCTTGTCACATAAATTGTATCCACTCTTGGAAGAACCAGAAAAAGGCATGACCAGAGAAATTAAATTCCTGTCATGCTGTCTGAAGCAGAATATTGCTCCAAAATGTATCACTCAACCTGCTTTTGACCTTTTAAGATTTAAACAAACATGTGTTGAGCCAGCTGAGGTTATTACAAATCAGATGATTTGCTTTGTTATGATTAGATGATTGACCAGATTTTGTAGATGATTACTTTCGTGCTGTGAAAAATGATCCGTGTTAGGACGTATTTCAGAAATAATCAGCAGGATAACATTTGTCGACAGGAAAGCCTATTAACATTTGTTGTAACTTTATACTTAACAGAAAATTCCAATTACGAACACAAAACTCTAGAGGCACACAATTTATTCTGCACAATTTGCCACAGTGTGCTTGGAGATTGTTTATGCTTAATTTGCATTTTGCAAATGAAAAGATGTGTTACTTGTTGTTCTTAAATTTAATTTAATGCAGGGTAACATTGTTCTACTCAGTTGTGCTGGTTTACAAACCTACAGCAAACTATCTCTTGAGTATTTACTTTGTGGTAAATGTATTACAACACCCCAAAACTCTTTAAAACACACCATATAAATTTAACACATTCGTATTAAACTTTAATTTTAAGGGATTTTTTTCTGTAATAGTTTTAATTAGCTACAAGACGGACAGCCATAGGAGACTCAAACCTCTTTTCCCTATACCTAAGAAAGCAAAAACATTAGATTGAAGTCAACAGATATGTTTCTGTCTAATTCTTTTTCATACGGGCCAATGATAATCCAAAAGTAGCTATGCAGAATTGCCATAAGTGGCTTTTATTCATACTGTGATGGAGTGCCCACTAAACAAGGGATTGCCAAACAGAAGAAGGTGGCACAGAGCAAGGGTAGGGTTTAGAAAGCCCCTGGAAGGAATGTGGAAGGTTCTGGGTTCCAGCATTAATGCACATCATTATGCCAGGGAAGAAATAGTGGACCTCCCTGGACAGATAACCACAGTAAATGTATCGGCTGGGCAACAGGCACGGGCAGAACAGTCAAGGTGAACCTGTGCAGAAACATGGTAATGCTAGAGAGGGACATTATCCCCACAGCCACTCCTGGAACAATTCAATGAGGCTGTGATTTGTTGAATCTTATATATGTGAAGAGAAACATACGGATAGCAACTTTGAACGAGATAGTGTCTTTGTTCATGCCACAAGGGAATGGTGACATATTTCATGTTGATCTGACATGCATGTAAGAAGTGCACTGTTCTCTGTGTACATGACAATACTATTACTACTCCTTCCTCTACTACTACTATATAATACAGTACATTTGTTTTTATGCATTATTTATATTGTGTAAAATAACTCCTTCAATGTGCCACATTGATATAAATAGCCAATTAGATATTGGCACAGTGGTCAATGGCAGTACCTCACAGCTCCAGGAAGCCTGATTTGAATCTTACCCGGATCACTTTCTGTATTCGCTGTGCATGTACTCCTTACATCTGGGTGAATTGTTCTCTTTCTACTTTACTTTATCACCAGTACCCCAAAGATGTGTATTCCATTTTCAGTGGACACTTTAAAGTGACTCTGTGTGCCTGAGGGCTGGTTTGCCTCTAAGGCTCATTACTTTCAGAATGGGACTCTAAATGACCGTAAATGTGAATGATAGGAAGCACTCATTAGTTAACCCTTAATCCATAATGACTTAATAAAGGGTTCTAAAATAGTACTTTATTATAAAAAGTAAATCACAAGGGAAGAGTTAAATGAAAAAAATAGTTAAAATGAAATAAAGGAAGAGACCATCTTTTACCCCAGTGTGACTACCAAAACAGTATTTACCAGCATTTATCACAATGGGTGTTTAAGACACTTGCACATTTAATTACACCACCAATATTCCTCTTAAAAGCTTCCTGTACTGCTTTCAGCCCCTCTGGCATCTTGTCTTGTCTGGTTTTTCTCTTCCAATCAATGAAGCTCTTGTCAGAACCCAATTTTAACTTTACTGGGTTTTTAAGCCCCATTTTGGTATCACTATTAGGATTTGACATGACTCCTGGCAGCTGTTCTCTCAGATCGACCCAGGTGTCCTTACAGTGCCTAGCTTCCACTACTCTTTCCCA
The DNA here is from genome assembly GCF_016835505.1 of Polypterus senegalus. Taxonomy (NCBI): domain Eukaryota; kingdom Metazoa; phylum Chordata; class Cladistia; order Polypteriformes; family Polypteridae; genus Polypterus; species Polypterus senegalus. Next base: position 22,263,618 of record NC_053158.1, read on the forward strand.
TAACTTCATGCTGTGGCTCATCCAACCTCTTCTCTCTCTCATTCTCTTCATTCATCAGCCTCTCAAAGTACACTTTCCATCTGCTCAACACACTCTCCTTGCTTGTGAGTATGTTTCCATCTTTATCCTTTATCACCCTAACCTGCTGCACATCTTTCCCAACTCAGTTCCTCTGTCTAGCCAATTGGTACAGGTCCTTATCTTCCTCCTTAGTGTCCAACCTCTCATACAACTCATCATAGGCCTTTTCTTTAGCCTTCACCACCTCTCTCTTCACCTTGTGCCTTATCTCCTTGTAATCTTGTCTACTTTCTGCATCTCTCCGACTATCCCACCTCTTCTTTGCCATCCTTTTCCTCTGTATACTCTCCTGTTATTTCCTCATTCCACCACCAGGTTTCCTTTTCCTTCTTCCTCTTTCCAGATGTCACGCCAAGCACCCTTCTTGCTGTCACCCTTACTACTTCTGCTGTAGTTTCTCAGCTGGCTGGTAATTCTTCACTACCACCCAGTTTCTATCTCACCTTCTCCCAAAACTCAACCTTGCAGTCTTCCCTTTTCAACTTCCACCATATGGATCCTTGGCTCTGCCCTCACTCTCTTCCTCTTCTTGATCTCCAACGTCATCCTACAGACCACCATCCTATACTGCTTAGCTACACTTTCGCCTGCCACCACTTTGCAGTCTTCAATCTCCTTCAGATCAACTATTCTGCATAGGATGTAATCCACCTGTGTGTATCTTCCTCCACTCTTGTACGTAACCCTATATTCCTCCCTCTTCTTAAAATATGTATTGACCTTAGCCATGTCCATCCTCTTGGCAAAATCCACTATCATCTGAGCTTCTTCATTCCTCTCCTTGACACCATGCCTACCCATCACCTCCTCGTCTCCACTGTTCCCTTCACCAACATGTCCATTGAAATCCACTCCAATCACTACTTTCTGTCCCTTGGGTACACTTTTCATCACTTCATCCAACTCACTCCAAAAATCTTCTTTCTAACCCATTGCACACCTAACTTGCAGTGCATATGCACTAACAACATTCATCATCACACCTCCAATTTCCAGCTTCATAATCATCACTCTGTCTGACACTCTTTTCACCTCCAAAACATTCTTGACATACCGTTCCTTCAGAATAACCTCTTCCCCATTTCTCCTCCTATCCACACCATGATAAAACAATTTGAATCCACCTCCAATCCACCTGGCCTTACTCCCCTTCCATTTAGTCTCTTGAACGCACAATATATCAACCTTCCTTCTCTCCATCATATCTGCTAACTCTCTCCCCTTACCGGTCATACTGCCAACATTTAAAGTTCCTACCCTCAGTTCCACTCTCTTTACTTTCCTCCTCCTTTCCTCCTCATGCCGCTGGACACGTCTCCCCACTCTTCTTCTCCTTCTTCGGCCAACCATAGCCCAATTTCCACCAGCACCCTGTTGGCTAACAGTACTGGTGGTGGTCGTTGTTAACCCGGTGCTCGACTGATCCGGTATGGAAATTTGTATTGTCCACATATTGATTTGGCAAAATTTTACACCGGATGCCCTTCCTGATGTAACCCTCCCCATTTATCTGAGCTTGAGACCGACAAAAAGAAACACACTGGTTTGTACATCCCCTGTGGCTGGGTGACCTTTATGTGCAGCAAAGCTTTAATAATTAGGCATGTGATGTTGGATTAGATATTTAACATTTAGTTAACAATCAAATGATTTTAGCCTTCCTGTGTTGTTTATTTTTCTTAATGGATTCCCAGGTGAAGATTTAAACACTAGAACAATCTAGAACAGAACTGACCATTCTGCCCGATAAAGCTTGCCTGTCCTAACCACTTAATTCCTCCAAAATAACATCAAGTCGAGTTTTGAAAGTCCCTAACATCCTACTGTCAACCACACTACTTGGTAACTTATTCTACGTGTATTCCATGTGTCTCTGTCTAAAGAAAAACGTCCTAATATTTGCTCGATATTTACCCTGGGTACGACATTAAGCCTATATAATAAACTAGGTAACAATGTAATTTAACACATACATTTTAGTATATTTAAGTTACAGTAACATGGCAATACTAAGTGTGTGTGCATATGGAGGATTTTTAGATGAACTTCCTACATATTTTTTTAAAGTACCATAACAGAAGATTTATATGTTAATGTTTAATTATTTCAATACTAAATATATATTTCCTAGCTTTCTCAAATCATTACAACATTTACTGCTGGTTAAACGTGTGACATGACTATTTTTTTTTCTTAAATACATGTCAAGTCATCTATAAAATTATGTCCTTTATCTTATTTTATACTTTTAGGCGATCTCCTGAGATCAGGAAGATTTTCAGCTCACACTATAAATGGTGCCTGGTCATCCTGGAGTGCTTGGTCTCAATGTAGTAGGGACTGCAACAGAGGAATCCGTAGTCGCAAACGTGTATGCAACAATCCAGAACCCAAATATGGAGGCATGCCCTGTCTTGGACCTTCTCTGGAATACCAAGAGTGCAACATCACTCCATGCCCAGGTATGAAAGTCTTGCTGTGTAATATGTAGATTGAGTCTATACATATCAATACTAAACAATTGTATTAAAGGTTTTTTAATTGTTACTTTCCCTAAAAAAGATGAATTTCATTTTTTCATTTAAGATCTTGTCATACACAAAACCTGTTTAAACTGTGAAGGAATGACATCATTTGTTTTGGTTTTAGCCCTTACTTCAACCAGTCTGAAATTTCCATAAAGGTTTGTAGAGGTCTGATATTCACAAAAATCTGGTTGGACGATAAATCTGATTAGGACACATTCATTTTCAGTAGATGCTAAGGTATAGATTAAAAACTTGGGGGGCTCCCATTATAACAAATGCATCAATACTGTAGTTTCATTTTGTATTTCCTCGGAGAAATGGACCTCTGTAAGCATGCTGGTCCTGCACCATTACATTGACTTACCACTCTGGCATTATAGCAATGTACCATTTGTATCTTCTTCTCATCATCTATGAGCAACCACCCTACTGATTTAAAAATCTACAGGTTTCTGTGGTGTTTTACTTTAAGTGCCATATTTGCATAGCTTTAGAAATGGCTTTTGGCTTCCGCATTGAGAATCACCAGAGCTCACATAAATTGTAAGTGCACTGTCTTCAAGTTTGCACTTAACTCATTGCATATCCAAATCCAAATCATATTATGTGATATCATCTACTGTTAAATTCTGCTCCGTACTTGTACATTTTTTATTTTTATACTGTATTGAGGATTTGTTCTGTTCTGTGTATTGTATTGACCCCCTTCTTTTTGATACCCACTGCAAGCCCAATCTACCTGGAAAGGGGTCTCTCTTTGAACTGCCCTTTCTCAGGTTTCTTCCATTGTTTCCCTAATAGGATTTTTTGGGAGTTTTTCCTTATCTTCTTAGAGAGTCAAGGCTGGGGGGCTGTCAAGAGGCAGGGCCTGTTAAAGCCCATTGCAGCACTTCTTGTGTGATTTTGGGCTATACAAAAATAAATTGTATTGTATTGTATTATACATATTTTTAACCAGCATTGTTTCATAATCATCATGTTCCTTCTGCTTGTCCTGATATTCATCATGGTAACAACATGCCATGCTGAGCTGACTAGGCCAGACACTCCCAGACCAGTTAAGAGACACTGAGTATCAATGGCAAATATTTTAAAGAGAGAGCCAGAAAAGAATAACCCATTAATGACCCTCAAGGTAGTCTCATTTCAATCAAAGGGAATCACATCCAGGACTCACTCCTGGACCCTGATTAGGAGTGGTGTTCACCCCTAATGACCAGTTGATCCAGGTAGTCCAGTGGCGATCAGTCTGAAAAAGACTGTCAAGGAATGGGAGTTGGGTGAACATTCACTTGGGAGACAGGCAAGAACAGAGCAGAGCTATTTTAATGAACATTAATAAAAAAATCTATTAAGAACGTGTCAAACAATTCTATAACCTACAATTCCCCTAAAGAAAGAATTATACATATTAAGTTTAATTATTGAAACATTATACAAGCATAGCTCTGTATATATTAATAATTTAATCAATCAATCAATCAACATTTATTTATATAGCACATATTCATACAAAAAAATGTAGCTCAAAGTGCTTTACAAAATGAATAGAAAAATAGAAGACACAATAAAAAATAAACATAAGTCAACATTAATTAACATAGAATAAGAGTAAGGTCCGATGGCCAGGGTGGACAGAAAAAACAAAAAAAACTCCAAAAGCTGGAGAAAAAAATAAAATCTGTAGGGGTTCCAGACCAAGAGACCGCCCAGTCCCCTCTGGGCAATCTACCTAACATAAATCAAACAGTCCTCTTTGTATTTAGGGTTTTCATGGAAGGACCTGATGATGATGGTCACGTAGACTTCTGGCTTTCAGCCCATCAATGTTGGTGCATCATGATGCTTTGAGTAGGTGGTGGTGGCGCAGGCCGCCACCACAAAGAAACCAGAAAAAGAAACAGAAGAGAGAGTTGGGGTCAGTACGGATTTTAGAGCCACCATGAATAGTTATTATGATAAATTGAGCATACAGAGTATCAGTATGAAGTTAAGGTGAAGTTATGAGAAGGCCATGTTAAAGTAATGTGTTTTCGGCAGTGTTTTAAAGTGCTCCACTGTATTTGCCTGGCGAATTCCTATTGGCAGGCTATTCCAGATTTTAGGTGCATAACAGCAGAAGGCCGCCTCAACACTTCTTTTAAGTTTAAAATGACAAAGTTTACACAACATGAATCTACATGTTCTTTAACCTTAACAACTAATTGATTCATTTAGGAAATTCTGGCACAACAAAGATCCATGACACTGATTAACAAACAATATGTTTCTTCCAAGGCAGCATGGTGGCACAGTGGTAATGCTGCTGCCTCGCAGTAAGGAGTTTAGGCTTCATGTCCCGGGTCCTTCCAGCATGCACTTTGCATGTTTTCCTCGTGTCTGTGTGGGTTTCCTCCAGCTGCCCCAGTTTCCTCCCACTGTCCAAAGGCATGCAGGTTTAATGAACTGGTGATGCTAAACTGGCCCTATTGGGTGTTTGGTGTGTTCGCCCTGCTAATTTCTAGCACCTTGTCCAGGGTTTGTTCCTGCCTTGTACCCAAAGCTGGCTGGGTTAGGCTCCAGAAGCGCAACCCTAGGTAGAAAATGACATGACCCATTTCTGCCATGGGCACCACACCTAGGTTTAGTTTCTGTTTTGTTAAGCCGCTGTCCTACAACACTGCTGTGGATTAAACAGATTGAAAATGGATGGGTGGGTAGATGGATATTCTGAGCAAACATGCAGTTTTGCTCCACCAGCCATTCATTCAGACTGTCCATCATGAAAATGTATCACATCTGAGATGCTCCCTCCTCTTCAGGTCATCCACTGAGACTGAAAATTTATGAAGTGCATGGAAGCGGTCATATCACTCATGTGTGACAAAAATGTACTTCATTGTGTCTGCATTCGCATCATTTTGGCTGCACACAAGCCTGCATTTCCATTATTGAAAGTAACTCTGAAAATGTCTGCTGAAACATACACAGTTTCGTTTTATCCATTTTTAACCACCTTCTGCATGTATTATTTTTTATATTTTTTCTAAAGGAGATTGAAATGTGGGGATAGGTCGTCACTAACCCTGGAAGGTTTTGCTTATTCCTTACTGTTGTGAAAACATTTGTCTATGAATCCATCCATTGGTTCTTTTTTCACAAACCTGCTTTCATGGATATTGGGGTCTGGAGACCATCCCAGCAGCACTGGGAGCAAGAAGGACAAAATACTTGGATGGGACATCAGGGTCCACTCACAAACAGGCAGTTTAGAGTTGCCACAACCTTCATGTCATTCTAGAGGTTAGAGAAGAATTTGAATGCCCAGTAGAAAATCCATGCAGATACAAACTCTACAAAGGCAATGACCAGGCATGGGATCCACATTCAGGATGCTGGGAGTCACAGCAATATCCAAGTCATCCAACTGTCATATAAATTTCATCTCATCTCATTTTCTAAAACTACTTTGCCTGGTGAGGGTCACAGCGATGGTAGGCCAAGGAGGACAGCCCAGACTTTGCTGTCCCCAGCTACAGATTCTAGTTCATCCTGAGGACTCCCCAGGCATTTCCAAGCCATAATCCCTCCAGCATGTCCTGGGTCTACTGCAGGGTCTCCCCTTACTGGGACATGCCCATACCACTTTAACTGGCTCCTCTCAATTCAGAGGAGTCACGACTCTACTCTAAGGCTCTCCCAAACAGCTGAACATCTAAGCATATCACTGAGAGTCCCTGCGAAGAAACTTTATTTATGCTGCTCGTATTCACAATCTCATTCTTTCAGGTGTTACTCTCAATTTATGGCTGTATGTGAGGACATTGATGTACATCTACTGGTAAACCAGGAGTTTTGTCTTTAGACTCCACTCTCACATCACCTCTATGGAATGGTACAGAGTTTCTGTTTCAGTTGGCTTATCAATCTCATGCTCCCTTTTTATATCACTTGAGAACAAGATCCCAAGATACCTGAACTTCTCCACTAAGGGCAGTTGTTCCCCCTCACCTGGGGCCTCATTTATAAAGCTTGCATACGCACGAAAAGAAGTAAATGTTGGGATTTATAAAAGAAAACTTGAGGGGGGAAAATGTATATATTTACGGCAATCCTAACTCAAGTGTATGCAACATTTTGGAGAAATTAGGAGTTGACGACACCCTTGATCAAGCAGTGAAATGCAGCCAAACCAGCTAATGACTCACATGTGTAATCACCGAGACATTATTAGAAATATGTGTTGACATGACAAACATATTACACCTCAAAATTGATGAATATGATGCCCAGACAGTATTTTAGTTCCCTTTTAAGTTGGCCAATACTGTGGTTTTTCGTCAGTTTATATTGGCTACATGTCACTTCTTGGGGAACTGGCCGACATGTCAGGAATATCTCAGATAAGCTTTACTCCATCATGTTCACTGTGCTAAAAGGCATTAACCGACCAGCTAGGCACTACGTCCAGTTTTCATTTGCAGTGGGTACACATACATAAAGCATGAAATTGTTTTGAAAATATAAAAAGGCAATTTGCAGCAGTATCTGATTCTCTTAACGTAATCGTAGCAACTGACTATATTCATTTTACAATAAGGACTCCTAGCAAGAATGAAGCTGATTTTGTTAACCATAAGTAGTGATATTCCCTTAATGCACAAGTCACCTGTAATGCCATAATGTGGCTAGTAAACATTGTGTCTCAGTGGACTGGGTCGGCCCTTGATTCATTTATTTTATGGCAGAGTACCTTTAACAGACGTAATAGTACTGTATATGGTGAATGGCTTGTTGGTAAAGTAACTGGCTGATTTCTCAGTATTCCATATCGCCTGTACTATTTGTTGTAACAGCAATATCAGTGATAGTGGCTACCCACTCCTTATGCCTTTTCCAGACCCCCAGAATGCAGAGGAGAGGAGCTATAATGCCACACATATGATCTTGCTCTCTCAGTTGCGCAGCACAGTCAGATACCCTGCAGGTGACGGGGTCTTGATGTGTCATGAGGGAGAGGCTTATCTACCAGCAATTGAAGTTGTGCAGCATCATAATTGCATATAAATGAGGTTGATTAGCACGCTCCATACATGGATGTTTCATGGCGCCGCTCAAGGCATGTTCAAGTACACATACTTACTAGGTTATAGTGATATAAACAGTAAATAGCATAGAAATGTGCATGGGCCATATGGTGTACACATTTCCTGTTTTTTTGGTGTCCACATATTTTCACGATCAAATCCATGCAAAGTTTTGCGAATGAGGCAATTAACTCTTTTCTGAGAATGAACTATGACATCAGACTTGAAAGTGCTGACCATCATCCCAGCTGTATCACACTTAGCAGCACTCTACATGTGTTTTGTCAATTTGGAAAAAGCATATGACTGTGTTTATCGGCATGCGCTGTGGGAAATAATGCAGGAATATGGGGTATCAGTGCCACTCTGTTATGCTCTACATTAGCACGAGAGAATTGATTCTGGCGTAAAGTGAAACTTATTTTCGGATGGTTATGAACATTTTAAAAGTGTACCAGATAGATAGATAGTACCTTATTTAATAAAATAATAAAATAATTATAATAAAATAATAAAAAACAACAACACCCCCTCAAATACACAAAAGAATTACAAAAATGAAGAAAACTTCTGAACTGGCTAAATATGATGAGCAGTCACAGTGAGGCATTATAAAGGCATATTGTTTAAGGTATGAAGGACCCCAGTAGCATTTCATGAATAATTCTTTGGCTAAGAGTTCACAATGCTATTGTGTCAGAGAGAATGTGCAACATTGTTTATAATGGCTATCAGTTTTTCTGGGGTCCAGAGTATGTCCCATACCTGAGCCTGCCCTTTAAATGAGCTTATTGATTCAGTGGACCTCTCTTGAAGTGATGTTACCAATCCAGCACACCACAGTGTAGAGCATTGCGGCGGTCATCACAGAGTTGTAGAAGATGTAAAGGATGTCTCTTCCCACATTAAAGGAGCGCAGTTTCCTGAGAAAAAAAGAGCCTGCTCTAGCCTTTCTTATGTAGCTTCTCTGTGTTATAAGACCAGTCCAACCTGTCATTGATGAAGTACTTGGGAATGTAAAAACTCCACTTTAAAGAGACATACTAGCCAGGAACTAAATTGAGAAACATTTGTGTAAAGTCTCTTAAAAATAAAAATAAGAGATTTAAAACTTTTACTGAATTTTACAGCAGCTAAAATTAATTGATTAACTATTATTCAAATTCAAACACTTTGGTCACTGTCTATCTACAATTGTATATTATAATAAAATATGAAGGCCTGTGTGTTCAGTCCCTCAAGGAAATCTGATTTGTCAGTTTAGTACAGAGAAAGGGCACTAAAGGTCTCATTTTTTGCAAGGCATGCTTCACAACAGCAGATTCTTCTTCTGAATACCAAAGTCAGAACGTTTGAGTCTTTTTTTTTTTATAGGTCGAAGTGGCTCTTCACCACACCTCCAATCTTGTTTCATTGGTTGGGCTCCAGGTTTGTTAACTCCTAATTCCAGTTAGCATTTGTTGAAGTCATCAGCCTAGAGGTTCACATAATTTTTCCAGCCTACACTGTAATTGTTTGAATGATGTATTCAATATGTACAAAAACAATCCAATAATTTGTACTTTATTAGCTAAGTCAAACATGTTTGTTCACTATTATACCTTAGATGAAGATCTGAGGGTATTTTTAGATACATTTATACATAAATGCTCTTATTTCGGAAGGGTTCTCATACTTTTCTTGCGACGTCTGACTAGCGATACTCATTCTATCTATCTATCTATCTATCTATCTATCTATCTATCTGATCATGGTGCTGAAGAGAAGTGATGTGCTGCATGTTGATTACACATGCAAGTGAGCATTTCCACGATACTCTGCACATGTTATAATAAATTAACATCAGTTAACTAAAACAGGGAGAGAATGAGCAAACTCCACATTAAATGCATTCCAGTAAGAAAAGGAAAATATGAGGTGATAGCTACAGTGCCATTTTGATCAAAAAATCAAAAAAGATATATTGAAATTTTCTGTTCTTACTGGTAATTTTATTTTAACTCTACATTTATTGATGCATTGTAGTTCACAAAACCTGCTTTATGATAGTGGCATACAATAAAAATTCAGTATATCCTGTAAGCGCTGTTAGAAATGCTTTCCTCCCTAATATCCTTGTAGCAGTAGTATATAATACCACTGTACTAAAGAGATCCAATGTTATTTCTGAAAACATGAAAAGCAAGTGAATAAATATGAAGAACGCTGTATGCATTAAGAATTATGGCTTGTGTGATTTACATTCAGAATATCCCATGTGGCCTCACAGAATAAACTGCATTGTGATGGAAAATGTACAAAGGAATCCATTCAAGGTGCTAATTGTTCAGAATTTTACAATGGAAACAGATCATTTAGCAGCAACCACATGTCTTCATAGTATACCTACAATGTGTTGAGTCGCAATGTTAAATCTGCCGAATGCTTCTTTACGAAGAAAGAGCCTGTGTAATTGTTCTGACATCTGTATCACTCAATTTAAACTCAACACCAGACAGTCTTTCAGTTTGCCTTGTACATCTGTCTAGAATATATTAAAAACGAGTGTGCGGAGGGATTTCTCCAACTTTCTCCTGCTGTTTTCAAGTGGATTTCAGTAACGCAATTAGCTCAGTGACAGCCGGATATCAAAATAGCAGTCTTGCTTCATTTTGTGGATTGTACAGTGTGGCAATTTAGGGATGTCAGTGCAACATGGAGAAGTTTGAGAGCATGTCTCATCATTATTCTGTGTTTTGCTGTGTCCCTGGCTGCTACTTGCCCTGTAACTGGAATGGAACAGGAGGAATACACTTTGTGGTACTTTAATTAGTATGAGTGTTGTGTGCAATGCCTAAGATGGCTTTAAACTCACATGGAAAGGGCACAGATGCAATCTCAACAGCTTTCTAAACTCAAACCCAAGGAACATCTACAGAAATTCAACTACTGTTATTAATTAATTTATTTATTTTTAATATATTAGACCTAACTGGTGGCAAAATGGTTCAGTAGTCTGTGCTATTGCCTCAAAAATTCCGAGTTTGCAGCACTGTCTGTGTGGAGTTTGTGTGTTTTTCCAGTGCCAATATAAGAATAAGAAATCTGACAAATGAGAGGAGACCATTTGGTCCATCAAGCCTGTTTGTTTATCTAATAGCTAAGGTTTCCCAATATCTCATCCAGATTCTTCCTAAAGGTTGTCAAGGTTTTTGCCTCAATTAAATCCCTCAGTAGTTTATCCCGGAGCCCCACAACTCTTTGAGTAAACAAGTGCTTCGGTTCTAAATGCTCTTCCCCTTAATTTCCACTCAGGTCCTTGAGTATGTTATTCAAACTTAAGCTGAAAGAATGCTGCTGGATCTACTTTCTCATTACCTTTGAGGACTTTAATAACGTGCATGAGATCCCAACACAGTCTTCCTCTGCTCGAAACTAAACAGGTTTAATTCTCCGAGTCTGTCACATTAGGATATGTCCTTAAGTCCTGGGATGCACTTGGTTTCTCTCCTTCGCACAGCTTCAGGTGCTGCTATGTCTTTCTTGTATTGTGGTGATCAGAGCTGCACATAACACTCCAGATTTAGTCTTCCTAGTGCATTATATAATTTGAGCATAAGGTCCCTTGATTATATTCAACAGTTTTTATGATATAACCTAACATTTATTTGCCTTTTTAATTGCTTTTATACATTGCCTAGTCAATGACAATGTTGGTCAATATTAACCACTAAATTACTTCAGAGGTTTGTGTAGAACAGTGTTTCCCATCTTGTATTTATAACGGACGTTCCTTTTGCCCATGTAGCACTTTTCTACATTAAATTCCATTTTTCAAGTGTTCACCCAGTTCTGAAGGTTTTCCAAGCCTTTTTGAATTCTTTTTGCTGCCTACTCAGCGTCTGCCATCCCAGTGTCTGTGAATTTCACAGGTTTACTAATTATACTAGAATTTATGTCATTAACCTAAATCACAAAAAGGGACTCCACTGATGATCTTGCTCTTCTCTTATCCGCCCTCTTTGTCTCCTGCCAGCTACCCAACTAGAGATCCGGTTTTGTAGATTACTTCTGAAATCAACACCTATATAATATACAGTATTTTAACCTACAGCTATCTATATTTGTATACCAGTATTCATCCCAGGTCTTAAAGATGTGACTACTAGGTTGACTGGCATCTCTAAGTGTTCCCTGCAAAGAACTGGCATCCACCGCAGGTCTGGTTCCTATGCTCTGACATTTACCATAAACTGGATTTATCAGGTTTGTGATTGGATGGATGGACAGATGAAACCTCAGATCTCACATTTTTTTCAGCTTTTTTCCTTATAATTCCTTTTGCTTTTATTTTGGAAGCATCTTTTTTTTCTCCAGCTCCCAAAGTTTTTTCTTTGTTTTTTTTTTTGTTCTCCTGGCCATCAGACCTTACTTTATTATTTGTTACTTAGCATTGCCTAATTTTATTTTTATATTTTTCTTTCTTCATCCTGTAAAGCACTTTGAGCTACATCATTTGTATGAAAACATGCTATAGAAATAAATGTTGTTGTTGTTGTATCTGACGGTGTTACTTTGTTTTTTACATTTCTGTAGTTATTGGGGAGGACTTTCTGCTATGGTTCAGTAGCCTTGGCACATGTGTCAATTCATGAGGTTGTTGGTGTCCTGTAATCTGAGAAAAGAAAAGTTCATAACCCAGTTTTCTGTTAATAACCAATATTAGCAGTTGTCACTGTCCACCGTTGCTATGCTTGTATTTGTCACTGAGCACTTTCTCGTGCTGCCATCATTCCATACCCTCGGTGTTGTCTGGTGCCTTCATCGGTATATTCTCCCTGATATGTTTTGCGAAGATACATGCAGATCTTCTTCTTCTATTCCTTGTTTCAAAATCCATTTTCCTTTGCTCAAAACATTTTTCATCCATCCATTATCCAACCCACTATATGCTAACTACAGGGTCACGGGTGTCTGCTGGAGCCAATCCCAGCCAACACAGGGCACAAGGCACGGAACAAACCACGGGCAGGGTGCCAGCCCACCGCAGCAAAACATTTTTAACCCATGAAAATAAAATAAATAAGTTGTATAACTAATGATATCCTTTTAACTGAATCAATTAAAAGAAAGTAGCTGAAATAGAGGCAACTATTACTATGAAGATTCAAATTGTATTCAAGGGGCTGCCCTTCATCCCAGAACATCCTATTCCACTGAATAATTTACAAAACATCTCTTCCTTCTAAGATATCTAACATTTTACCACAAGTTAGTCTTTTCTCTTTCTTTTAAATCCAGCTTTTGCCATTAATTGTACTGAGCCAAAAGAGAAAGCACTGAAGACAAAGTCTATTGCACTCTTCATCTATGCCTAATTTATAATTGATAAAGCTTTTAAAGGTTAGAATTTTTGTTCTGATGAGATATGTCAAGAACAACGAAGATGCCAAAGAACAAATATTCTGATCCCAAGGCACTAAAGCTTTAACGTTCTTGGCTCCTGCAGTATAACTCATAACAAATAATTGTAATATAAAATTAAAAGAAAACAAATCTGAATGGTACCGTTAAACTGTAAAAAGCCATAGTTTAGAGAAATTCAGCAAACTCCTTTAGCTCAAAGTGGTATGCAGGGTGCAGACACTCTTGGAAAAATAAATTACATTATTTTATTTTGCGCATAATGTTAGTCTGAAAATACACACACTTACACACCTTAGAACAGGTGGTGGAAACCAAAAGACTCAAACGTTAAAGAAGGGGAAGCCCCTAACTTAGCACTGAATGCTGATTTAACTTCTTAAAACAGACATAGGCACCACATGAACATCACCAAACAAGTCTCTGTTCCAACAGGAACACAGGCAATTTGTGTGTCGTAGACTCGTTTTCATCTTTCCAGTTGTGTCCAGGTAGTTTGATTCAGAAAAAGGATGAAGGCATGATGAATTTCAACAAAATGGCATACAGATATTACATTATGAAGACACAACAGATAACCACAAATGAGCATGGAAGCTGCCCTTTACTCCTTGTACTGAACTGATTGCCCAATAACTGATACACCTACAAAGAGAGGGTCGCACGGTGGTGCAGTGGCAGTGTTGTTGCCCTTCAGTAAAGGGACCAGAGCTCATGTGCCGGGTCCTCCCTGTGTGGAGTTTATGTCAATCTGGTGTTTATATGGGTTTCCTCCTACTGTCTAAAGACATGCAGTTTAGGTGAGTTGGCATCGCTAAATTGGCCCTAGCATGTGGTTGGTGTGTGTGTGTTCACCCTGTCCAGGGATTTTTCCTGCCTTGTGCCCTATGCTAGCTGGGTTTAGGCTCCAGCACCCCCTCTTCCCCCTCCATCCCTAGCCTGAATTAAGCAGGTTAGAAAATGACATGACTGAAAATACAGTATATTCAAAAAGTACTCAGGCCAATCAATCTACACTTAATATCTTCACTTAAAATCCCATAAAGACAAAGTGAAAACATGTTTAAAAATGTATTAAATCTCAAAAAGTGAAATCTCTCATTCATTTAAACATTCAGACCCTTTTCTGTGGCACTCCAAACTGTGCTCAGGTGCATCCTGTTTGCTTTAATTGTCCTTGAGATGTGTCTAGGACTTGACTGGAGTCCACCTGGGGCAATAGAATTCATTGGACATCATTTAGAAAGGCACACACACCTGTGTATAAAAGGTCCCACAATTCTCACTCCATGTCAGGACAAAAACTTTCTTAGACCTCTGCAATCAAATTGAGATTGGGCATAGATCGGTGCAAGGGAGATGATGAAGAACCTAATGGTCACTCAAAGAGAGCTTCAGAAATGAGCCTCTGTTGAGGTGGGAGAACCTATTGAAAGGATGACCATCTCAGCAGCACTCCAACAGTCAGATGTTTATGGTAGAGTGGCTAGATGGAAGTCAGTCTTGAGTAAGAGGCATATGAAGTCCAACGTCATCAAGTCCAAGGAATTCGCTGTAGACCACTGTGATTAGATCAGGGCAAGGGTCTAAAACAATTTCCAAAAGGAGCACAGTGGCCTCAATAACTGTGAAATAGAAGAAGGTTGGAAGCACCAGGGGCCTCATGTATAAACGGTGCGTACGCACAGAAATGTTGCGTAAGAACTTTTCCACGTTCAAATCGCGATGTATAAAACCTACACTTGGCGTAAAGCCACGCACTTTTCCATGGTACCTCATGCCTTGTCGTACGCAAGTTCTCCGCTCGGTTTTGCAAACTGGCGGCACCCAGCGTCAAAGCAATGGTACTGTTCTTGTGTAATTACTCATTATTTTCATGACGCGGCTTTATAAATACACAGAAACTAACCGCATATTGTTTATTAGTGTAATGCATCTGATTGTAATTAACTCGTAACAATATAATGGTCCAGGGAACAGCCATAGTATTCCAAATACCATAACTGCTCTCACTTCTCCTTCTTCTTCTTCTTCTTCTTCTTCTTCTTTCAGCTCCTCCCGTTAGGAGTTGCCACAGCGGATCATCTTTTTCCATATTACTCTCACTGCACCACTCGAAGTATTTATATCACTGTATCTGAGTGTGAATCACAGCAGCAGCTGATCGGAAAGAGAATTATCGGTATACAGCTTTAAGGACACGCTGTCTCAGCCACTGCAAAACGTTTTAAAGCCTTTCCTGTACAGACCTCGCGGTTCAGAAACAGTTTAATCCCAAGAACTTTAAATGCACTCAATCAATTGCTCCTTGTAGAACGGTTTGTACTTATAAGTACAATCACCCCACTGTAAACTTGCACTACAGTTATAATATCTCACAACCTGGGCCACTTTATAAAGCGCGTATTTACATATGATGACGATATCATTTTTAAGGTGAAATGCAGCAAAATATGTTTGTTAAATTATACACATAAAACTTTAACTTCATTTAAATAATCTATATTCTTCACTGGGAGTGTCGTGAAGGATAGAATAATTAAACATGTACTACGAAGATATTTCAATGTTCTTTAAACGTTTTGAAGAATCGGCGCTAAGCTTACAGATGGCTTAACGCCTATTACAGAGCTGATTGTATGGCGATCGGTTACTTGGGGAAAGAAAAGCAAGGACTCTTGGCGCTACGCAATATATATTGAATATAAAACAGAAAGAGAAAATAACAACACAGCTAAAAGCAGCACAAATTTCGACAAAAGATAAATGCTTGTCATGAGCACGAGGCTCATGAAACACATGTTTAATAATGTGCTTTAGCTCCTATCATCATGAAAATGACATCACGTATACATCTCAGTATTTTAGTTATTCAGAGAGCTGTAATATCACAAATGTAATGGACTCTGTGTCCAGTTGGAGGAAGAGAGCCAGTTTAAGAAGCAAGTAGTGATTCACACACATAGATCACATACAGTAGAAGATCAAATACAAAACAAAGCATTTAACGTGCTACTTTAATTACGATGTGATTTGAGAAACTGGTTAATTAAACGATTTTAAGATGAAGTTTATAATGTTCTACTAAATGACAAAATAAACTATGTGATTAAAGTGGAAATGTCGAGATTGAAGTTGACATTTCGTGCTTTTTCCCCACCGTGTGCCTTTTTTCTCTGTACCCTAATAAACTTTCATATGACACTCAGACGGTGGGCTACAACTCTTCTTTTCACGGCAACTTTGATATGTGACTTCTTTTTTATTTCCGGCACTGTGCGATTTTGTGAATGTGAGCTTTCAAGTTTCTCCAACACGCTATGTCACTCGATCAACTTCATTTTGTTGATTATACCACGGTTTATTTGAACAAATAGTATGTTTTTCCTTTGCCTCCACTTGGTATTCACTGAAATTCTTATTTTTTCCCCGTGCTTTTCCCATTGTCTTTTCACAGAAGGCTGCGCTTAAGGGCGATTTATATTGATTTGCATATTCAAATAGGCATAATTCTGGGAGGATTTGGGGCGTTACATAATGCGCGTGCACAAGCGTTAGTTTTCACGCTGATCGGGATTTATGTAGCGGAAGAACGTGGAAGTTGGAGTATGCACAGATTCCTGCATCTGGATTTTTCTGTGCGTAAACACATTTCGGCTTTTGTGCTTACGCCATGTTATAGTGCGAGTTCTACGCATGGCGTTATACATGAGGCCCCAGGACTTTCCCTAAAGTTGGTAGTCTGGTTAAACTTATTAGTTGGGTAAGAAGACCATTTACTAGGGAGGTTCTCATTCTAACTGAGCTTCATAAGTCCTCTGCTGAGGTGGAACAACCTGTAGCAAGGAAAACCAACTCAGCTGGAATGCATCAATCAGGTGTTTATGGTAGAGTGGTTAGACAAAGGCCACTCTTGAGTAAAGGACATATGACACCATTTAAAGGGCTTTAAGAACAGTCTAACAAGAGAAAACTCAAACTCTTTAGGCAAAACTCAAATCACTATGTCTGTCGAACTGAGGGAAGGATGAGCGCAAAATGAATGAACAAATGAAGGAAAAGCAAAAACAAAGTGAGGTCCTTAAAGAAAACCCACTCCAGAGTGCATGAGACCTTGGACTGGAGTGCTGGTTTACCTTTCAGCACAATAATGGCCTGAAGTATAAAGCCAAGACAACACTGAAGTGGCTTCAGGACAAGTCTCTAACTGTTCTTAAGTGGTCCAGCTGTAACAAATCTTCCCCGCCATACTGCTCACCTTTCCTACTTTAAGTCAGCTGATGAAAAGGATAGGCAAATATATGCAACCTGCAGTGATCCGCTGTACACCTTTTTTTGAAATGTTCACACAGACAAATGAACATATACAGTATGAGAGAAAAAAATAGCTAGAGGACAATATCCATAAGCACTGAGGTATGTATTATGCAAAAGAAAAGACAATAGGAGAAAAGAACAACAACAATTCTTTTCCCCAAAATAAACCTTATATGCGCAAATAAAAAATAATATACACAGTGGATACATCACTCCCCCAGTTCCCCTTCTGAAGTTCACATACAAGTCCAAAGTTCTAGCACAAGTGTTGGCAGCAGGTGACTGAAGTGTCCCAAACAGTGAAAGTCTTAACAGTCAGTCTGTGCCATGGTAAAGAAAAATAAGGTCCTTGTGAGCTCACCCGAGTTCAGTGGAATGCCAAATTCACAATTCAGGAGTGAATCGTGGACTTCCACCTAACAAACAGGTCTTTAGGAGCTACAGAACCTCTTCTCATGGCCCGGGCACATGCTGATCTGTCAGATTTTTTCCATCTTCCTGATGGCTGTCCACTCCTTCTTTTTAAAAGTAGAGAGGTTTATGCAAATTCCCCCCAGAAAAAAAAGACACCGGTTATCCTACCTTCTGGGGCGCCACTGTCAATCACAGTCTGTATGTACTATCTACACAAGCCCAGAATAATACATTACATCTGTTTATGTGGCAGCACTACACAGCCAAAGCTTAGACTTAAACCCCAAAAGGCATCAATGGAGAGACCGGAAGATGGCAGCTTAGAGAAACTTCTCAACCAATCTAACAGGGCTTGGGAGGATCTGCCAGGAAGAATGGAATAAACTGCTCAAATCCAAGTGTGGTAAGATTGCATGGAGACGTAAATCTGTAACTGCTGCCAGAGGAGCTAACACAAAGTACTGCATTAAGGATCTAAATGCTTATATGCAGTAAATGAGAGTTTAAGAATTTAGATTTTTTCTAAATTTGCAGACTTTTCAGGAAAATATGTTTTCACTTTGTCATTATGTATTATTGAGTGTAGATTGTTAGGCAAAAATAGCAAATATATCCAATTAAAATGAATCTACAACCTTTAAAAGTGTGCAAAACGTGTAGGGGTCTGAATACTTTTGGAATCCACTGTATATAAAACTGTCATCCATATTGGGGTATCTTTTCTTTGGACCAACAGCTAAAAATATTGTAAAGAACTGATGATTTTCCTTTTTGCACATATGATAACTCCATTTGAGGTCTTGACAAACTCTAGATTAACTAGTGCTGTTCAAAACAAAGGAACATAAAACTGAATATTACTCACTGTCACACTGAGATTTTAATAAAACATTGATGTAGGTTTTGCTTAGGGTCATCCACAGGATTCAGTTTTTCCCAAGGTAAAAGTTCACGATCAAATCATTCCCTCTGGTATCCTTACTCTTGTGTGCTCCTTGAATCTCCCTGAACATTGAACTGTCAGCGTATCTGACAATTGCCTTTATCTGTTATTGAAACTGTCAGCTGTTTCAGGTTCACTTTACCATTTATTGAAAGCTGCTTTTCCTGCTTTTGATGACTAATTCTCAGAGTTTGTTGTCAAAGCAGACTCAGGGAGTCCTGTAAGCTTACAATTTGCATACAGTATGTAAGGCATAGAGATGAAGGGATGGTCAGCTTTACTGACTGTGAATACATATTATGTCTGCAACAGAGAGTAGTTTTGGATCCCAGCTTCTGTTTAAAATATTATAGTGTGTTAATAAAGTGTAATAAAGTGGCCACTTGGTCACTTGGTGACTTTACTTATTATAACAGCTACAACAACGACAAATTATTTTATATATTGCACTCTTAACTGAGTGGAGGGGGTAGAGCTCTGTGAACAATTCTCAGTTAAAATACAAGTTTAGATTGTACTAATTACATAATATAGAACTGGTACACATAAAAACCATGGTGTTTTAAAACATACTGTGAAAAAGGATTAAACATAAATGGATACCAACAATATTTCTCCATTAATTAATTGATGAACTATGGCCAGTTGATAATGGAGGAGATTAAAATTGTACAAGAGAAAACAACCACAATGTCGCAGTCCTGGAGACCTCGGCCAACTGGCCACCTATCCCATTCTGAATATTCTCTAGTGGAGTCTGCGCTGAGCCCTCCAATCTTGAACACGAGAACAGTCTACACAAGAACAGGCCATTCAGCCCAACAAAACTCGCCTGTCCTATCCACTTAATTCTTCCAAAATAACCTCGGGTGTTGAAGGTCCTTAAAGTTCTACTGTCTACCACACTACTTGGTAGCATATTCCATGTGTCCATGGCTATCTGTGTGAATAAAAATTCCACTGTGGTAGAATGAGCCTGTGTCTTAAAATCCTCCAAGACAGCACCTCCTGAAGGGGATGGAGGGGATTTTTTTATGATGGCATGCGATTTTGACATCATCCTCTTTTGCACAACAGTTTCCAGGGAGTCCAGGCTTCGATCTGTTCACTCTGATATGTTTGTTTGGGCATTGTGCTTTTTTGTGCCCAGGTTGCTTCCTCAGGAGATAGCAACATAGAGCAGCATAGTGACAACTATGGACTAGTAGAGCATTTCCAGCAGCTTACTGCACACATCAAAAGACCAGAGTCTCCTTAGGAAGTACAGTCTGCTCTGGCGCTTCTTGTACAGAGCCACTGTGTTGTCAAACCAGTCCAGTTTGTGGTTTATGTGAATCCCCAGGTACTTGTAGCTCTGCACCCCTTCCACATTCTGCCCTCAAGAGGCTTCTTGGCAGGCTGAAGTCCACAACCAGCTCTTTTGCCTTGCTGATGTTGAGCTTCTGGTTGTTGTCCCTACACCACAATACGAAGTCCTCCAGGACTTTCATGTACTTGGACTTACTTTTATTATTAATGCAGCCTATGATGGATGAGTTATCATGAAAATCTCTGTAGATGTCAAGTGTTGGTATTGTGCTGGAAATCTGTTATGTAGATGGCGAACAGGAAGGGAGACAGGATGGTTCCCTGGAGTGCTCCAGTATTACACACCACCATCTCTGACACACAGTCTCTTAGCCTCACAAACTATTGTCTGTTGGTCAGGTAGTCCATGATCCAGGAGATTATGGGAGTATCATGATTCAAAGCCTTGATCTTTTTCCTCAGTTGATGGGTAGAATGGAGTTAAAAGCACTTGAAAATTCAAAGAGCATGATCCAGACTGTGGTGCCGGCTTTGTCCACGTGGGAATAGATTCCGTGGAACATGGAGATGAGAGCATCTTCCACACCTATATGTGCCACACCTCCTAATGTTCCTGTGAAATTTACCCTTGTAAGAGATGGCTGGTAGCTCAACTTGACTAGGACACCCTAGATATGGAAGGATGGGGGAAGGCAGCTACTTTAGGGCACTGTCTCCCCCGAGAAGCTAGATGGCAGCTCCCCGGGATTACAGCGGTGCCCCAGATACCTGTAATATGAGACTTGGAGTTCTTTATCTCAGACATGCTGGGTGCTGTGGGAACTGCCAGGGGGTGCTGTGGAGAACTTATGTGGTATGAGGTTTTCAGGTTGACCAATATAAAAGAAACCACCATAAACCCAGTCGACCCAGAGTTGGGTGGATGGTGGACAAAGCTTGTTGGAAGGAGTGGAGGAAAAAAGAAAGAAAGAAGGAAAGGACCTTTTGTGTGCTTTATTGCCTGTTTACTTGTGGCTGTGGTGGTGAAGAGGAGTTTATTAAAAATAGAGTCTGTGTGTTGGGGTTGAGGAGTGACAGTGCCCTCTAGTGTCCACACCCTTAGCAAGTTTTCAACTGTGCTCACATGTTCTGCGTGAACTCATTTTAAAATAACAGTCACTGATGCTGCACCCACAAGAGTATAAAGGAAGCCAGAAGAGAGAGGAATGGAAAAGAAAGGAAAAGATTTGAGGAAGTAACAGGAATAAAAGATGGGAAAGCAGAATCGGTTGGGAGCCAGAGTCAAAAGATGTCAGCAAAGCAGTCTGGGGAAACTTTGCTGGGTGGACCAGATCACTCCTGTGGTACTTTGGAGAGCAGCAGTTATCAAGGCTCTTAAGCATTCCAAAGTCAGCAAGGTGATAGGGAAGATGAATCTGGACTCAGGATGTCCTGGAGGGAGCCAAGAGATGGTGGCCAGGACTTGGAGGTGTGTCTTGGAGGACACTAAGGGACGGTGGCCAGGTAGGGAGTCAAAGGACCATTTCTGTAAGGGTCTCTGCCCTGCTGAGCATACCCGGGATATGCATGAGCGGGGCAAGATGAGACTGAGAGAACATAATGGACAAAGGGTTTTTCGAAGGCTTATTCTAGCTTCTTTTTATCCTTGGTATTAAATTCACAGAATAGAAACCTTACAGTTAATGTTCTTTTCCATTACTTTGACTCAAGTTTATCTAGCCATACTGGTCTAAAGTAAATATCAAGACACACACTTTCTTTTCTTCAGTGGTATTTATGTCTCTATAATTGAGCGGTAGTGTATTATTGATTATGTAAAGTATAAATCATTCTCTTGCTTTATTTTGTGTTGATCTATGTTACCTAACTATTATTAAAAAGAAAACAAAGGGGTTTTTTTTGTTTATATTTAATAATCTGTAAGTAACAAAGAGGGAAATTTGTTAGGATGAAAAGCAAAAGAACTTCATTTATTTACTTGCTGCAGAATTCTCCAGAGGACTCCAACATTTTCACATGGGGTTAGTACAGAACTTTAAAAATTTTGCAAGATTATTATAACCTAAATTTTCTTTGGAAAAGAAGGCATATGTTAAATAAATATCCTCTAAATATAACCATGTTTCAGTCTTGTCCTCCTGTTCCTTTCTTTCTCCTCAGTGGATGGCGATTGGTCGTGCTGGTCTTCTTGGTCTAAGTGCTCCGTGACCTGTGGAGGCGGGCACTATATGCGAACTCGGACCTGCACCAATCCTGCACCAGCCTATGGAGGTGACATCTGCCTGGGGCTGCACACAGAGGAGGCTCTGTGCAACACTCAACCTTGTCCAGGTATTTGATTTCCACTGGTTGAAGAGATATTTCATTTTGAAAACTGTACTTTACATCTCTATTAATGAAAAAACATTCAGATATTTAAAATAAATGTTGCTTTACAGTCTGTAAGACAATAATTGATCAATTTTGTTGAATGAATCAAGCAGGATGTACTTTAGATGACTGAATAGGGCTAATAATAAATAATAGAAAATGTGTTCCTGACACAGACAACAGAATATATGAAAATGTGAGATTGCAGGTAAGGAGTTTGTAAGGTTTCTAAACTCTTTTGGGAACCCCCGACAGGACAATCCCGAAGTGCGATCGCAGTGTCTGTGGAAGACAGTTTATCGGTTGCCGTTCCCAACACTGCAGCAGCTCACAGCTAAAGCAGATCCGAGTCGATTGCAGTCGCACTATAAGAGCTTGTCATTGGTGGGTGATACAAGGAATATTACAAATGCAGGGTACAGGATTATTTGGCCACTAACCTGCCCACGACCTTGCCTGACTGCCGTGTCTGTGTATAGGAGAATGGTACATCCCACTACAATAAATAACCATGTTGTTCCTGTTTTAAGCTAAACACAGTACTGAGACTCAGCCTCATGTTTTGGGGTGCAGGACAGAGACTTACACGTCTCAAGTTCTTTATATGTAAGTTAAGTCATACATGCATACATTCAATCACTGAGCAAATTATTAGGGACACCCTAATATCTTGATTATCTAATCAGCCAATCATGTGGCAACAGCAAAATGCATAAAATCATGCAGGTACAGGTCAGCAACTTCACTTAACGCTCACATCAAACACCAGAATGGGGAAAAAATGAGATCTCAGTGATTTCAACTGAGGTTTTAATTGTTGGTGCCAGACAGGCTGGTTTTAGTATTTCTATAACTGGGATTTTCATACAGATCAGTCTGTAGAATTTACTCAGAATGATGCGAAAAACAAAAAACATCCAGTCAGCAGCAGGTCTGCAAATGAAACATCTTGTTGATGAGTGAGGTCAGTGAGGAAGGCCCAGACAAGTTCGAACTGACAGGCAGGTTACAGTAACTCAGAGACCCACGAAGAACAACCATGGTGAGCAGAAAAGCATGTCAGAATGCACAACACGTCAAACCTTGAAGTAGAAGTGCTACAACAGCACATGACAGTGCCCTTCCTTTCTTGTCAGCTAAGAACAGACAGCTGAGGCTGCAGTGGACACAGGCTCATCAAAACTGGACAGCTGAACACGTTGCCTGGTCTGATGAATCTTGATTTTTGTGGAGGCACACAGATGGTTGGGTTCAAAATTTTTAGTACCAACACTATTACTCCATACACCCATCCAGCTGTGTGTAAACAGTCCCAACTAGTGGTGGTAATGTAAAAGTGTGGGGAATGCTTTCTTTGCACACTTTGGGCCCATTAACCCTTAAACTGCCGGAACCGGCTATAGTCGGTTCCCAATGCAATTTGCCAGCACGCCGGAGCCGAGTATATTCGTCAACTTACATTCATTGAATGTCACAACCAGCTATAGTCGTTTCCCAGTGCAATTTGCCAGCATGTTGGAGCTGATCAGTCTGTGCCGTACATTTGTTGAGCAGCCAGCTCATGACCACGCAGCCCCCTGCTGCACTGTAGCATCACTGCCCCTGAACTAGACTAGCCTGACAGCATCAGCGTTGGCCTCTGTGTGCTTGAGTGCAGCCAGTTCAAGCACAGTTGGCACGGTGATTTACTGAATTTCATCAATGGCGTCAGTTGCACCTTGTTCCAGTAGCTTTTTAATAGTTTTTACAATTCATTGGCAGTGTGTAAAATGATCAGTGTTGCAATAATTGTGATGCTCTCTGCATGAAAAAAAAATGTGCTCCATTAAAATTTCACTTTTTCTTGGTGAACTGTGACATTTACTTAAAAATGCAGCAAAAACGTATTGGGCGTCCAGGGGTGCATTAACCCCCAAATATGTGGCAGTTTAAAGGTTAATACCAATCAGTCATCGCTTTCATGCCATGGCCTATCTTAGTATCATTGCTGACCATGTGCATCGCTTCATGGCCACAATTTACCCTTCTTCTCATGGTTACTTCCCACGCAATAATGCACAACGTCAAAATGCAAACATCATCCCAAACTGGTTTCATGAAAATGACAATGAGCTTGGTGTTCTTTAGTGGTCACCCCAGCAGGAATTACTAAAAGCAGGAACCAGCTCAGAACAGGGTGCCAGTCCTTCACACGGCACACACATGTACCACAATGGCCCAATTTCTCAGCTGCAAATCTTTGATCATGTAGGAGAAAAACTTGAATACCCAGGTGACACAGACACTGGGAGAATGGGCGCCCTTGTGCAGGATTCAAACCTGTCATGCTACTTTGTTATCTTATAAAATAGAGCCCTTTTATAGACTGGGGATACCACAATCAAACTTTATTGAGCTTTTAAAAAATATTTTTAATTTTATTTTTTTCTTACCACTTACAGAGAAGTTGGCCACAGAGAGTCATTGTATATGCAGGCAGCAATATGTGTGTTATAAAACCAGGCCTGTGAGGGCTGCCATTCCACCACAAGAGACTCACACATGCACACTCGCATCTGGCTATAATAGAGAGACAAATCCATTAACAGCATGTCTTTAGACTGTGGGAGCAACTCCACTCACGCATATTGAGAACATGCAAATTATAGGAGACACATGGCAGCTCTCCCCAAGCTCCGTGAAAAAGCAACACCCACTGCATCATTAATTATTGTGCTAGATTACTTTACAGTATAGCAACACAGATGAAGTTACAGAGGCTGGATGGGCAAATTTCAGACATCTTCCGACCTCTGAATTAAACTTGAACATGTGGAAGTACAGTAGGCAGAACATTAGCAAAATTACATGTTGCGATGGTAGTTTCAAAATACAAAACTGTCCTTCAAAACATTACCTTTACAAAGAAAAAGAAATACTTATTCAGATGGATGTGCTGAAATGAGGCTATGCATTCATGACAAAATATAAATGACACAAGCAAGGTTCAGATTTCAAAACAAATCTAATCGTTCTTCCTCTTCTGAGTAACTTCCTGATTTTGTCTAATTGGATTAATTGGGCTTGAGTATGTTACATGTTCCTGTCTAACCCTCAGGCTGTCTCTCGCTCTGTCTCTGTCAGGTCTAGACAGTAGGGTTACACAGCTACAAGTGGGCATTATTAAAATTACAAGAGTACACATATTATTATTAAAATATTAATATCAGCGGTGCTAACTGTATCAACTGAGCCCAGCGGAGGGTGGGTGACCAGCTGGCCTACGTCATTCTGACTTTCATGATGCAGAAACTGATTACCATCAGACCTAACAATTTGATTTGCTTGATTCCGTCTTCTGACCGTGGCCCTCCAGAGATTTTTTTTCTCCTATGGCCCATCATAGGAATTTGTTGTTTTCCTCTCCTCCATGTCAGCTGGCCAGCTAATCACATTCAGGAATCAAACTCCATCTACATCTTAAATCAACCGAAACCACTATGGACTGCCTTATTGTTTCTACTCAATGGGTTGCCATGTACATATGCCTAGGTAAAATGTAGATATATACTGTATATATTATTTATTTTTATATATGCTAATTAGATCTGGTTGCTCTATTGACTGTCATTAGAAAACCTTTTTCTGATAAGAGTGAAGAATTGTTTTGCACTTTAGTGGTGTGATAAAGGCGCTATATAGCGCCCGACCCGGCACAGACCATGCTGAGGCACGTGTTCACACTCAAAGGCTTTTTATTATTTTTTCTTCAGCCGTGGGCACACGTCTTCCCGTGTCCCACCGGCCCAACACAGTCCAAAGCACAAACACACAAAAACCAAACACTTTCCTGCTCCACCACTCCTCCCAGGCAACCTCGTCCTCTTCCTCCCGATTCTGGCCTCGAGTGGAGGTGGCTGGCCCTTTTTATACCCCACCCGGAAGAGTTCCAGGTGGCTGACCACCTGGTCCTAATTGCCCTTCCAGGTGGGGCTGAGAATTCCATACAGCTCCCCCTAGCGGCCACCCGAGCCCCCAACCAGGCTGTGGAGGACTCTATCTCCCATGGAGCCCTGCGGGTGGTTGGGGAATCACTGTCCGCCATGTAGGCTGCCACCAAGCGCCCCGGGGGAGATACTGAGCTGTCCATGGTGGCTCCCCCGGAATATACACATCAGGGGCGTCCCGGCCGGGCATGGAACCCGGCTGTCCGTCACAGTGGTTAAACTTTGCTTAACAATACCTGGCTGATTTTGTATTTAGTATACTTACAGTACATTTATTAGAAATGATCATAGTATTAATTAATGATAATAATCAAAGTAAATGTGATATATGTTTGTTTTTGTTGATTAATCAGTGGAGAGCACCTTGAGTTGCATGTAAATGTATGATAAGGTGCTATATAAATAAAGTTATGTACACTATATATATAAAATCCTAAGCCTAAAAGTGCAATGATTTTGTGCAACAATTTTGTGTGCCTTTTTATGTCACGTTTTTTGTCACACTTTAAATCGGGCATATTTTAAAACCTACATATATATGTTTGGTATCGTTTTTTCAGAATTTAGCAAACTTTAATGAGATTTTCAGATTCTTATTCCATTTTTAAATTATAAGCTAAAAAATATCAAGAACTCACATCCCGCGAGACGAGACTTTGTGCAAAAAGATTTAACTACGCCTAGATGTACAATGTATGAGATGCCGATTACACGCACAGCAACAGCAGCAATCCAACAACTGATCAAGCAAAGAGGAGGTAAAAAAAACTGTATTTGTTTCCCATTGTACCACTGTTTAAGAGGGGGTTTCAGAGGAGTGACCACATCTCCTTGGGGTGTGTTCAGCACCCCTCTTCACAATGCGAGTGACAGAGACGCGAAGTGGCTGGCGCATATCACAGGCCAGGGGGGTTGACAAGCAAAGCAAGCAGAGAGTAACCACCTAGTTATTATTATTATTGTTATTGTTGCAGGGATCTGTCAACACCTAATGTCAATGGATTCTTGCTCTTCTGCATCAGCCTTTTAGGTAGCTTGCTGCCTTTAGAAAGACGGCTTGGATTTGCTGCACTGGTTGGAATTCATGTGAGACTTTGGCTTGACATCTGTATAGGTTAGAGCTGCTCATTTAAATGATGAAATGCCAGCTCATACTGTTGTTTACTCATTTCCAGGCTGATGCAATTTGTCAGAGCCATTATATAACCTTACTTTCAAAATCGCTGTCCCCAGAAACCACTTCCATCTCCTTGCAATGGTGCCCAACTCTTTGAAACAACAGGGTACTCTTTGTTTCTGCTGTCATTGTGTGGGAGATAGCAAACACACATCAGCAAGGGTCTTTGAATGCTTTGTTGCCAGGATGTTAAATGCTGTGCTGGCATGCAAGTGTTTTCTATGCAGCAAACTGTTCCTCACATGTGGGTAGGTGAATCCCCTACTGTCGAGGTGCAGATGTATTTCTTGGCTGTCTTAATTCACTTAATTGACGTTAAAAATTACATTCCACTTCCATATCTCAACTTTCAGACACTCCCTTCATAGCCATTCTGTAACACCACCATGATCTTCCTCATTCAGACTTTAGGTCTTCTACTCATTCCACTTCTCACACCAATATAGCACAACACTGGTGCCAAACCAATGGATTTGTACATTTTTACATAGCTCTTAAAGGTTGTTTGCTGTCCTAAAAGGACGCCTCACAATTTAGAGCTCATATGTGACTTTGGCGGACTTCCTGTTTTTATGTGCACTGTACCTGCTTATTTTAATGATGGAATGCCAGCTCATACTTTGGTTATTCATCCATAAATACTGGAGTGGCTTTGAGTGACCCAGCTAAAGTCCAGACTTAAAACTCATAGAACATGTGTAGAGAGACCTGAAAATGACAGGTTAAAGACGCTTCCGATCCATTTTAATGGAGCTTGAGAGGATCAGTCCAAAAGAATGGGATAAACTGTCTAAATCCAAGTGTGCAATGCTTCTAGACACTTACCTAAGAAGACTCAAAGCTGTAATTGCTGCCAACGGTGCTTCAACAAAGTACCAACAATTAAGGGTCTCGGTACTTATATGAATGAGAGATTTCAGTTTTTGATTTTTAATAAATTTGCAAACCTCTCTGAAAATATGTTTTCATTTTGTCATGATGGGTCATTGAGTGTAGACTGATAGGCTCAGAACAGGAAGATTTTCCATTAAAAATAAAACCTACACCACAATAAAGTATGCAGAAAGTGAAGAGCCTAAATACTTTTTTAATCTGCTCTACATGTCCTATGTGTTTTTATGATAATGTATACCATTTTGTGTACGTTTGTCCTCTTTGGCTTTATTTTGGGTGAGGCGGTTTGTTAAAAGGTCCTCCAAATATCACGGTGCCCTTTTATTTTTATTTACCTTTCTAGGCTCCTTCAATAATAATGAAAATAGTAATAATAATAATAATAGTAATAATAATAATAATAATTGGATTGGTATTGCAAGTGAAGCCCCATATCGTGTCCTGAAATATTTTTTTCCATGTTTCCAAGTAAACTAGAAAATTGAATTCATTTGAAGAGAAATGATGGATTGATGTTACCATATAATTTTGGAGGCTTTGAATTGTCAGACATGGTTCAGGATTTAAAATACTCTGATTTAGCTGCCCCCTTGCACAGCACTCTCTGCTATTTATTTTCCTTTGAAAAGAAAAAAAGGAGCTAATTAAGAGCACAGTGTGCTCGGGTGGACATGCTGTCATTTTCGTAGGACTGTTTGGGAAATCAAGGGAGGTTATCTGTTGGAGGAAAGGCCAGTGGACCCATGAGGAACTATAAAGGTGTCTTTGTAAAATTAACAACTACCTTGCTTATCCTTTTGAGACTTATGTTCCTTATGTTATTGCTTGCAGCTATCTTTGTACTGAAGGAAAAAAAGAAATATAATATTTTCAGGAATGAGAAAATTACAGCTCGTGTAATTTTGCAAAAAGTTGTCAAGTTGCTTTCAACCATCTGACCAGCAATACACCTTGGGCAGTGAGGCATTGCCACTTGAAAAACACACAAAAGTTTGTGGAGGAAACAGGTGGAAAAATTTCTGAACAGGCCATCTTTTAAAAAGCCTTCATTCAAAGCTTAGGTGACAGCAAAATTAAAGCCAAACTTCTGTGCATTCCATAAAGACTTGAATGTCACTACAAGCTAGGCAGAGGTCTGATAGCATACTAGAGGTAGCGCCTGTATGTCCTGTGCCAGCATTGCAAGATACCTTGGATTAAGCTGCTCATCTGTCCCAAATACAATACAATACAATTTATTCTAGTATAGCCCAAAATCACATAAGAAGTGCTGCAATGGGCTTTGACAGGCCCTGCCTTTTCACAGCCCCCCAGCCTTGACTTTCTAAGAAGACAAGGAAAAACTCCCAAAAAAACCCTTGTAGGGAAACAAAAATGGAAAAAACCTTGGGAAAGGCAGTTCAAAAAGAGACCCCTTTCCAGGTAGGTTGGGATAGGTTGAGGATTACAGAACACAAGTAATCCTCAATACAATATAATAGAAAGTGCAATAGAAATACTGCATTTAAAGAGCAGAATGCAAGCAAAGCATCAGCAGACCGGTGACACAAATAACTGCTCAAGATCTGGTCACCCTCAGGTGTCCATGCCATAGCAGGACTGACATATCACATAAGAAATCATTTTAGATTTTCAACCTGTACATCTACAGTCCAAATCAGTGACAGGACAGTGAAGTCACAGGCTCTGGGCTGGTACGTGATAATCCTTTGTATAGCACCAGCTATTTCAGGCAGGATGCTATTGGTAGTCAGGAAAATGTCCTGGATAATCAGCATGAAGCCTGATGATTTTAAGTCATTTACT
This sequence comes from Polypterus senegalus, assembly GCF_016835505.1. Lineage (NCBI taxonomy): Eukaryota > Metazoa > Chordata > Cladistia > Polypteriformes > Polypteridae > Polypterus > Polypterus senegalus. Next base: position 22,293,911 of record NC_053158.1, read on the forward strand.
CTGACATGGTTTAAGAACCAGATCAGCAACTGCAGTAGGCACGTCTGACATTCCCAATGACTAGAAGTCACTCACTGTTATGTGTAATTTACTTAAATCTTAATTTATTTAAACTTAAACGTTTTCATCTCCTTCAGTCTCTCCTTATAGCTTAACCTTTTAGTTCCTGAATTCAGCCTAGTTTCTATCGTCTGGACTTTCCCTATCAATACTACGAGCTCTTTGTAATATGGAGCCCAGTACTCCAGGTGAGGCCTCACAAGTGCTTTATACAGGCTAAGCATAACCTCTCTTGGCTTGTACTCCACATATCACGATACATAACCTACCTATAACATCCTACTCTGGAGTCCTGGAACCAGCATAGCCCCTCTTCTCTGGACATTTTATGTCTTCTTTTGTACACAGTGTGTTATACAGCTTAAGTATGACCTCCTTAGAGTTGTATTCTTCAAATCTTTCTATATAACCTAATACAGTAATCCCTCCTCGATCGCTGGGGTTGCGTTCCAGAACCCCCTGCAATAGATGAAAATCCGCGAAGTAGAAACCATATGTTTGTGTAGTTATTTTTATATATTTTAAGCCCTTATAAACTCTCCCACACTGTTAACATTATTAGAGCCCTCTAGACATGAAATAACACCCTTTAGTCAAAAGTTTAAACTGTCCTCCATGACAAGACAGAGATGACAGTTCTTTCTCACAATTAAAAGAATGCAAATAGATCTTCTTCTCTTCAGGAGCAGAGAATTTCAGAGGGAGAGAGAGAGAGAGCGCTCGCAAAGAAAAGCAAACAATCAAAAAATCAATACTTGTGCTTTTAAGTTTGCCGCGGCATTTTTAGAGGAGCGTTAGTATCTTCTAAGCAAACAGCCTCTGTGCAAACAGCCCCTCTGCTCACATCTCCTCCGTCAGGCGCAGAGAACGTCAGAGAGAGAGAGCGAGATTAAAGCAACAATCAAAAAATCAATACGTGTGCTTTTGTGCTTTTAAATATGCCGAGCACCGCAGTAAAGCGGCATTTTTTAGAGGAGCGTCAGTATCTTTTAAGCAAACAGCCTCTGTGCAAACAGCCCCTCCGCCAGGCAGAGAATGTCAGAGAGGGTGAGAGAGGCAGAGACAAGCAAACAATCAAGCTCCGCGCGGGATGCATATCTTATAGCATTGAGGAGTTTTAGTTAATATGTAATACATGCTCTGATTGGGTAGCTTCTAAGCCATCCGCCAATAGCGTCCCTTGTATGAAATCAACAGGGCAAACAAACTGAGGAAGCGTGTAGCATACATTAAAAGACCCACTGTCTGCAGAAATCCGCGAACCAGCGAAAAATCTGTGATATATATTTAGATGTGCTTACATTTAAAATCCGCGATAGAGTGAAACCGTGAAAGTTGAAGCGCGATATAGCGAGGGATTACTGTATTCTGTTAGCCATCTTAATGGCTTCTGTGTACTCTCTTGAATTAGACAGTGACAAATCCACTACGCCAAGATCTTTCTCATAAGGTGTATTTTTCAAATGTCAAGTTTCCCATTGTGTATTCAAATCTAACATCCATCCATCCATTTTCCAACCCATTAAATCTGAACACAGGGTCACGGGGATCTGCTGGAGCAACACAGGGCGCAAGACAGGGACCAATCCTGTGCAGGGCGCCAACCCACCGCAGCAAATCTAACATTCTAACTTCTATTTCGTAAAGCCATACATTTATTAAATTTAAACTCAACTTTACCAACCACAAATTAGCAAGAATTTAAATTCTGTCCATTTGTAATGATTCTGTTGATTTTAAATTATCTGTAATTACAAATAGTACGATGTCACCTGCATAGTTTACTGAATGTTATTTATACTATTACAGAGATTCTTTACATACATTATAAAAAGCAATGACCCCACCACTAATCCTAAGGGACATCAATTTCGCCATCTCTTACTTCAGAAAATCTTCCTCATCCTATAACCCTCAGAGTATACTACAATAACTCTAATCCTTCCTTATACTGTAACCCTTTCCTTCCTTTATTTTAGCCAATTTTTCACCCATCTACACACTCCAACTTGAAATCCCATTTATTTAGTGTATATACCAACCCACATTTGTTAACTTGTCAAAAAAATTTTTTGAATATCAAAATAAATATCATAATATGTACCTCTCTATTTCTATGCTTTGTTACCTCCTCACAGAATTCCAGTATATTACTGAAACACAACCTCAACATCTAAACCCATGAGGACTATTCACTAACACACCTGTTCTTGGCCTGATCTTTTCCTTAATACAGTAGAACATCAGTATCCACGGATTCAGTTTCTGAAGTTTCAGCTCTCCGCTGTTTACAATATTAACAGAAAGTTCCAGAAACAAAAGATTCATAAGTTTCAAATTGAGTGCCATTCTGTGCAAATGTTATCACCACTTTGGATATATGGTGTCATGAACGTATTACTACATTATATACACAGTATGCAGTAAAAACCCAGCAGTGTACAGGGATGTGCCTCTGTGTCTGAATTCATTTTTCCTGCTCTGACACATTAATTCGAGAGAGAGTATTATAATGTTCAATGTATTTTATTATTATTTAATATTGGCAATGTCTTATTGTGTGCAATGTGTCAATTAAACCTTATCATAGGTATGTACGTAAACGAAAAATGACTTACAGTATATGTAGGGTTTGCTTGTATCCATGATTTAGGGCATCCGCAGTAGCACTTGGAACATATCACTTGTGGATGCAGGGGGAACAACTGTAATTGCTTCCATTAATTTACCCATAATGCAATTTAAGCTTACTAACCTATAGTTGTATGAGTATGCTGGATCACCTTTTTTTATAGATTATGGCAACATGTGCTAGTTTGTAATCTGAGTTTTTCCTGTTTTCAAATATTTTTGAAAAATAAACGTCAAGTATTTATATACTGTATGTAATCACAATTCTCCTTAAAGATATGCATTATCTGGTCCTAATGGTTTGTTTCGTGTCAGCCTTTTTAATCTAAGCAGAACTTCTCTCCCTATCTACATGTTAGCAAAGCTGAAAATGGTTTTACTGTTCAATAAACAAATTAAATTGTGCTTTCTTTGGGTTGCAAGGTACTGTGTTAATACAATTACTGTACAAATGTTTCTCTAATAATATTTTAACATTTAAACGTGAATGATTGAGGAAGAGCTAAGAGAGCTTATTGTAAAATAGTGGAGTAATTTTTCTTCCACTTCATCTTTTCCCATTTTTATATGAGTTTGATGTACTCGATTAACCTTCTCTATACAACTTGATTCTGAATCTACTCTCCAGTCAGACCCTTTTCCTTCAGCTCTTCTTTTGCTTTATCCATCCACCTCCACCTTCCCTTTGGCCTCTTTTACCTGCATAATCATTGTATCTCTTCATCCCATGTCCATGGCACTTCAATCTACCTTTCCTGTACTCTGTTACATATCCCACACTTTTGATGTTGTACCTCTGATTGTCTCATTTCTTATTTTGTCCTTTTTTTGAACTTCCTCATTTCTGTCACATTTAACTTCTTCACCTGCACTCTCTTTAAAGCCTATATCTCAACTCCATACATCACTGTTGGTCTTACCACTGTCTTAAAAACCTTACCTTCAACCTTTGCCTTCATACTTTTGTCACGCCATACTCCTGATACCTTCTTCACACTGTAATCTATGGGTTATCTCTGTATCAAGTTCTCCCTCATGGACGTCCACTGATCCTAGATACTGTATTTAAATTGCATCACTCTTTCAATAGCTCAAAAACACAACAACAGTAATGGTTGCTGAAATTGGTGTCTTGCATTCGTATGTCAATAACAAACAATAATCATTCATTTCCACCAGTAACACCCCTTTGCAACATTATTAATGTCTTGGCTGTAATTTAAAATTATTTTAATTGTGCCTAAATTCCTAAATTGAGAATTAAATCAAGATGAAACTCTCAAAATACTCCTCTTTTAGGCTGAACCTGTCTTTACAAATAAAGTATATTGGTATATGTTTAGTTTATTATGCAAGATTTTTATGATTTTTTCTAGAGAGTTGGTCAGACTGGTCTGAATGGTCGGAGTGCGATTCATCTGGTGTACAGTTTCGGACTAGGCACTGTGACATCCTTTTCCCAACTGGAAACCAATGCTCCGGGAACAGTACAGAAACAAAAACCTGCATCTCAGAGTCAAACTTCATACCTGGTGAGTTCACAAAATTGGGCATTATGTTTTCATTTGTTGTTCCAATGTCTTTTGCAGCAAATTTTGATAGATAGATAGATAGATAGATAGATAGATAGATAGATAGATAGATAGATAGATAGATAGAACGAACTTTATTTGTCTCGAGGGGGAAATTTGGCTTTTTACGGAAGCTCATTAAATGAATAAATACATAAATAGACAAATAGATAAGTAAGTAAATAAATACATATACACACAAACTAAAAAGAGAAGTCAGTGGAAGGTGTAGTGACTTCCATATTTCCCCTGACATGAACAAGTACAGTTGTTACATTGTGAACAGCACTTCGGGGGCTAAAGTCTTTTTTTCCCTTTCACTTCACCTGGCATTTCAGTCGTACAGTGCTGTATGCATAACATTGCCATGTCTTATCTCTTGAGTCGATTAACGGTCCTGTTTCAGTTTGTTCTAAAATTGGCTTTACAGCTTTTCATTTCCACACCATTGTGTGTTTTGGTTGAAGGTTCCACTCTACTCGTGAATATTGATAAGTTACCATGCAGTGGTTGAAGACATAGAACAATTCATGATTGTTTTGCAGTATGATGTTTATTCATCAACAAGATGTTAGTAGAATGCTGTCCTGAGCGTTTTCAGGCTTAACACAGTATGTCTCATCAAAACAGCTTAACCCAAGAAAGACTCTGAGTTAACTATTTTACATAGAATTTGAAGCCCGAGGGACACTCTGTATTAACTTCAAGAAGGTTAAATCCACCTTAGCCTGTTTCTCCACACCACTCAACTTTACTCTGATTCAGTCCTCTCTACCAACACTATGCACTTGTCCTTCTATAATTCATAACACAAACTATTGTTGGAGGGCCTTGTTGTTTCTTTTTTTTTAGCCCCCTGAGTCAACCTGCATTCAAGAAAACGCTTTCATCTTTACTACAAAATGGAATCTACAGTGATTTCTGTATACTCATATATTTTTTATTTGTATTTCATAGAAATCTCAATTGCACGTTCAAGCATGGATGACAGGAGATGTGGAGGTAAATGTCTTTCTTTAATATAATTTAATGAGAATTCTAAGTACAGATTATTCTTTTATATTGGTTTAAAAAAAATATTCTTTTGAGGAGAATGAGGCTGGGAAGCTGCTGGAACTGAAATTCTCTGTGGTTTTCAGGTGGAGCTGATTTACCCTGGAGAAAAGAAAAATACCTGATAGATAATGGTGTTGGCTGCACTTAGTGTAGTGTAGTACAGAACTTACACTTTTTTTGTATTTTTATATATGAATTAACTATATCTATTGATTTATTTTCTTTTCACATCAATAAAACAACTTGTTCCTCTACTGACTTCAAATAAGGCAGGCAGTCCAAAAAATATAGACTGAGGATCTGGAGAAAGAGTAGAGTTAAAGGGCAAAGAAAAGCACAAGACCAGGAAAGAAAACGAGACACATCAAAGCCAAATCACAAACCAAATATCAAAGTCAAAAAACAGAAATTATTAATCAAAAATCAAAAGAATCACCAGTAAGTTCTGTCCAATATCATGCAAAATGGCAGTCAAGACAACCTTTTAACTCTTTACTATCTCACCCACCTGATTTTGTGAGCTTAGAAGTCACTTCCATAGCAAACAAGGACCTGCAACATGGTGACAGAATCCCCAAAACAGTGGTGCCAATCTTCAAAACAAAATGGCATCCGAAACAATGTTAAGTAAAACTCATTTTCTTAAAGAAGGCTTCAATCAGGAAAATGGCCACAGAAATGAATTACTTGAGTATAAAATAAATCACAATATTAGGATATTTATAACTCATGAAAAGCCCAGAAACAAATTTAAAAAGAAACTCCATTCATAACTGTATATAACATCCTATTTTCCTTATATATACATGACTCCCAATCCTTTATTCTTTCTCATGGTTTTCCTTTTGCTCTACCACTTAGGAACCTTATATGGACTTTGACCCCACCATCAACTTCTTCACCCGACGCTGTTCCTTGGTCCATATCCTACTCTGTATCTCTAGTATCACTCACAGCTACATTCTGAGTTTGCTGCCCACTCTAGAGCTTTGATAGTTGGTTTCCATATCCTCTGGAGTTAGCGGTTAAGGCTTTGGACTTCAAACCCTTAAGTTGTGAGTTCCAATCCCGCTACTGGCACTGTGTCATTATCGTCTCTCCTGACTGCAATTGGAAAAACAAAAGAATATAGTCAATAGTATCTCAAATGCTGTAATTTGCCTTGGGTAAAGTAAAAAATAAGTAATATCCTTTTTTTCATAATGTTGCATCTTACATTACTTGTAATATGGGACAACGAAATTTAGCCAGGAAACCAATTGACGGCACCATTTGCAGCTCCCCAAAGCTCCATCCTCACTAATGCTCCTTAGCCATCTTCAAGTGTTTTCCTTCAATGCCTCTTAGATATCCTTGTGCTCCCTATACTGCTGTATGTCCATACTGTCATTACTTTATTTGCTGTTTCCTTTGCTTACTGTTATTGAAAAATTATTTATCAAAAAATACAGAAGCACAGAAACATATCAGAAGGATGGTTTGCAGCATACTGATCTTTTTATTATTGTATTTCTGATTTCTAAAATGAAATGACATCAACAAGTACAGTAGTTGCATTGTGAACAGCACTTAGGGGGCTGAAGTCTTTTTTGCCCCTTCACTTCACCTGGCATTTCAGTCGTACAGTGCTGCATACGTAACATTGACATCTCTTATCACTTGAGTTGATTAACGGTCCTGTTTCAGTTTGTTCTAAAATTGGCTTTAGAGCTTTTCATTTCCACACCATTGTGTGTTTTGGTTGAAGGTTCCACCTTGCTCATGAATATTGATGAGTTACTATGCAGTGGCTGAAGACGTAGAACAATTCATGATTGTTTTGTCAGGAAGTCAGGTACCTAGGCTAAAAAAAATATTGTTATTCGGAACACATGCATTTCACGTGTGTTCCATGTCTACAAAGATCTATGGAAGTATAGGATAACAGGAAATGTTGAACACATACCTAAAAGACAAACTTTTTCCATGTTTTAGTGCTAACAACAAAATGTAGACATAAAGTGTATAATATGCAAAGACTGAAGTCCAAATATCAAATAAGCACTTTCACAGCAGGTACAAGTATAACAGAACAAATACGCTCCCCGATAAACAAGGCTTCAGATGGGAGAGGTTTTTGTTGTTTCTAAAGGGGTTTAAGCGATATGGGGGGATTGGTATAGCAGGCTGCTTGCTGCTTGGGATTATCAACACATTTACAAGACAAAAGATGCTGAATGGAGAGGTGCGAACGGATTTAAGATGGGCTGGATTTACAAGTTTTCTCGTAAGCTTTGGTAATTCTAGTGTTAATTAATTTATGTAGTACACAGAATTCAATTTTTAAAAATTATCCTCTGCTACTGGTATCTTCAAGTTGGATGGCATTACCATTAATGTTCATTTTTCCTCTTTGCAGAGTTCAACATGTTCCACATGATTGCTGTTGGACTAAGCAGTTCCATTTTGGGATGTTTAATTACTCTCCTCATCTATACTTATTGTCAACGATACCAACAGCAATCCCATGATGCCACTGTCATCCACCCAATATCAGCTGCTCCACTTAACACCAGCATTACCAACCACATTAACAAGCTTGATAAGTACGACTCTGTGGAAGCCCTTAAGGTAAGTTAAAAAGAAATAATAAATAAATAACATTTTTTTAATGATACTGATGAGTAATATGAGTGTTATTAAATGTGTAGAAATTAGATTCTTTCTTACACAGAGATTGACTTCACCTTCACATTTAAACATGATTCTTATTAAGGACATTCAATTACATTTTTAACAGAACATCATGCTTTTTCACTTGCAACTATAGCACATTAATTACATTTTATCATGGCTTTAAACATCCTTATATTTTCTATGAAACATTTTTTGATTTTATTCTATCTAAACGTACATCAAAAGAAAGTGCTGGAAGACATCTTAGTTGGTTAATTCTTATGCATGTTTCTTGATTTGTATGGCATTGAGAAGGTTTCTTGTACACCACAGCATTTTTTAAATGACTCATTGATAATAACTTATGAAAATGAAACAGTGTTTTATAATATTTAGTCCTGTAATCTTCTAGTTAAATTTTCTTCATAACTGAAGATGTGCAGAGACAAAGAGGACTGCTGGCTTACCAGTTCTACAAATTAGAAATCTGGACCAGTCATCTTTGATGCAATGATCACTGTAATATGGACTCAATTCTTGGTTGAATAGATTGACGTCGTACATATAAAGAACAAATCTAACAGAGTAAACTTCCCTTTCATGTCTGACTTCACCAAAAGCTTTTCCAATTGGTAAAGCATACAAAATGGCTACTGGCACACTGATTAATACAAATGACGCACATCTTTAGGGAAATACCTTCTGAATATTGAATTTCAATATCTATCTCTACTATTACATAGATTATCAACATCTGTATTTAGTTTGCTTTTTCTGTTCATGGTTGCATGATTTTTTTCCCCAGTGGATTGCCATCATAGTTATTCCACATCACCTAATGCCCCTGCTGTTCTATTTACCACACAATGGTAGGTAATGATTACTCTAAAGTGCACCATTGTCCATAATGTCTCAAAGGAAGGAGTCTACTGTGCCCTTTTCTTATATAATTCCCCTGTGTAACTAGACCGGTCCGGCCCATCATTGATGTGGACACCCAAGTACTGGTAGCAGCGCACTACCTCCACGTTCACTCCTTGAACAGTGACCGAGCATAGAGGCTCTTTGGTCAATAAGCACATCATTGGTTCCACAGATCTTAAGCTGCAGGCACTTCTTTCTGCACCCAGAACCGAAGTTCTTCACCTGACTTCTTTACTTTGTCTCATCCCCATTGTTAGTACACCCCATTAGTAGAGAATCATTTGGCTTAAACTAAACTATTTATATGGAAATTGCAGAATTACTACAAGATGTGGCAGTAAACATCTTTGAATTCTTGTTACTCCGAATTTTGGTTCAATTTATTTTCGGTTTCTCATTCAGAAACCTGTTTATGTATTTATGATTTGAGTACACTGAACAAATATTTATAGTGGAGTGTTCAAAACCGGTTCTATTCGAAGGAGTGACCTGTCATAGGAGTGACATAACAAAGGACTGAAACCTCAGATATACATTTCAAAGGAGTGACAACCATCCAAGTGGTGAGGTGAAAACGACTTTTTTGGGGAGCATACTTTCAGTTGTGTGTGGTAGGTGAGGTGACAACGATTTTTTTGGCTCAATATGTCACTCCAATAAAATGTCACTCCTTTAATATGGTATTTATGTCACTCGCTTGTTATGTCACTCCTATGAAGTGTCACTCCTTTGATACAGACTCGTTCAAAACACTTGGTCACTGTGGATTGCCAAACAACTGTGATGTCTGTGATTGTGTATCTTTTACACATATTGTAGGAATCCCTTCCATTACCGTAGTAAAAAAAAATCTGAAAGATCTGAAACCCAAAAATTAGGGTTGTCATGGTAAGCGGAAATTAGCAAATCCCATTACATTGCTCCTGTGCTTAACCCGGTCACAATCATAGTCAGACAGAGTCATTACCAAACAATTTCCTATAATACATTAAAACTGAATGGTTTTAACCCAAAAAATTAAGGGTTGTCCTGGTAAGTGGAAACTAATAAATCCTACAAAATTGCTCCTGTGATTAACCCGGTCACAATCAGAGTCATACAAAGTCATTAGCAAACAATTTTCCTTTGTAAAAAAAAATGAACAATTGTGATGTCTGTGATTGTGCATCTTTTATACAACCTCTAGAAATTCCTTCCCTTACCATAGTACATTAAATCTGAATGGTTTCAACCCACAAAATAAGGCTTGTCCTGGTAAGTGGAAACTAGTAAATCCCACTACATTGCACCAATGGTTAACCCAGTCAAAATTAGAGTCATACAGTATGTGTAAAAGAGGCAAAAACTGTAACATTTTAGTTGGGTAAAGTCTAAAATACTTTGCATATATAACTTGCTACTGTGCTATGCTCCATGTGCCAAGGGAGCTTGAAGGCACAATGCACATTTACATGATGAAACTAATTTGATCCCTTTCTCTTCATTTCTAGGCTTTCAATAAAAATAATCTAATCTTGGAAGAGAGAAACAAATACTTTAATCCCCACCTCAATGGGAAGACCTACACTAACACCTATTTCACAGATCTCAACAGCTATGAGGAGTACTAGCGAGGGCCGTGTACTCCAGACAGTCAGATGGCTCTACCAAATTGATATTAAAAAAACTGTAATAACTCAATTCTCTCTTTTTTTTTGTTGTTGTTGTTAATTCCATTGTTTTTTAGTTTTCTGATTTTTATGACAAGTTCCCCTATGGAAAATCCTTAGCCAGTGCAAATTCTTGTGCAGTCATCTCACAACTGACCAAGAGCCATAAAAATCAAAGAAATTTCGAGTGATTAGAAAGGAAAATCGGTGCCTACAAAGGACAACTCAGCTCATCCTAAGATGAAGCCTTTTTTTCTTTTTTCTCTCTGCAAACATGTGGAAGGAGGAATTGGTACAGGCTTCTGGTGTTACTCAAAACAAGGGTGAACTTTTACGCGCCTGCTAAACTTGTCAGTGTGGATAGAAGAACTACTTTCAGATGACGTCACAAGATTGGCTTGCATGATGTTACTGAGCAATGTATTTGTTGCTTCATTGATTGACTTGCATGGTTAATAGCATTCCAAAGTCCTGCACTCTGCAGTTTGAGGAACATTTGTGTCTGCATTGCTGTACAAACTGGGCCTGTGCCTGCTACTTAAGACGTAGGGACAGCAGCCTCATGTGTACACCGTCTGCCAGAAGCAGAACTGACCTCACGGAGTCAACACGGTGTAGATGTTTAGGTTTTACAAACAATTGTAAGCCATTTTTATTTTGGATTTGACAACACTCACTTAATTAACTGATTAGGAGATTAACTAATTAAGTAATCAATTAGTTAATTAAATAACTGTTTGACTAATTATAGTTCTCAGTAGAATTCTGTACTCATGTTTTCACAATGCAAATATGCACTGTTACAAAAAAAATTGTAAAATTGGGGGAATAGGTAACTTCTTATATATCATTAAAGTAGCCTGACTGACATACTATAAATATAATTTGTTGGAGGTGGAAGATACATTCTCATTTTTTTAAGGGTTTACTATTTAAAATGAGATGCCCAGCTGTCGGAGACTATTAATACTATAAAAAAAAATAGACAAAGCCTAAACAGGCAAATTTCTACTGCATTGAAACTGCTCCTGTCTGTGCTTTCATTGTGCTTTTACGTCTTATTGCGTCTGTTATTTTTTTTGTTTTGTTTTTAACACAAGCTCCATCTTTCACAAATCATCCTCACGGCTTGATCTTTCTTTCTCAGCCTCAGTGTTAAAATAGTCAGCTTTAACATGTTCAGGACATGACCTGAAACTAGCTTTTCTTTTTCTCTCTGTCTTCTCTTTTCAAATTAGATTAGAAAACCACCCCGACTTATACCGCTTTTTGGTGATGAATTATAATGTTTGTGCGAGATGAAGGGCGTGAGAAATGGAAGCCCTTTATCAGCAGACAATTCCCAGCAAAGAATGATGCAGCAATCTGACTTGCACTCTTTACCAGTAGGACTCAACTCTCAACCCGGAGAGACCATCTGTGTTTAAATAAAGGGCGTAATCAAATCTCTGGAAATGAATCAGTCTGCACTCCTTGAGGATAAAGACTGCTGATTTTACTGTACAGTACGTTCATTCTGAATAGAGGAGTAGATGGAAGTGAACTACTTCCATTTTTCTTCAATTTTGTTTGATTTGATGCCTCTCTGAAGAAGCCATGAGGCTTTTGACAAGGAACTACATGGAAATGATGCTTTGTATTTTGTCTGGCAGTAGTATGTTAACTGTTCATATGTAGAGACAGAAATGTGAACCTGCTTTGTGTTTGTTCGATGTATAGTACTGTCATGAACATGCTGACATGTTTTATTCGATTGCAAAAAAGATTCTGGACAGCAGCTTGTCATTGCTATAAACCTTAATGCTTTCTGAATAATTGTCTCCATAAATACAGAACTGGTTGATATAAAAATGGTGATTTTTTTTTTTATTTATTTTGATAATGATTGTGGATTATAAAATATATAGCATATGATCTTTCTGCCACCTGTAAACTAGGCTTAGCATAAGCTTAACACTACGTTGCTGTACTTTGGTACCTTTTCCTGTTTCTATTTTCAAGTTCTTTATTTAAGACTATCTGCAAATTTGGAGTGATTAATTTTTATTCTAATAATTTTCTTTCTTAGGCCATTTATTCTTATGTGGAAATATTTGGGATATACAAAAAATGAGCTTCATCTCAAGTCATTAGTAAAATTCACATTGTACTCATGGGAAATATTATGTAATGAGCTCTCATTTTTTTGTTGCAGTGCAAAGCATATTTTGAAACTTCTTATTTTTAAAGAAATAAATATTATCACTTTACAAAAAAGAACAGCATGGCACGTGAATTACTCATTATTTCCCATATATCATTAGCTATACTTCAGTTTTCCAACACGGGCATTCTAACAAACCCGTTAAAACTGCTTAGAATCAACAGTGTTCTTGAATTATTTTTTATGAAATTTGTTCTGCTCTTTTCAACAACTGCGGTGGCTCTTGTAAGCCCAAGCAGTGGCAGTGGGAGTCGGAGGAGAGAGGCTCGGTGAGATGTCTTGCTGGGAACCTGTGATGGCCGTAGTGGCCCCAAGCCTGGAATTTAAAGGTTGAATGTGAGATGAGTCGATTTTTAGAAGGATACACCTGGGATCATGAGCTTTTAGGCTAGCCCTTTTGGAGGCTCAAGAAGGAAGTTGGCAGAAAATGACAGTCTGGAAATAGGTAGGTTGGTGTCCTGGCAGGGTTAGGTAGTAGCATCCCTGGGGGGCTCTACCAGTATGGACACTTGCAAGGCATGCTGGGAACTGTAGTCCCATGGGGAAGTCAGGTTGGGTTCCAGGACTACCACCAGAGGGTGCTGTGGAAATTTGCAATCCCTGCTTTCAAGGACTTTCACCCACAAGTGCTTCCAACAGGCCCTGCCCTAGCACAGGAAGTACTCCCAGGTCTAAAATAAAAGAAGTTGCTCGACCTCATCCTGAGTCAGACTCTGGAAAACTGCTGGACAACACTTGCCTGGAAGGAGTGAAGGAATAAATGAGACAGAGAGAGAGAAGAAAGAAAAAGAACATTTGCAGTTATAGAACATGAGAGAAGCCCTTTTTAAAGTATTGTGGTTAATAAACCTTGTGTTTACACCCAAGACTTGTGTCGTTGTGGTGGTGTCTGGGGTTTGAGGTGCTGCAAACTGGTCACACAACATATTTTTGGCAACTTCCAGTTGAGCTTTTTATGTTTCTTTCATGGACATCCAGTCTTTCTATGATGTCTACCATCTTATTCCATGATGATACAACTTGAAACTGTTCCTTCAGCTTAAAGATCACTTTGGCTCTTTTTCCATAATTTTCAACAATCTTTCTCTTCAATCTTCAGCCAGATTTCTCTTGTGGCCATGGTTTGGGATGTTAGCTACCAGGGTTGGCAGATTTGAAAGACATTTTCCAGCCCAATTACAGTCAAAATCCCGTCAAATCCTACAAAATCAGGTCTAATATTTGATAATACACTTATCAAAAGTATACAAAAGACTTCATCCCCAAGCTGCAAACACCCTTGAATGTCAACCCACTAATTGGCGAATGTATACTTGATTTGCATGAGTGGGTGGGGAAGGCTGTCAGATTTGAACAGTAATTTTCCCTAATGGCGCCGGTACACCAGATGGTATGGCCTGCAGAGTGAAGCTTTTAAATGATTATCTTGAAATAAATTTGTTGAATGGTGGAAATGACATTTGATGAGAGCCAATTTTGCAATATCTGTTGCATTCTTCTTTCAGATGGAAGAACATAGCAGAAACTTAGTGAAGGGCTTTGCTGGCATGCTCCCGCAAAGAAAAGACAGTTAAAGATTATTTCCATGTTGAAGAGGAAAGATGGGAAAAGACCCAACATTTCAGCTGCAGGACCTTCGTCAGATGTGCCACCAAAATGTTGGGTTTCTTACCTTCTCTGTTCAGCACAGAAATAATCGTTAACCGTATTTTTCTTAAGAGAAATGTATGATACTGCTAAACCCAAGCAATAAAATTACAGACTTCATAATGAGATATGACACATTTTGTTTGCACAGGAACCACCCTTTTAAAATACACTCAACCATAGTTTAATATTTTATTATAAATGCGGTATTCAAATAGGAAAGGATTACTTATTAATAGTGTTGATCGGCGAAATTCACCAAAGCGTTTTTCACAACGAATATGCTATGTTCACCGGTTACCTTGTTCAACGAATATTCTCCTGGAAGTTCACTTTGCAGCTGCCTTAGATGAATATTTTTTTTTCCACTACCCCAAGATTATGTTGCTAGGCCAGTGTGACATTACAGACCTATAATAGCCAATGTTGGATGTGGCAGCCTCCCCATCATAGCAGTGGGTTAAAATTAGTGAAAAACTTGCAAATACATTTAAACACAAAACACAGACACAAAAGAAAACTGGATATTTATTGGTGTGTTTGTGTCTTAAAGGTCATTTTTTGGATGAACTTGTGTGTAACGTTTGTTATATGTGAGTCGACCCCATTAATAGTATTACCCAGGCTGCTGTGGAATTGATGCAAAGTGGATGGAGTGTGGAATCCACGTACTTTAGTGTTGCATTTCTTTGGTAGCAGTGACAGTGAACAAGCAATAATGTTGTTATGGGTTGGGGACCAGAGTGAATTTTTGGTGAGTACCTGCTGTTGAACCTAAGGGGAGCAAGCCTTAGTGAGTTCATGCTTCATGTCTGCAAGAAATGTTTTCTGAAATGTAATACATTACAGCCCAGGTGACTTTTTGGCCACAATTATTGGTCCAGCAATGTTGGCAGATGCTTCCCTCACCATCAAAGACCATTGCACCATTATAGTTCACTCAAAACTAGTTCAATTTCTTCTTCCCCATTGACTTCAATGCATTTTGCCAAACTCAGCAAAGTTCCTGATTTCCATAAATGCGAGGCAAAGCAAATTCAGGAAGGTTTGCTTGTCACTGATTACCAACGACACTACAGCCTTTAACATTTAAATTGTCACAAAGAAGAGAAGTGATCAGTTGTTTTAGGTTCAGATTATCTTCCCATACCTTCCAGTATATTTATTTTAACATTTTTTAAAATAATTTAATTTTTACCCCAACATTTACAAAATGTGGTACAAGATACAATTCAAATGCATTTTGTATTGAGGTTATTCCACCTCTGCATTTCTGTTTTGGACATTCAATTTTGGTTATCTGTTTTAGACATACTGCTCTCATTAGTCAAAATTGGTTGATACCTACGGCATTGTCCAATTTTATCAGTTATTGGGAAACATTAGCTGTGACTACAAAGTCATTGGTTAATTGAACTGTAATTACCTGTGAAACTGAAAGATTTTGAACTTAAAATGAAGAAGTTTGGTGTGGACAATAAAAAGAGTTCGATTCATCGGGTATAGAGTCATGGAAATGTAAACAGACATTTTTGTCTTTACAAACTTCCGCCCAATTTCAAAGAAAATAGCCCAATCCGAAGAGTCATGCCAAAATTTTTCCAGCGTGACAGATTTACACACCAAGAAACACACCAATTGGGCGTAAAATGGCCCAATATGGCAACTGCATTCCAATGGGTCTGAAAACTCGTAATAATATTGGCAAAAGTGATCGCCTTCACATTGACCACGTTTGGCTATTACTTTCTTTCTTACCTTCCCAAACTCCTCTCTGCTTTTTCACCTTCTTTTCATGTTTAGTGTGACACACACTGTACCACAAACCATTTCAACTGACCGAATGAGTGATTACTAAGATCGGTCAGCTTAGATTATCACTACAATACAATTATATGTTGCATTTCGGGTCTAGAATTAGAATTTCTAAAGGAAACTCAGAAATGTCCATTTAAACACACTTTATTTCTGAACTTGAAAGAACAATATTGGCACAAAGCATCTGTGATCAACGTCTTTAGCCTTTTCACTCCAGTCGTCTCTTCCTGAAAACTAAAACAGAACTCAGAGATGTCTTCATCAGAATGCTCTTGCTCTGTGAATGATCTGCAAGGTGGGAAACAAAGTGAATTGATGACAAAATGAATTAATGAGCTTTAAAGGTTTCTGTTACCGTGATTTATGAGACTCGCACATACTGCCATTAAACCACGCACTGCCAAACTGCTATCTGTCTGCAAGTGTGTTTTCTCTGTAAGTGAATCAGTTCTAAAAACGTAAAGAAAAAGTACAGCCCAGTGAATCACATTTTCTAAAATATTTCTAATGACTTCTAAAGGGTTCCAATAATTTTGTGCAAGCCATTTTGGAATGTGGTTATAGAGTAAGTAAAAATGTAGCTCTTTCGTCAGATTGTTTGTTTGGATCCACTGCAAAACGTAGAAATGTACATACAGGTGATAAAAGAACTTCAATAACTCTCAGGAAATAATGCATTATTTGAATGCAATGCAAGTTTACCAATATTTTTGGCCAGGTCTATACTTTATATACTTTGAAGAGTATTAATTAAAATGAACAATATCAGTGTGAAACTAGAAATTGAAAAACTATGACTAATTTGTTTTTTATTATTTACTATTGTAATTAATTTCTGTCTAAACACTTTTCCCAATAAATAAAAAAGTATGTCTCTGTTATTAACACCCTTTATTGTAAAGGACATTGGAAATCACAGAAATGAATAAAAACTGGTTTTGAATCCATTTCTGGTACTGTTTACACTGGACTGTTCCTTTACAATACAGTAAATGACAAAACATTGTGATTTCTTGATGACAAATATTTATATTATTGCCTCATGAAGTATAATCATAAATGCTTGACCACTTTGTTGCATCAATATGACCAAGATAATCAAGTTTAACCCCAACCTTAAAGAAATGTAATTACAGTGTAACTAATGTGAGTAACAAAATACTCATTTCCAAATTGTATTTATGGAAAAATTCTTGCAGCATATTCTTTCGATCTTATATGTTCATAAGAGGGACATTCTAACTTTATAATGCACTAGTGAGACCGCATCTGGAGTACTTTGTGCAGTTTGGGTCACCACACTACAAGAAAGACATAACAGAACGTGAAGCTGTGCAGAGGAGAGCAAACAAGTGCATCTCAGCACTTAAGGACACGTAGTAATGTGACAAACCTGTTTAGTGTCGATCAGAAGGGACTGCACGAGGACCTAATCCAGGTCTTCAAAATTCTCAATGGCAATGTAAAGTAGATCCAGTCGGATTCTTTCAAATGAACGGTAAATCACGTACCGTGGAAATTACGGGGGCGTGAATTAGGACTAAATTGGGGAAGCACTTCTTTATACAAGGAGTTGTGGGAAGTGGGAACAAACCACTAAGTCGTGCAGAGACTTTGACAGCATTTAAGAAGAATGTGGATGAGATTTTGGGACAGCTTAGCTATTAGCTAAACAAATGAGTCTGATGGAGTGAATAATCCCCTCTGATTTGTCAAATTTGCTCTTATACAGCATTCATTCAAAACTTTTGCAAGTCCTAGCCTGATTTATACATCTCAACAGGAAGACTTGAAATGATTTAACTGTACATCATACAAGAGTTTTGAATTTTATTTTGGGGAAAGTTTGTCAGTTTGGAGCTACAACATAGAGCCATAGGTATAGATTAGCTTCTCAGCTGCCTTAGGACCTAAAACATATGTGTGCTGCTAGCTAAACTTGCTCAATGACCAAAACATTACTGTTGATAATAAAGTGTATAGGGAGGATGGACAATGGCAGTTAACCCAGTTTTATTTTATCTTTAAATATTTGAAGTAAACACCTGAGGTTTAAAACTAGTAGCCCCAATGTCTGAGACACTTATACCGTTGTTTGCCATGTTATGGCTGTTTTTCATGTTTTCATCAAGCTAAAAGGGTTTTAATAACACACTATTTTCTTTTTTTTCTGTGGATAAAGAGGAAGAGAAATACCGATATTGCCTTAGTTTAACTGTCCATTAGAAGAGTGCGCTGAATAAAAGTAAATGTTTCGGAAATGAATTGCTCAAAATTACAAAACAAAAACAAACAAGAAAAACATTTAATCTCTGGCCAACAAATGTATTTTTAAATTTAGCCATAATGCGTATAATGTAATTTTTATTAATAAAATTATTTGTTTTCAGGTTTAAATGGTACAACAAAATATTGCTTGAAACTTGTAAACAAAACTTCAAGTCGAAAGAGTGGCACGGTGGCGCAGTGGGTAGCACTGCTGTCTCGCAGTAAGGAGACATGGATTCACTTCCCGGGTCCTCCCTGTGTGGAGTTTGCATGTTCGTCCCGTGTCTGTGTGGGTTTCCTCCCACTGTCCAAAGACATGCAGGTTAGGTGCATTGGCGATCCTAAATTATCTCTAGTGTGTGCTTGGTATGTGTGTGTGTGCCCTTCAGTGGGCTGGTGCCCTGCCCAGGATTTGTTCCTGCCTTGCACCCTGTGCTGGCTGGGATTGGCTCCAGCAGACCCCCGTGACCCTGTGTTAGGATATAGCGGGTTGGATAATGACTGAGAGACTACAAGTCAAATCTTATTTGTCACATACACTCATACACACAGTGCAAACTGTAGTAAAATACTTAGTTATCAAAGTTAAGGAAAATATAATGATTATAAACAACATCAACCCAACAAACATGCATATGAACTGCTGGCTGTGCTGCCGTCTGATGAGGGGCTTGTGGGTGAGAGTGAGATGAGTGAGTGGTCACATCTTCCCAGCTGAGCCACAGGTTTACATTTGAAGGTATTTAACATATGAATAGCTGCTGGTCCACAAATGGAACAAACTGATAAACACTTGTCTATCGAACAGTTTCGGCGCCCGGGTCCTCTCCAAAAACATATCGAAGGTAATTTGTTTATCTTAACTATCTATCTCTGCTCTTAAACCCTTCCGAAATGATACTGTTGTGCTAGGATATGATAAGTGTTTAATAGAATCTTCCATTATAGTGCACAACATTAATACTGTAATAAGCAATCTCAATGCACGTAGAAAATCTAGGAAATACGGCATAAACTCCAATAATCTAATTCAAATTACTATTTTAGAGGAACAATGTATTAAAACTATAAAAACAGATCACAGATTAAACAAAAAAATACACACAGAGCGGCGCTAATAGAAATAATTTAGTTCCTATTCTAAATATCAATAACGCATATAATACTCATCTCTACCCATCTGAAACATTAAATATGGCATTATTAAATATGAGAGCTTTAACTAACAAAACGTTTTTTATCAACGATCTTATTAGTGATAAAAAATAGATTTATTGCACTAAGTGAAATGTGGCTTAACTCAGATGGCGCGGCTGTTTTAATCGAATCTGCGGCTCCGGATTACAGTTTTACTCGTGCAGACCGCCAAGGAAAAGGGCGGATTGGCAAACATTTACTCGAGCCGGTTAAAATGTAAAGATGTCAGTTTTGGTAAGTTCAAGTCCTTTGAGTATCTCGCCGTTGTTATCCATGGAGATTCTCAAGTTCTAGTATTATCCGTGTATAGACCTCCAAAATTCAACGGGTTT
Organism: Polypterus senegalus; assembly: GCF_016835505.1. Taxonomy (NCBI): domain Eukaryota; kingdom Metazoa; phylum Chordata; class Cladistia; order Polypteriformes; family Polypteridae; genus Polypterus; species Polypterus senegalus. The sequence continues at coordinate 22,313,922 of NC_053158.1, forward strand.
TTTTGAGGAATTCTCTGACTTAATGTCAATTTTAATTACTAACTATGACACACTCCTAATAGTTGGCGACTTTAATTTTCATATAGATAATCAGTGTGATCTAAAAGTAAAAGAATTTATGAACCTCCTGGATTCTTTTGATTTGAGACAGCTCATAAATCAGCCTACACATAAAGCAGGTCATACGTTAGACTTAGTGATTACTAAAGGACTGAAAGTTGATATAAAACAGATCATTGATATTGGTCTATCAGACCATTTTCTTCTACTTTTAATATAGAAATAATGATAAAAACACTCATGAGAAGCATATTGTTAAAAAAACGCTTCTTTGACTCAGCAGCAGCTTTAAAACTTACAAACATTCTAAGCAATCAGTCCGTTTATAGTGCCAACTATAATAGCGAGGATAATGTAAATAGTAAGGTGGAAAGATTTAATACTAAAGTGAGAGCTGCTGTTGACATAGTTGCACCTGAAAAGACAGTGAAAAAATCTTCTAGCATTGTTATACCATGGAAGACCCAAAGAGTGTCTGATTTAAAGAGAACATGCCGTAGAGCTGAGCGTAAATGGAGGAAGACTAAACTTACTATCCACTATGAAATATTAAAAGTCAAAATAACAGAATACAATAACACTGTCCGTCTTGAGAGGCGTTGCTATTTCTCTAAGATTATAAATAACAATGCTAGTAATCCCAGAGTCTTATTTTCTACAATTGATCATCTTCTAAACCCAGGTAACTCAAAGGAATGCCTCCTAAGTGCTTCCAGTAAAACCTGTGAGGCTATCACTGTATTTTTCAATCAAAAAATTAATGATATTAGAAATAACATAGTATATCCCTCCAACACTAAGGATCCTCCTAAACCCCAGCATCCTGTTATAAACAAATTAAACTCTTTCACTAGGATAGATTTACCTGATTTACAAAAAATAATATCTCAATTAAAACCCTCCACCTGCGTCCTTGACCCAATACCAACTAATTATTTCAAAGAAGTATCAGGCGCTAATTGATAATGTTCTTGACATAGTAAATTGTCATTAGATACGGGGTCTTCCCAGACTGTCTTAAGACTGCTGTAGTTAAACCCCTTCTTAAGAAACATAATCTTGACCCCTGCTCTTGAAAATTTTAGACCCATCTCTAACCTGCCTTCTTAAGTAAAGTTCTGGAGAAGGCAGTCATTATGCAGTTAAATGACCACCTCAATAAACATGCTATTCTTGATAAATTTCAGTCGGTTTTAGAACAAATCACAGCACAGAAACTGCACTCGTTAAAGTAGTAAATGACTTGCGGGTAAATGCAGACAGAGGCCATTTATCTGTTCTCATCCTCTTAGATCTGAGTGCTGCATTTGACACCATTGATCACAACATTCTTAGAAATCGCCTTAGTCAATGGGTGGGCCTCTCTGGCAGTGTCTTAAATTGGTTTGAATCCTACCTGACAGGGAGAAAATTTTTGTTAGTTGTGGTAATTACAACTCAAGACACATGATATCCATATGGTGTTCCACAAGGCTCTATCCTGGGTCCGCTGCTTTCTCAATCTACATGCTTCCGTTAGGTCAGATTATCTCAGGGCACAACGTGAGCTACCACAGCTATGCTGATGACACACAGCTGTACTTATCAATAGCACCTGATGACCCGATTCTCTTGATTCACTAACACAATGTCTGACTTGTATCTCAGAATGGATGAATAGTAACTTTCTCAAGTTAAATAAAGAAAACTGAAATCTTAGTGATTGCAATAATGGATACAATGAGGCTATTAGAAATAAACTGGATACATTAGGATTAAAAGTCAAGACGGAGGTAAAAAGCTTAGGGGTAATTGTTGACTGTAATCTGAATTTTAAATCATATTAATCAGATCACTAGGACAGCATTTTTCACTTAAGAAACATAAGTAAAGTTAGACCTCTTATATCACTGAAAGATGCTGAGAAATTAGTTCACGCGTTTTGTTTTCAGTCGACTAGATTACTGTAACGCACTCCTCTCAGGACTACCCAAAAAAGATATAAATCGTTTGCAACTAGTGCAGAATGCAGCTGCTAGAATCCTAACTAGGAAAAGAAAATCCGAACACATTTCTCCAGTTTTGATGTCACTACACTGGTTACCTGTGTCATTCAGGATTGACTTTAAAATTCTGCTTATGGTTTATAAAGCCTTAAATAATCTCACCCCATCTTATATATCGGAATGTCTGACACCTTATATTCCAAATCGTAACCTCAGATCCTCAAATGAGTGTCTCCTTAGAATTCCAAGAACAAAACTTAAAAGAAGTGGTGAGGCGGCCTTCTGCTGTTATGCACCTAAAATCTGGAATAGCCTGCCAATAGGAATTCGCCAGGCTGATACAGTAGAGCACTTTAAAACACTGCTGAAAACACATTACTTTAACATGGCCTTTTTATAACTTCATTTTAACTTAATCCTGATACTCTGTATGTTCAATTCATCATAATAACTATTCATGGTGGCTCTAAAATCGTACTGACCCCTACTCTCTCTTCTGTTTCTTTTTTCGGTTTCTTTGTGGTGGTGGCCTTTGCCACCTCCACCTACTCAAAGCTTCATGATGCTCCAACAATGATGGATGGATTAAAAGGCAGAATTCTACGTGACCATCATCATCAAGTCCTTCCATGAGAACCCTAAATCCAAAGAGGACTGTTTCATTTATGTTAGGTAGAATGCCCAGAGGGGACTGGGCGGTCTCATGGTCTGGAATCCCTACAGATTTTATTTTTTCTCCAGCCGTCTGGAGTTTTTTTTTTTTCTGTCCCCTGGCCATTGACCTTACTCTTATTCGATGTTAATTAATGTTGACTTATTTTGTTTTCTTATTGTGTCTTTTATTTTTCTATTCTTTATTATGTAAAGCACTTTGAGCTACTGTTTGTATGAAAATGTGCTATAGAAATAAATGTTGTTGTTGCTTTTAATCAAGAATATAACTGAAGAAAAAGAACCCACACTGACACATCTTTAACATGACTGCTTTGGTGTCATAATGGTAAGAGCTGCTGACTGGTAATCAAAAGGTCATGAGTTTGATCCCACGCAATTCAGTTTTGAGAAGTGAACTGCTCTTATTCTTACTATTTAAAAATAGAAACATACATTTGATTTGAGTCTGTAACAGGCGGTGTAAATGTATGGTACTTGTAAAGGTTAGTGTTGTTTTTTTTATTCAGTTTTATTCTCCCAGTTACGGTCACACTACCCCGATCTGACACTGCTGCTTTCACATAAAGATGCGCTATAGCAGAGTTGAACTCATGATGACGAATAATCGGTCGTTTATGGAGGAGACCCCTTAATTTGGTCTGGAGAGGCCAGTGAAGAACACACCAAGGGAGATTTCTACAATATTTTAATATCCTGCCAGGGAAAAGAAATAAAAAGGAAAACATTGAAGGAGGAAGGAAGTCAAACACCCAACTTATGGATGGTCTGGAATCCCTACAGATTTTATTTTTTTCTCCAGCCGTCTGGAGTTTTTTTTTTTGTTTGTTTTTTCTGTCCACCCTGGTTATTGGACCTTACTCTTATTCTATGTTAATTAATGTTGACTTATTTTATTTTCTTATTGTGTCTTTTATTTTTCTATTCTTTATTATGTAAAGCACTTTGAGCTACTGTTTGTATGAAAATGTGCTATATAAATAAATGTTGTTGTTGTTGTTGTTGTAACTTCCAAAGTTTCCTGGTTGAAGTCACCTGCATTCTGGGGTCAGATGATTTATAAATAGAGTTTTGTTAACTGAATGAATTGCTGAGTTAATAAGCGTTAAAACAGAATGATTTCATTTATCCCATTAGGTGAAAATATGGGCGAACTCAAGTCAGCATTTCAATTTTTACTCTGCATTATAATATCTCACCTTTTTCCATTACTCATCTACATAAAATCCAGACCCCCTTCTACCTTTTCCACTCCATCTGATTGTATCAGAATAAACCCATTCAAAATTAAAATAGGGTCTGAAATAAGAATTGTAATCCAGTTCTCTGCAAAAAATAAATACCACAGTACCTGACCTCACCATGTCTCACTATGAGAAGTAAAAGTTATAGTAAACTTATTTAAAAGTGATTGAACATTTATGGAGACAGGCCGGATGTGAATCCTTTCTTCATTACTTTTATTCATGATCCTGTGATAAGGTGAACAGATTTACTTTGATAGATAGAAGTTTACTTATCCCCAGAGGGAAATTTGGATTTTTACAGAAGCTTATTAAGTTAATAAATAAACAGATAAAAAGTGTGTGTATATGTATATGTATCTATGATCTGAACATACACAGGAATTACTAAAATGTAAGAAAATTAAAAAGAAATAAAAATTTCAAAATACATATTTTGTCTTAATTTGTAACCTCC